>NC_048305.1:21578932-21612075 GCF_013100865.1 Trachemys scripta elegans | reverse complement strand
AGGGGTGGTTTGGAAAGGAGAAGGGCCGGGGGGGGGGGGGGGGAGAAGGGGCTGAGAACCCTAGAATTGTTCATGTGTGTTCAAACCTGGGAGATGCCCAGGGCTGCGTCAGCCTTCCCTGAAGGCAGGTTCAGAATGTGACCTACTCCTTTTCCTACAGCCCTTTGTAAACTCGAGGCACGTGTTATCCCTTCCACACAAAGCTCCTGTCCTCTTTGCTTTGAGAATAAAAACTACAGCCACTGTCCTGCATCCTATGGTATCCAACCAGTGCACTCAGGCCAACGCTCCCAAGCTACCTACAATAACAAACCAGTGGACTCAGCCTGGCATCTCCAAGTTATCCTAAAATATCAAAGCAGTGTTTGTGGATCAGTGCTCCAAGCAACTCTCTGGTAGCAAACCAGTTTGTGTGCCCAATGCTCAGGAATGACCCCCAGCTCAGGGTGCACAAATCACGTGACAAGAGCCACCCTACAGTGACAAACAGGTGCCCGCAGCCCAGTGATCACAAGAAACCCTGCAGAAACCCAAATACAGACCCCTGCCTGAGGGCAGCTGCTGAGATGACTGGAACTCCCTGCTCTCACATCTGGATGGGTTCTCTGCCTCTTCAGAGAAATACTCGCCAGGCCACTCAAAAGGAGCTTCCATGTGCTGTTCCCACCAGCCCAGGCTGCCTTGGAGTACTGGCAGAAGGTGCTTTCTTGACTCAGACTGAGCTAGTGACTCTCTGTCCCAGGTGCACTCCTGCTCTCCCCCACCCTCTGCCAGAGGAGGAGGAGGAGGTCACGTCCCAGGAAATGCAGCTCCCCTTTCAGGCCCTCATTGCTACTGACAAGGTGGAAGCCAGAAGCAGCGAAGACGATGGGGGGAAGAATCTTTGGCCCCTCAACCACAGATTGGCTGTTGTGTCTGAGACCCCTGAGCCGCACCCGGGTCCTGTGGAGGCTCCTATGGGAACGCCACAGGCTTTGCTGGGTTTGTATAAATAGTGATTTGGCTCTCTGCTTGTGGCTGAGGGACTGGCATGTGCAGATGAATGAGGAGAATCAGACTGGAGGTATTAAGGAGCTGCCTACCTGCCAAATGGTGCATTAGGAGGTCAGGTCATTTCCGTGCTGGGGATCACATCATCTCAAGCTTTTATTAATATTTACCAGAGGATTTCCCTGGGGCAGGGATGGGACACACTCCTTTCCTCAGGCACTTCTAAAGGCTGCTGGGAAGCTGTGTCTTATCACAACCCTGCCCAGCCAGACCACTGAGTTTATTGTCCCGGCTGCCCAACCCTGACTCCTGGTGAGAACGGTAGCGATGGTAAAGACCTCTCAGGGCATCCAGCTCAGCACCCTGGGGCCAAGGCAGGATTGTTCTCCAGGGCTTTTTCCAGGCTAGTTTCAAAAGTCCCACGGGATGGGGCTTCTGCCATTTCCCTGGGAGACTATTCTGCACACTAGCATCTCACTGGCATCCCAGACTATGTTTCCTTTCCTTAATTTCATCCCATTCCTCCCAGTTCCAGCCCCCAAAGAATTCCTGTGTTTCATGGGGCTTTAAGCCTTTCCTGTATTTATAAAGGGCTATTTGGCCCCTTCTCCTCCTCTCTTAGCCTCGCCCGTTTAGCACTTCTCATTGCTCTTTATGAGTCCATCCCTCCAGCCCCCTGGGCCTTTTGGCTCCTCTTCTCTGAGCTCCCTGCACTTTGTCAAGATCTACCTGGCAACACCGCATCTAGAGATGAAGGCAGGCCTCCAGCTGTGGCTGCCATAACCAGACCATCTCCCACAGAGAGATGCCACCTGTGGGGAGGGCTGAGAAGCAAGCAAATCGGGTCTTCAAAGGAGGAAAGCCAGGGCACTAGATCACTATGTCACCCTGCGTCCTTGTTCCCAATGTGTCAGCCTTAGTGTTGGAAAGAGTCCTCCTCATGCAGCCCGGGGATTTCACAGCATAAATAACCCTGGGACCATTTACAGCACCGTGCATCTTCTAAGCACGGTGCAGTTATTATTTTATTTATTCCTCACAGGGGGTGAACTTCACCTCCATGCAGAGAATTGGTACAAGGCCCAGGCATTGTTTCAATCTCAGCTCAGCTCTGGGGACTTAAGCAATTCACAGACCTTAAGTGACCCTTCTGCACAGGGGTGGATTTCACCCATCAGAAATAAGGCCTCAATTCTGCCAGGTGCTGAGCACTCTCAACTCTCATTGGTTTCAGGTGGAGTTGAAGGTGCTGAGCCATCCACAGGAGCTTGCCCAGGCTGCCTCTGTGGGTCTCTAACCCCCAAGCATTATGGGATGAGTGGGCTTTACCTGTAAATTGTTCAGGTAAGAGGTTACGTTCTCCTTCAACTCAGTCACACCAGACTCCAGGAACTGAAACTTTTCCTCCAGATGGTCGAATTCTTTGTCCTCTGTCTGAAAGTCAATGGGGAGAAGATATACCGTGGGCTCCTGGATGGGAGATCAGTCCTTTGACTAGTCCCAGCAGGCGCAGTGCTCCTGCTGTCCTGTGGGATGGACTGGATTGCAACACCAAATGGATTGGAACATAGACAGTTCTTGGGGGACGCAGAGGATGAAATCCTGGGACCTCTGCCGTTGGCTTCAACAGGCCCAGAACTTCTCCCAGAATGGACTTGCGTGGTGGTAGGGATGCATGCAGGGTAGAGGTAGGGCATATAAAGGCCTTCAGTGGACTTGGGAGAAGCCTACAGGAAGGGTCCACTCCACTGGATTTGTTTCCCTTCCTTGGAGTCCTCAAGGATCCCTCATTTGAGTCCCCCAATCTAAGCCTTTAGGAGCTGAGCAAGCTGCCTCTACAATGCTCCAAGACTTTGCTCACCAGGGGATCAAGAGAGTGAATTTGATACCTGAACTCAGATCAGTAGGCCAGCCTTTAAATTTGGGACAAATGACCACAGGCAGGTCACATGACGACTTAAGTGTCTCACATGATAACAGCATGGATCACATGATCTCAGTGTTGCTAGGACCTCTGTGTGGCTCACCCATGTTTCACACATCACACTTGCAAATACACGGGCTGGCCAGTGTTAAGCCACAGAAAGGCCACCTGTGAAAAACAACAGGTGCTTTCAGTAAGCAGCACCCATCCCCTGCTGCCCTTGGTTCAACTGTTTTCCTCCTACCTACGTCACCGGCATATACACACTGTATGGTTACTAGGAGCCGGACGTGAGCAGGAGCCTCACCTTGGGCACAATGCCCGCTTCGTGCATGAAGAGCCGGCTCAGCCGCGTGGTCTTCTTGGCAATGGAGTGCTTGTTGAGCCGGCCAAGGCGCTCCCGCAGTGTCAGGTGCTCAACCTTGCTGTATTTGGTTGCTGCCTCAGGGCAGAAGGGGAGGAAGAGAAACAGGTGAGGGATCAAGAAATCTCTGAGCCTGGATCCCTCCTGGGGATGATATTTCATTCAGTTCTTTGGAGCCCAAATGCACAGCCCTGACCCCTCATAAAGGGAAGAGAGTATAACTGAAGCTGTAAATGACCTACCTGCTTACTCCACTATATCCCTTCCTGAGTTCTCCCCTGGACACTCCTACCCTCCTCCTTGCCTCCTATAGTTTGACACACACGTCTTATGTCTCATTTGAATTAGACTATAAGCTCTCCAGCCAGGGACTGTCTCTTGCTAAGTGTTTGTGCAGTGCCTAGCACAGTGGGGCCCTGATCCCCACAGGTGCTACTGTGATACAAATAATAAGAAATAAGGTAGGAATAGTCATAAGACTAGTAAAACACAAAGAAAGGATTGTAGGAAATGTAACATGACTCTAATCAGACTGATTAATGGAAAGGCAGAGAGAACTCAAACCATTAACAGAGTAGAACATTCAGACGTGAAAGGCCAATGTTTTAAAAACTGCCCGTAGTTTCACATACACAAACCACTATGGGTATGAAGTGTTCCCTCTCATTTTGTACGTCCATGTGCGGAATTAATTTTGTTATGTGCACCAATATGGAGGTGATGTGCGGGAGGATCTCAGGACTGGGGCAGAGCATTGAGGGGATGGTGGGGTGACGGCTCTGGCTGGGGGTGCAGGCTCTGGGGTGGGGCTGGGAATGAGGGGTTCAGGGTGCAGGTTCAGGTTGGGGCAGAGGGTTGGGGGTGGGTCCGGGGATGAGGGGTTTGGGGTGCAGGCTTCTCCGGGGCTGCAGTGGGGAGAGAGGACTCCCCCCAGCCTTCTCTCGCTGCAGCAGCTTGGAGCTGGGTGAGATGCACCTCTCCCCGGCTGCAGCAGCTCCTGCAGGGCTGGGCTGGGCTGAGGGAGGGGCTCTTTCCCCCAGCCACAGCAAGTCCGGAACAGGTCCGTGCTGGGCCCGGGAGGTTCGGGGGAGAGGAGCCTCTCCCTGCCGCAGCCCAGAGCCCCTGCGTCGGGATTAATAGGCAGCTGCATGGCCACGCAGCTTAGAGGGAACTTAAGGTCTGACTGAGTGCTGGCACAAGTGACTGGCTGGAGAAGTCTGTGTGTCGCTAGGCACCACTGCAATGTATCAAGGTGAATTGCTTGGCTGAATACAAATAATTTAGAAAAAGGAATCAGAAAGAATTGTAAAAGCCTGTTTTTATTTGGTACCATTAGGGGGTGTTGTTTCCTCTTTGCCTTTCTCAGCTCTGAGACTGACAACATATTGGTCAGTTTCACGAGTGTTTCTAGTCTGTTTCACTTCAGGGATCTCCTACACAGGGCAGTTTGTTTTGCAATTAGTAGTATTAGTATAGTAATAATGTTACTCTAGTACTGGGAGGCCATAACTGAGATCAGGACCCCACTGTGCTAGATGCTGCTAGAGACTGTCCCTGTTTGGAAGAGTTTACAATCAAGACAAACAGAGAGTGGGAGAAAGGAAGGATTGTTCCACTGCAGGTTAAAGCCAGACTAAAAACTGTTTTCAATGGAATAACAATGAGCCGAGACGTTTCTGATTGATCTCGGGCTTTACAGACCCTCCGTCATCCTGACAAGGCCTTTAACATGCCAGTTCCTCCTCACCTACTTCCTTGCGCCTCTTGTACTCGTTGATGTTGGCGTTAATCTCGAGCATGGCGCTGGCTGCACTCTGCAGGGCAGAGTAGGCATTGTCCCTGGCTGACGTGTTCTCCAGAATCTTCTGCAGCAGCAGCGGGTACTTGGTGACCCTCTGCACGGGCATCACCAGGAAGAAGCTCAGGTCTGAAGCACCCGTGTGAGGCCTGCATGAGAGGTGAATGGGGAGGATTAGGATCTTGAGTACAGCTGAACTCCTGCAGGGCTTTGAGCCCTTCCTTCCTGTCCATAGCTGGGTGAGAGACCCCTCAGCTTTCAGATGTACCCAGTCATGAGGGCGGAGACAAGGGGGGCAAATAGGCACCAGACACCTGTGATGTAATGAGGGCGATCACCTTCAAAGAAACTCCATTTCACAATAAGGTCCAGGCTAATTGCATCCACCCCATGAATCCATGTGACATGCGTAGCAGCCCTCCTCCCCACCCCCAAATGGCACCACAGTGGGGAGGATCCTCTGTGCATATCACAGATGGGCAGTACTGTTGCTCCCATTTTCTCTTCAAATTCATGGCCAGATCCCCAGCTGCTGAAAATCAGTTTCTCTGTTGCTACAACTACTGCGGTGGAGCTTTGCTGATTTACACTAACTGAGGCCTCCTGTGCTGGGGAGCTCACTGTCAGGTGCTCAGGGATTTCCAGGCCATGCAGCCCTGGTCTCAGCCTTCCAAAGGGAAGCAGGCAGAACCCGTGAACTGTAACCCCTCAGAGCGGTGCTAAGTCACTGCGATGACTGTCTGCCAGCACCAGCCAGGGAGAGACCCGAAGGACACTGCCAGCCACGGACGGATTTCCTGGCCTTATTACACAGTACCACGTTTGTTTAGTGAACAGGTCCTGGGATTGATTCTTGTCTTGGGGACAGAGAGAGGGGAAGGGAGACAAAGACAGTGACTAGCTGCCTTTAGCAGAGCGAGTGCTGCAGGCTGACTAGCCTTCCTCCCAGCAGCATGGCAGGCACTATTCACTAGTGATTTTGTGGCGAGATCCATGGAGGCACAGAGTAAGAAACCCCAGAAACCTCCTCCCCTGCCATCAGTGCCCTGCCTAATAGGGAAGTGAGAGTGTTAGCAGCAAGCCCATGTCCCCAGGTCAGGCTGAGGGCATCTCACAATCCACTGGCAGGCCCCTTTCTGCATGTGAGTGATGTTTTCCCATTTGCTGGGCTGGGAAGGGGAGCAGGCGCGAGCTGCAGGTGCTCTCAGTTATCAGCCTCGCCTATCCTCCAGGTTTGGAAGGATGAGTCAAGGGTCCAAGACAGGAACCAAGGTCCAAGGCAAATGCAGCACAAAGCAAGGGCTAGTATTCCTAATCCTCCATCTGTCACGTTTGTTGGGGACAGCAGTAATATTCGGATATGCTGGAGGGCCCCCCTCCACACACCTCCAATAATTCCTTCTCCCCCTCCAATTCCAACGTCCTTTCTTGTCCAGTAGGACTAAATGACTAGATGGGTCTCCCTTCAGAGCTTGTTAAGGCTATTTCTCAGTTGGCCCGGGGGAGGAGGGGGGCGATATTGAGGGAGGCTGGATCTGTCACCAGGAGCTGAGCACATGGTTAGACAGGGGTTGCGGCACTGAGAATGCAGTCAGGGTCCCCACCTCTCAAGGTGGTTCAGGGCCATAGGGCTGCCCCCCAAACCTCATTTCATCCTCTTCAGTCTCTGGGCATGTTCCCTGCTGACACGGCCCCTGACCCTGCTTTTGTTCAGAAGGTGAATTATTGGGGTGTGAGGGAAGCCTCTCTCCGTGACCCCAGATTGGAAGGAGATTTCGCCCTCCAAATTTGAACACCACAGCCGAGCAGCCAGACACCCCAGAGGAGAAAGGAAAATCCAGCCATATCTGGAGGAGACTGTGACCACCTGCACCAGAATAAGGGGATGGGGAATGGTGCTGTCAAGGCAGCACTTCAGTTCCTAGGTCACAGCTTCCCATGGGAGCATCAGTAACTGTCTGGGGTGGCTGTGAGCCATCGCCATTCCCCATCTCCGATCTCCCCCAAAGTAGAATTACTCAGTCCCTTGCAAATGAGGCTTCCCCATACCTTGGGAATGTCCTTAAACCACAGGCCAGTCCTCACAGTGCTTCCTACAAAGCACCATGGCAACTGGACCAGAGGAGTCTGGGACTCAGAGATGCACAATTTTGCCAGAGGGCTGAAGGAGGTTGTGGTGTAAAGATGGTTACCAACCCCTGTTTCAGGGTACATGATCCAGCCAGCTGACTGAGGACATGTGCCCCCAGCAGCAGCTTCTCTGGTCAGGTGGTCAGGGACATCCAGCTAGTCCAGCCAGCTGTGTAAACTGAATGTGCTTCCAAGGCATGCCCAGTCCATCCTGGATAAAGAGTGCCATTCAGGCCAAAGCACAGTCAGCTTCACCAAGAGAGCTGGGGAACAGGTATTGTACGTACACTGTCGTATTCAGGGTCTCCACAATCTCCTGCTGCAACCTCGGGTCCTTCTTGTAACTTTCCACCAGCAGAAGAGCTTGCTCATAGCAGGCACAGTAAACCTTATAGACGCTCTCCATCTCCTCCTTGAACTCCTGGAACAAGGCACCTGGACAGCAAAGTTACCAGACAGAGTCACGCTGGGGAGCCAGCCCCATTCCCAGGGAAGGGGCATCCTCAGCATACACAGTGCCAGCACTGTCATTAGCCTCCTGGCCAGCAGGGTCAAAGAGAGACCAAGGACTGAATGGACATGGCAGCCGAGACACCCTAGAGGGAGATACTTCCAAGCTGTGGCTGAGAAACACTGGCAGGGGACAGTGTGCAGGAAGCCTTCAAAGGCTGGTGCAGAGATGGAGGTCTCCACTCTCCGCACCAGATGAGCAGAAGAAGTTCAAAGTCACAGGAGACTCTTCTCCACCCTGCTGGAAATGGGGGAACAGGGAATACGAGGGATGGAGAGCAAACAAGACCAGGCCCTTCCCCAGCCAAATGTAACCCAGCAATGGGCATCACTGCCCCTCAGGCATCCTATCCTAACCTGACTGTGATGCTCCCCAACCCTTCCATGGGCAGGTCTGATCTTGTGCCTCATGCAGCGTGTATCCTGCAGGGTTAGGCTCTCCATAATTGCACAGAGCTAGTGAAACAATCTGCTGAGATTAACGCACAAGACCCAACAATTCCTTCCCCTCAGGCTCTGGATTCCTGGGAGAAGCAGAACATGAGTACGACTCATGCTGCCCTGGATTGCTGCCCATGGGCATGAGGCTGGCTGGGTCTGCCAGAGCTGCAGAGAGCTTTGCTACTGTAAATGTTTGGCTACCAAGAGC
This sequence comes from Trachemys scripta elegans, assembly GCF_013100865.1. Taxonomy (NCBI): domain Eukaryota; kingdom Metazoa; phylum Chordata; order Testudines; family Emydidae; genus Trachemys; species Trachemys scripta. The sequence continues at coordinate 21,603,710 of NC_048305.1, read as the reverse complement.
GCCAAGGAAGACAAGGGTGACGGCTGTTAAGGTGAAGCAGGCCCTTTTCCCCTACTGCTGCCAGGGATCGGCAGTGTCAGTTCAGTGTCATCCTGGCACACAGAGCCTCGCTCGCTGCCACCTTCACACTTACTGATCAGAAGCAGCTGCTCAGGCTCCTGGCTCACTGTCGCTTCCAGCCCTTTCAGGAAACGTTTGGAGACACAGAGGACGTCATCTATGTTAGAGAAAAGCCCTTCCAGGTCTATGTCAGGCAGCTGAAAGGAACAAGGAAACCATAAGCAATCAGAATGAATTCAGTCCCACACTAGACACCGGCCTCCAGGCAGTAGCACATGCATCCTTCAAGCCACCCTCGGAAGTGGCACATGGGGCTGGCTGGAAAACAATAATTCCACTTCACAAAACATTTAGAGGTATCAAAATGTGGTAACATTCCACCTATGGAGGCTCTGGGGATGGGCAGGCACAGGCCCGCCCTCATCTAAAGTCACCCCGCCCCCAGTCAAAGGGGAGGAGCCTCTGGACCCAGGCATCAAAAGATTAGGGGGGACCACAAATGAGAAAAAAAACCAAACCATTTTAATGGAGAATGTAAATAAGACCTTTGGAAATTTAACAGAGTGAGATTATCAGGCCAGGCTATACAGAGCCAGAGTGAGATCAGGGACTTGAACCTGGGATCCCCACATCCTAGACCAGGATCCTAAACACGTCTATAGAATCAGAGTCAGTCTCGCATCTTCTCTTTCCTTTCCAGCTCCCACCCACTAAAAAAAAGATTTTAGTGTCAATGAAATGGCATTTGTCCAGGGAAACGCTTTGTTGATAATGTTTTGACCAGCTCCTGCTGCATGCACAGTTTTCCGCATCTCCAGTTGTACCCTTGCAGAAGTTCAGAGCTGGCATTCAAACTGCACTGCATGCCCTCAGTTCACTTGTGCAAATGCACTTTGCGTGCCCCACTCTGGATGTTTATGCATTTAAAAGCAGACATGAAAATCTCAATGGGTAAAAAGGTGCAAGTTCAGTGGCTATTTTTGAAGATATGTCGCCTCATGTGACAGGTAATTCTATGGGGCAAAACTCCTCCAGGGTAACTGTCACTCTCTGTGGACAGGAGGGCTCTGCCTCCACAAATTTAAGAGGCTTCACTTTTGGGCTTGGATGTCAATCTTCCAGGATTGGTTAGACACCTCCCCACCTTCTCTCCTATGGAAGAGGCTGGTTAAAAGAGCCCTTCCATTGTACAAGGGAACAGGCTTGGCTCCTACTGAGAGAAACCACTGTTGCTCCCATTTCAATCCGACACCAACAGAACATTCCCCACGTAACTGACATCTCCATTGGGAGATTTTAGTCTAGCTCTCACCTGCTTTTGCCGGAGGTGGGCTCGGATGTCACACACACACAGCTCGAGGGTGTGGACATAACTGGCCTCTGTGTTGATCAGCTCTTCCACCGCCAGTCTTTGATTCTGCTCCACTCTGTCAAGGCATATAATCTCTTCATATATGGGGCACTCAGCTCCTGGTGTCTCCTTAGCAGGCGGCTCATCTGGGCTGGAGCTCGCCATGTCAGCAGCAGGCTCTGAGAGAGGCAGAGAGCTCAGTTTAGAGCAATTTTTCAATCGAGTCATCTCAGCAGGTTTATGCATGACTATAATAAAGACAGATTCTTTGATTCAGCGTTGTTGAGTCACCTTTTGCCACTAGGTCTCCACTTTTCATTCAGCCAAAATTGGTAGCAACCCAAAGTCATTATTATTCAATGGCTGTTTGGTGGCCCACGTGCAATAAATTTGGGGGTCTCAGTCAGTGCAGTCTCAGTCTAGTGAAGAGCTATTGATGCTTGGATCATCTCTCAGGCGTTGGCACGATACCAATAACCCATTACAATTCAGGGATTAAAAAGAAGTTACACTTTAGGGTTTGGCTTTGCAGCAAAAACAGGAGAAAATCGAACAACATTATTCCAATCCCACATAGTGAGTGCAGGATGGAGGACTAAAAAAGGGTTGGGAGTAAGTTGTACGTGGCCATAAAGGGCTGATTTCACTGACCCCAAGGGTTGGATTTTCAATTAGGTTAGACACAAAATATATCGGAAAGTATTCACCAGATTTATGTGCACAATTACAGTGGCTGCATGCCTGGATTGGGTAGATGCGCCTTCAAACAGATAATTAGCTGCATGTGCAATTGCAGTAGATGTGTGTGAAAAAATTAGATGTTCAATTGCAAATGGGCACCTAAGCTGCCTGAAAACCTGGGCCCAGAAGTCCCAAGTGCGGGGACCTGGGGCTATTCCATTCAATGGATGTTAGATAATGGTGCTTCTTTTACTCTTTGCTTCTCTTCTGCATGTTCCTTTTGGATTGGGATTCTTAGTGCTGTTTCTAACTTCACTTTAACTCTAACCATTTGAAATACTCAAAGTCCAGGGCGAGTCTTGCCATTTAGAAATGGGCAAATGACAGATATTTTGGTTAGCTGACAATTCTGAGAAATCAGGGGAAAATATATTTTGGGTCAAATGGAAAACTTTTTTTTTTTTTAATTTCAGCAAATCTAAAAGTGTGAGGGAGGGGAGTTTTGGGTCAGCCAAGCATTTACAGCATATTTTTGATGTAGAGAATATTTTAATATTTTTAATGTTTCGACATAAAATTAAAGGAAATTTCAAAATGAAAAATCTAGTTGAATTGAAAAATCAAGATGTTTCATTTAGAAAATTTTGAAACTTTTTTGATTTTTCCTGAATTATTTGTTTTATTTGTTTAAGTTTTATTCTGACCAAAGCAATTCAGGGAATTTGACATGAATTTGTGAAATATTCAGTGTCACAGAATCAGCATTTTTTGCCCAAAAATTTTCAGTCAAAAAATCCCTCCCAGCTCTATTTCCATTGCCTGCAATGGGCGTGGGATCACACTCTCAGACACGCATATCTGAGGGTAGGGGGAGGGACTATAACTTTTGTTTGTTATAGATATTAGAAGGAGGAGGAGTGTTGTTATCTTCACAGGCCTTTCACATTAGAATGTGCCTATCTGAGTTCCTCCCTGCCTGCAGAGAACAGGAATAAATGGAGTTAACTTACAAAGACCTTGGCTTCTTGCAGATGTACAGCGCTGTGAGTTAAACCTGACTTCGTGCAGCTGAGTAGGGAAAGCGCTGCAGTCTGTCCACACTGACAGCTGCCCAGCGCACTGTCATGGCCACATTTGCGGCAATTGCAGCGCTATTGGGAGCGGTGCATTATGGGCAGCTATCCCACAGAGCACCTTTGCCCATTCTGGTGCCGTGGGTTGTGGGAAGGGGGCATGGGTGCGGGGGATTCTGGGTCCTGTCCCAATGCCCCGTGATGCATCACTTCGCATCCCAGAAATCCCTTTGTTTCCATCCACCTTTGGCGCCATCTTTCAACGGTTTCTGTGCAGCGCGATCTGTCTGCGGGAAATGGAGTCCGAACTGCTGAGGCGTATGCTGACGAGTCTCACCAGCACGTCACGTTTGGCCGTCGAACTATTCCTTAAGATCCAAAGTGACAGTGAGAGTGAGGGTGAGGAGTCCGACGATGCTATTGAGCTATGTAACGCAGACAACACGAAATTGCTTGTGGCATTCACGGACATGCTCAGCATCGTGGAATGCTGCTTTTGGGCTCGGGAAACAAGAACCGAGTGGTGGGATCACATCATCATGGAAGTCTGGGATGACGAGCAGTGGCTGCAGAACTTTCAGATGAGAAAAGCCACTTTCATGGGACTGTGTGAGGAGCTTGCCCCCACCCTGCGGCGCAAGGAGACGAGATTGAGAGCTGCCCTGCCAGTGGAGAAGTGGGTGGCTATTGCAATCTGGAAGCTGACAACTCCAGACAGCTACCGGTCGGTCGCAAACCAGTTTGGAGTGGGAAAATCGACCGTTGGAATCGTGTTGATACAAGTTTGCAAGGCCATTAATCGCATCCTACTCAGAAGAACCGTGACTCTGGGTAACATGCAGGAAATAGTGGATGGCTTTGCACAAATGGGGTTCCCTAACTGTGGAGGGGGAATAGATGGGACGCACATTCCTATTCTGGCACCACCCCACCTAGGATCCGAGTACGTTAATCGGAAGGGGTATTTCTCTATGGTTCTCCAGGCGCTTGTGGATCACCGTGGGCGTTTCATTGACATTAACACAGGCTGGCCCGGAAAGGTGCATGACGCACACATCTTTCGGAACACTTGGCTCTTCAGGAAGATGCAGGCCGGGATTTTTTTGTGAGAGCGGAAGATCAGGGTAGGGGAAGTTGAAATGCCCATTGTGATCCTTGGAGATCCCACTTACCCGTTAATGCCGTGGCTCATGAAACCCTACACAGGGAGCCTTGACAGCAGCAAGGAACGGTTCAACTACAGGCTGAGCCGGTGCCGAATGACTGTGGAGTGTGCCTTTGGTCGTTTAAAGGGCCGCTGGCGATCTCTGTACGGGAAGCTGAACTTGGCCGAAAACAGCATCCCCGCGGTTATATCTGCGTGCTGTGCCCTCCATAATATTTGTGAAGGGAAGGGTGAAAGCTTCACTCAGGCATGGACCTCCGAGGTTCAACACCTGGAGGCTGAATTTGCACAGCCAGAGAGCAGGGCTATTACAGGGGCCTAGCACGGGGCTGCAAGGATTAGGGATGCCTTGAGGGAGCAATTTGAGGCTGAAAACCAGCAGTGATATCTGGTGCCCTGCACAGGAGTGAAGTGCAGTAGTTCCAATCTTTAGGAATCAGTGTCTGCTAAGCAGACAAGCAGACTTGCAGTGCCTGTTTATTTCCTGGGCTAAGGAGTCTTTTACTTTATGCAATAATAAAGAATGTTTTCAAAGCCAAAGAATCCATTTATTGAAAAGAAAAAAAAATTATTTATTGAAAAGAAACAAGGGGGCGGAGTGGGGAACAGTACAATCACAGATTCGCGTATGTCCTGTCTGGTGTGCTGTGCAGTGAGTGCTGCACTTCAGGACAGCTATACTGCATGGTGATGGGGGTTGAGTGCAGAGGGTAAGGGTCATGGTTTTCAGGGTTGGGTGGTGCAGATACTGGTGTTGGAGGCAGTGGGTGGCGTGAAGAACACGGAAGTTGGGGAAAGTGGGTTGGAGGTGACAGTGGGGCACAACGGAAAGAGTTTTGGGACAAGGGCTGTGGGGGGGGGGGGTGTTTGCATTTGCGATACTGCTCCTCTTTCTGCATGGCTACCAGCTCCTGGATAGCATCTGCTTGGCACTCCAGGATGCTTATGGGCCTATCAGTGCTTTGCTGCCGGTGCGCGGTGCTTTGCCGCCGGTGCGCTGCGTTTTCCTGGCGGATCCTGCTTTCTCTCTCTCTCCAGTCCTGTGCTTTCTCATTCTCTTTAATAGATTGCCACATCACTTCTTGCAGCATGTCTTCTTTGCTTTTTCGCCGTCTCTTCCTGAGTCTTTGCAGTCTCTGAGCAGGCGATAAGAGGGATGGCTGAGGTCTCAAGGTTGATGCAGCTGTATAGGCAAAATGCAACATTTAACAGAGGCAGCATTGTTTATACCAGACAGAGTAATGATTCCCCCCGCACTTAAGGAGTAGAAAACACACAGGGTCTACACAATAGCATAATTTTCCCATCCGAAACAGAGCACACATACCCACGGGAGCCTCAAAATGGTGAGTAAGGGGGACTGATTGTTTCAGGGCTGCACTGTCCTCTGGGCTGTGACTTGGGGAGAGCCAACAGCTTCAGGGGGCACCTACACTGAACACTGTCCCAACATTTTCCACAGGAGTTCGTCCTGGACGATATCTCGCTGCTGAGGGTGACCTGGGAAGCAAGGGAGGGTCTTCTACTGCAATGCGGCTTCCGCCCTGGCCCATATGCAGCTTGCCTGTGTGCAGCAATGGTCCCCCCATCCCTCGCGGCACAGTGGCATGGAAATGTTAGCCTGGCTGGGACAAGGACCACGATGGCTCTCCCGATAAACCTGCGCAAGCGCATTGCACACGTTCTGGATGAGACATTCGAGGAGATTACCGAGGCCGATTACCGCGATGTGATAAACCACATCAATGCACTATTCCACATCTAGGCATGCATGCCTAACCCTCCTCTCCCAAAGAGCCCACACCGAAAAAATTCCTTCCCGAAAAAAAAACGCTTACCGGGAACCTGCTCTTCTGTTTGTCCTCCACCAAGTACCGGCCGCTGCGACTGGCTACCTTCCTCCTGGCTCAAGAAGAGCTCCTGGCTGCATGGCTCCAGGGATTCTGGGGTGTCTCCATCCGGCCCACCACCATCACTCCCGTTTTCCTCCTCCTCCTCCTCTTCCTCCTCCCCTGTCCCCCCACACCGGCTCTGAAGTGTCCATGGTGGTGCTCGGAGTGGAGGTGGGGTTAACCCCAAGTATCGCATCCAGCTGTTTGTAGAATCGGCAGGTCGCGGGGGGGAGCACCGGAGCGGCCGTTTCCCAATAGCTTTGTGGTAGGCACTCTGCAGCTCCTTCACTTTAATCCTGCACTGCAGGGCGTCCCGGTCATGGCCCCTTTCCATCATGTCCTTTGATACCTTCCCGAAGGTATCGTAATTCCTACGGCTGGAGCGCAGCTGGGACTGGACAGCTTCCTCCCCCCAAACACTGATGAGGTCCAGCAACTCGCCATTGCTCCATGCTGGGGCTCGCTTGGCGCGTGGAGGCATGGTCACCTGGAAAGATTCGCTGATAGCACTCCACACCATGCCGGGCTGAGCAAACAGGAAGGGGATTTTTAAAATTCCCAGGGAATGTAAAGGGTGGGTCACATGGTTGGTTACCTGAGGCCAGGGCAGTAGAGTTTGAACTGATGACCAGAGTGGCTAGAACGGGCATTGTGGGATACTGCCGAATAATTCTGGAGGCCATTCACAGCGCATTGGGCGGCCACACTGGCGCTGCAGCGCTGCAGCAGCAGTGCAATACTTGCTATTCCTCTCGGAGAGGTGGAGTATATGCAGCGTTGCAACCACGGAGATACAGCGCTGCAAATGCCTTGCCAGTGTGGACGGGGAGTGAGTTACAGCGCTGGGGGAACCTTTACAGCGCTGTAACTCGCAAGTGCAGCCAAGGCCATAGTTTCCTTCCTGGATTCTGTATGTTGCTCATTTTGAAGTAGAGGGGGGAAGACACAGCTCTGGAACTGGCAAAGTAATACACCTGAAATTACTACAGGGAGGGAAGCCTTGAATGGGTAAACAGCTCCTCTACAGCTTGCCTTCACTAAAATGCCTAGGGCCTCTGAAGCAATGATTAAAGCACTGGCCCCAAAGGGAGAGATGCGTGCTAGGTGATGTAAAATAGGAGACTGAAGTGAAAAACGAGGGCCGGGTGCAGATGGCAGGATAAGAGAGGTGCAATGGAAACTGATTGCTACTGAAATGTAATGCTCTTATTGGGTGTGCTCTCAAACCAACCAACCGATAGTAGCTCCAAAGCGAAATTATTTAGATAGTTTGTTGCCACTTAAAATCCCACCCAATTGCTTTAAAAGAATTCTGCCCTTGCTCAAAGCCCGTATTTGGAAGAGAAAAGACCAAGAGTTAAACCTGAACGATTGCTAGCGCCACACTCCTTTCATCCCACCTGTTTTCAAGTGTGCGTTTTATCTTGTGTATCTCACCGGGGTCTCAGTCCTGCTCTCTAAGGTTTGGCTGCAGTTTGTTGCTTGAGCTCATCTGTCTAACCAGGTTTCAACATCTTTCCTCTTGCCAGTCTCTCCCTGCAGCACAGCTGCCACAGGAATAGAAACACCAGAGGAAACATGTCCACCAATGCCCCAAGCTCCCACTGGGACCCCAGGAAATTAACCTGCCTGATTCTAATAAACTGATCTCTGCTTGGGGCTCCAAAGGAAGGTGAAACCAGCCCCTCCTGCACCAAGGTCCTCACCAGCCTGGCTAGGGGCTGAATTACCACCTCACCCTAAATATGGTGATCCCTAAAACTGAACTGGCCCAGGGGCGCTGGAACAATTTGTATCGTGGGAGTGCTGAGAGCCATTGAACCAAAGTGTAAACCCTCTATATAATGGAAACCACTTCGAGCTAGGGGGTGCTGCAGCACCCCCCACACATCTAGTAACAGCACCTACGGGGACGAGTATCCTGCTTTGGGATACAATATACTAGTTGGTGTTTGGTCCCATGTTAGCCTCACTCGATAGTCATCGCTCGGTGCTGCTCTCTGATCTGTCTGCCCCACCCTCAATCCCCGATGAATAATTTAACCTCCTGAGCTTGTTTTATTCCTGCTTCTGCTACTGACTCACTGTGTGACCTCAGGTGAGTCACTCTGCCACACTGTGACTCAGTTTCCCCATCTATAAAATGAAGATAATACTACTGCTCCCCCTTTAGAGATCTTGGGGTGCAAATATCATCCTCATCTCAATTATTAATAGCCCTTTGTGGACTACGGACACATAAACACATCCTCCTGTGCGTCCCCCTGGAAGAGCAGCCTGGAAAACCCTAGTGGTTTAAGGGTTAAGCTACCACAACGTAGAGCTTTCTCCATCCGTTTGAGACAGCAGTTCTATGTGGCAGCCTCCCCCAGGAAAGTCCAGCTGTCAGAAAAGCCTTCTGGTGTGCGTTCTCTGACGAATGAGAGATGTTTGGTTGTCCAGTCCTTCTGTGGACTGGCTTACCTCTCTCCTCTGTTCCCCAGAGCGCATCAGTCAGCAGTGATACTAACATCTGCGCTCTTCTTGCCCGGAGGTACTGATGCAAAGAGAGGTTCTACAGACACTGGACTAGAATTCTGAGCTGGCTTACAGCCTACTCATGGGATTGCACTGCATCACTGTCTGTAGCACATAGTGTTTCAAATGTTTCCACATCTGACTGGCAGAGTTTCAGTAGTGAACGGCCCATCTATGTCTGTCTGTATGTGATGCTTTAGGAGAAGGTAGCCGCCCCACACTTAACGGACCAGTTAAGTGCAGCACTATACTTCTGGGATTTTCTTTCATGACGATTGAGAGCCCTTGCCCATGTTCTCATTCACACCAGTGTCCAGTCACAGAAGCATCTGCCAGACTCAGCCAGTGGAAGGCAAGCTCTCAGGGATGACATCGGCGTATCACACGTGGGTCGATACCACCGGATATGCCTTGGGGAGGGCAGTGTCTGTGGCAGGAGGAACGTTATGATATTAGACCCTGTGGCCATGCCCTGGAGTGATTTATTGCGGCTATATTCTATGGGTGACTCTCACCCCAGTGTACTGTGCCAGGTGGTAGAATTTTCACCTGGAGCGGTAGCTGCCATACCTGGCCTCCCAACTACCTGGCTCTCCAGCAACTCTGCAAGGTTGGAGCTGTCTCCATCTGCCCATATATCATACACCCTTCCTGGTCTTCCCACCCCTCCTTAATCACACTTCTCCCACACAGTCTCCCAGCAATGACCTAGATTCCTGCACCACCTCAGGCTGCTACTGTCATCACCTGTGCATCAGACATGTCTGAACTGTGTCTCACTGGAAGCTTCCTTCAGAAGAGACTGAAGTTGCTTGTATGTTTGGAAAGCACTTAGCACAGATTCCCAGAATTGTACCACAGTAGCTCACCCAGTCCACCCCCCTGCCAATGAAGAGCTGTCCCCTACCACACCCTTTCAGTGCCTTCTCCAGTGTCCTCTTACAAACTCCAAGTGATGGCAATCCCAGGCACTCTAAGCAGGGGACTCTGAGGGTAATCCATGTCACTGAGTGCATTGTCACTGCTCAACAAACCATAATAATCCCAACAGTAACCACATTATAAGCACCTGCACTATAACCTATTAAGGCCCCTCCCTGGAATCATTCAAAAGTGACTGGACAACTCCCTAAAGAATATTCCATAGGGATCAGTCCTGCCACCACAATGCCTCTCCTTTGGACAGCTTTCATTTCCAGAGGTCCTAGTCCTGCATGGTGCTGGCTGGGGTGAAATGCAGCCTGCAGGAGGGAGTGATTAGCTCATTCTTGCTAGGGCTTCTTCCAAATCTGTGGAAACTCGCTCCCCCAACTTAAACATGAGAACCTGCTTCCAGGGCCCCAGCCAAAAAGGAGGGAAAGAAGTGAAATTGTGACTAGAACACAGTACCCTGCAGCTTCCTAATCTATAAAGGGGGCAGAATGAATGGTTCAGGTGAAATATTTCTAACTGGGCTACAAAAGCCTGACTGACAGCTGCCAATCAATGGTCTGAGTCAGAATGCCTTTAAAAATCACAGCTTTGTCTCGGGAATAAACCGGAGCATGTGGCTTTGACACTCCTCTTGCCTCTCACCAGAACTTGTCCTTGTTCAGTCTCATTGGCTGCCAGCCCATCTAGTGGTTAAAGCAGGAGACTGTGAGTCAGGAGACATCCCCAGCTCCGCCACTGATCAGCTGTGCGACTTTGGGCAAGTCACTTTGCTGCTCTGTGCCTCAGTTTCCCTGTCTGTAAAGTGGGGATAACACATTATTGACCTACCTGCACGGCACTTTGGTGAAAGCTGCTATAGAAGCTCAAAGTGTTATCATTGCTGCTGGTATGACTCAGCTGTGGTGACACAGATGGGCTGGCTCTAAATCTGAGACTCCAGCCCTCCTCCCAGGTGCCTGCATTCCTCCCTCTCCAATGGGCACCTGATCTCGTCCCGTAAGGAGGCACGTGGTTACACAACCCTCCTGCGCAGAAGACAGCAGCTGCTGAGCAGAGGCCACACTGTCCGCACTCTGCTAACGCACCACAGACGTTTTCAAGGCCCCACCACCTGTCTGCGCATAACTCCAGCGACAGCAAAGCAATTGTCATTTCCGATTTTGTCGTTCTTACCTGCCAGTGAGTCAGAATTGGCCTCTGGGAGCTTCCCCGGTGCAGGCTGTGGCTGCTGCTTAGGCTGCCTCTGTGGAAGTTAATGATAAACTGGCTGTGTGCTGCAGTGGCACAGTCTGCAAGGGCAGGAGGGACCAGCCCACTCAGCTGTGTGTGCGTGTTTCTGAGCAGGGTCCAGCTCCTCTCGGTCATGATCATGCTCTCCCCAGGCTGTTGGCAGCAGTGAGGGACAGGGAGAGAGAGTCCAAGAGAGTCAGATCAGCTGAGCCAGCTACATTGTCCCTGCGCAGGCAGACACAGCCATGGCAGAAACTGCTCTGGCAGCCAGCCAGCTGAGGAGATTGCTGGATGAAAGCAGGTTGCTTACTGCCTGGAAAGCCAACCAAACCTGATAGGGAGATGGGGAGTGGAAATAACACAGGAAGAACTGATGGGTCAGGGAGTGGGAAATGGTCTGGGCAAAATATTATGGGGTACAAAAATTAGCTGACCCCCAAAGGCAATTGCCAAGCTTTGGCCCAATGCAGCCCCGTTGTGGCTCTGACAGGTCACAGGGCTGTCTGTCTCTCTCTCTCTCTAATGCTGTGCCCATCGCTGTGGTATCTTTACAGCTCAAAACACGATCTATCATTTAGTGCTCACCTCGCCTCTGATTGTTTATTTGTTGCGCATCAACTCTGTGCCCTTTGGTGTTGTGACAGAAAACTGCTTAGCCAACCCTCTGGCATTCCAGCTCCAATTCAGGGAGGTGAATTGGAGCTGGGTAGCCCACCTGGCCCTGACTGGGGAAGCCTCATCAGGCTGGGGCTGGATAAGAGCCCCCGGGGGAAGCTGGAAAGAGGAAAGCTGCAATAGCGGAAAGGCAGTGAGGGGAAGTAGAGAGAGAGAAGCCCGTGGACTGCAAGAGGGGACTACTTGTATGGTGGAAAGGTCCTGGGAGCACAGCCTGTAAATAAAAACACCAGGTGGGCACTGCACCTAAAGGTCTGTGTGTGACTTTCTCAGCCCAGCGGGGGAAGGAGCCTGGAGGGCCCTGCAGGGATGCTGCATACAGCCCCTGCCTGGAAGAAATACATGATCCATCTCTCAGGGGCCAGTTTATTCAGCATCTCTTTATGGCCCTGTCACTCAGCTCTGAAACAGCTTAGCCCCTCAGCTCTAATCAGTAGCCCTTAAAGTTGCTTTAATAAGCTGGCTCTAGTGAAGTCTCTCTCCACAGTATTCCAGCCACAAACACACACCGATTCCACTCCCCGCATTGGCTACATCACTTGTTTTTCAACAACAAGCAGAGAGTCCGGTCTGACAGCCACAGAACAAACCGGTTTCTCTAAAGAAACCCACAGGCACAGACACTGGATCCTGGTGCACACCTCCTCTGGAACTGCGTCCAAGCACTGGGTTTCTTACCATAATAACCCTGACTTAAAACAGAAGATAATGCCATTTGAGGAAGTACAGTAGTTACACAAATCATTCCGCCGGATGGTTTCTCAATGTTTAATTTTGGCTTATTAGGCTCTCACATCTTTGTGGTATCAAGGTATAGAAAATCATCCACAAAGCAGCATCTGATTTACAAACAATCCCTCCCTCAGCTAAATCTAGCCTCAGTGAAATGACTGTGGCAGCTTGAACTCAGCTGGCATGCGAGGCCAATTCTGTGTCCACAAGGTGACATGGGGAGAATGACACACAGGTTCTCGCCACAAGTGCATCTGAATCAGAAACTTCAGATCTGGATCAAGATCCAAGCCCCTCCACGATTCAGGAGGAGTATTCAGCTCTGGAGTCCCTGTGTGGTTCTGACCCCAACTTAATGAGACCCTGTGGATGTAAGAGGAAGAGATGCTGCAGATCAGATCTGAGCGGCCTCAGCAGAGTGGGGTGGGGAAGCACAAGACTAGAATAGCTGGGATTGCTGTGGGTCAGGAGTGAGGGGCCTCAGCAGAAATGGGAGGGTGGAATAGCAGGCAGGGTCTGCAGGTCAGGACAGATTCCCAGTGATTCTCTGCCTCACTCTTGTGGGCAGACCTCTATAGTCAACCATAACCAGAAACAATAATGTCTAACCATCACTCTACTATCTGCAGTTTCTTGTATTGGGTAACTGTTCTGTGGCCATGCAAATGCAGGACTAGGTGACTTAACAGACCTTTTCTACCTGTATCTACTATGATCTGATATATTCTGTGCAAGTGACTAACCACCGGTTTGCACTTATCCAGTGAAACCTCACATTGTGTGGGCAAAATCCTGCATGCTGGATAATAACCTGAGAGGACTCCATGTCTCTAATCCTACACTAGCTCTATATTAAGAGAACTATTTGCAACTCAAGCCTTGTGCAAACACACTGACTTCCAGATTCCTCCTCCAAATCTTCCATCCTGCAACCTGTGCTCCTCCCTGCTACAGGCAAGGCCCCGTTAGGGGCAGTGGAGCTGCCCTCTTTGGAGAGTTTCTCCTGTAAGCAAAGTAGTGTCATGATGCCAGGGCACTCACAGTGTTGCTTTGCCTTGTTGCAAGGGCCCCAAAAGTTATCCTGGGCCCCCTTTCACCCATTCCAGTGAGTTTAGCCAGACGTGGAACCAACCCCACAAAATCAGGATGATCCCAGATGTAATGGGACAGGCGGTGGCAACAGTTCAAGCCGCTCAGAGTAAATAAAGGAAAAGAAGGACACAATAAATACAATCTTCACTCAACTGTCCTAAGAGATAAATATGCAAAACTAACCCCGCTAGATTGCTGCTGACAGGAGGAAATGTCAGTGGCGCTGCAGTCTCCCTCACTTGCACCTTTGGGCTGGCTTTGCTGAGGTGCCTGAGCTGTTTCCTGCCAGCCTTTGTGTCCTTTGGCAGCTTTTTTCACCTGCCCCCTATTTTGGCCCGGGCCACTGTGTGGGATAAACAGTGTCAGATAGTGAAGTGATTTCCCATCAGTGCTGTGTTGCTTACATTGCTGTAGCTCTGGTTTTGTCATTGCTTCTGTCAAAATCTTGTACCTCACAGTTTATTGTGTAACAGGCTGGATTGGAGAATGGAACCCAGGGCCTTAGACAGGCAGCAGTTTCTTCTTTCAATACTTCTCCCACCACTGAATGGAATAATGGAGCCATAGACAGAAGAGACAGAAAGGCACGCAGTCACCCACTCCGCCTACTGGGGGTCAATGCACGATTGTTTCCTCTTGTACATTTGCCAATGCTTTGTGCAGTCCAGTTTTCAAAAAAAAAAAAAAAAAAAAAATCCCAAGTAACGTGGCTTCTGCTATTCTCTTGGGAGTCGCTTTTGCCACCTAATACATCTCACTGCCAATTTTTCTTGATATTTAAGTGAATTTTTCCCCTCCCTTCGTACCAAACTAAGTGGTTCCCTTCCTGTGTGCTGTTTCCACCTTTCAAATATTTGCGGACTGTTATCATATGTGCCCCACCCTAGTCATCCCCAAGCCAAGCTGCACACAGCTAGATTTTCTAGAGCCAACACTTCCAGGGTCTACCACCATTTTGGTGGCCTATGTACAGAGAGTTTGGTGGGACTCCATTCAGTTCCTGGGGGGGAAATAGTGTCCACGACCACCTTCGCCTCTGTGTGGCTTTGCAGAGAGGCCCTGGACTCCACAGGGTGTGAAGCCTGAGCTAGCTGCTGTTGGTGTTATTCTTTCCTTGCTAATTTTTTGGCTGAGCGAGAACCAGAATGTTGATCAGAACAAGCAGCAATGTTAAAATGGTAGCTGTACTCCCTTCCTCGCTCACACTGCCTTGACTCACTTCATGGCTTTCGGTGTGTGTTTCCTGAGAAAGGGGCTCAGTGAAATTTCCAGTGGAAATAGGGTGACCAGATGTCCCAATTTTATAGGGACAGTCCCGATATTTGAGGCTTTTTCTTATATAGAAGCTATTACCCCCCACCCCCATCCCGATTTTACACACTTGCTGTCTGGTCACCCTAAGTGGAAATATTTTCAAAAAAGCATAAAAACGGCTGGCGAGCTCGGCTCCTGCCTGCAGCACCCCTTGCTTGGCCATCTCAATAAAGGCCTGAGCCAAAGCCCAGAGAAGGCAGCGGAAAAGCTTCCATTGACATCACTGGGCTGTGGACCAAAATCGGCATTGCAATAATAGCATACGAAGAGGGAGGGATATTTGCAGCTTAGTTGGGCAAATATGTCACACTCACGGCCATAGAGGACCCTGGGATGAACATAGGCAGGCTGCCCAGCATATATCCAGGAGTGCTCTAAAGAGAGGGCATTGGGTATTGCACAGTTTAAGACTCAATACAGAATAAAACAAGCAACTCAGCCATGATGCCGACAGTTGCCCTGTGCTTGTCACCTTAGCATTTTGCTGCTACTCTGGTAAGTCATTTCTGATTATACAGAGCAGGGCACATGAGCCAGCTGAACTGTTCAAAGCCTAACCTGTAAGGCTTTTCAGATAAATATTAAAAACAGGAAGTTCCCAAAAGAACATTGAGCAGTTACTGCTTTGAGATTGCCAGTGATTGCTCAGAACACTAAAGCTGATTTTCCTCACACAGAGACTGATGCAGACAAAGCCCGACAAGAGCTTACCCAACAATTGCAATGGGGTTATTTCACATTAGGGCATCATGTACACACCGGTGGGGGGCAGGGCTGCTTTAACGTCCATTTGATTATTTCCCACATATTGTTCTTTTCAGCTCTTTGCCCCACAAGGTCTTTCTCTCCATTTACTGATATCACTGATTTCACTGTCTCCTTGCCAGTCAGAAAACACACAGTCTAGAAATGGGCTCACCGGCTTGATGTAATTTCAGACCACTCAAACACTGTGGGCTTGACAATTCAGCTCAGACTCATATGTTATCCTGTTCACATTCTGCTCAAGACAGAAACATGGGGGAAGGAAGTGAGAAGGAAAGAAAAAATCCAATGAAATATAATATGGGGGACCAGATCTTCAGCTGGTGAAGGTTGGGATAGATCCTCGAACATCATTTTTGCTGCCTTAATAAGGCAGAGGGCACCCACCTGTACCAGCCATGTCACTATCCGTGGAGGAAGCTGTTTAGTCAGCATGCATAAGGGTGACAGAATCAGACACTTAAAGAGCACAAAAGTCCAGAACAAAAAGATGCTCTTCCTCTTCTCATCCCTCCTGGACAGAGGAATTTTAAGAGTATTGATTTTGGAGAAAGATTTATCAAAAAGGCACGGTTGGCACTTTGATCTGAACAGACCTGGGATCATAGGTAGAAGAGCAAGTTGGGGGGTTAAATATTGAATACTCCTTGGGGGGAAAGATCCAAATTTATGTGACTCTACAGAATAGACTGTGAGGTTTGCAAAACCTGAACTCTCTTACAAACCCGCGAGCTGTATTGTCAGTTTCATCATTCCAGGGAGAACGGGGCCAGCTCTGAGAAATGGCGTGGAACTATCCAGTAACGAATAGCTGGAAACGATCTGGGTTTATATGTCCTGCTAGAGCTCACGCCGTATTTTTGTATTCCCCCTCAGACTTTACCATATATGCTAAACAAACATTTCTGTGATGACAATGTTAAGATTGAGCTGGTAATTCCAATATCTTCATCATCACCCCATAGTTAATTAGGCTCATCTGTGCTTGCATTTACCCACTGTGTGTGTACATATGCACTTGCACCCACAAAGTAGGCACATAATTGCACACAGATTTGCCTACCGAAATTGTTTGAAAACTTGGCTCTGAATTTTGAATCATGCCTATAACTTAGGGCCTGATGCTCTGCTGACATAAACCGCTGACGCTCCATGTGAAGCGAATGAAGTTGAGGATCTGGTCCTTAACTCCCATTGGGGCACAACGTCACTAGCAGGATAGGAAAGAAAGCAGACAGTGAAATTAAGTGGAGGGGATTTGATCCAAGTAGAATGCATTCAGTGGCATCTTTTAGTGCGGAGGGGTTTATTTATGGGCTATCATTCATGAAACTGTATTTGGCTCAACTCCTGTGATATATTCCAAAGAGACTTTTTTCTTTATAATAAAACTCTCTTCTCATGAGAGTCATACTCACCGGAACATTATTTTTCAGTGTTTCTAGTCAATCTCCCTTCTAATTTGACTACAACCTACTCAGCTTGATCCCATCTCAGCATGGGCTCTCTCCCCCAACCCTCCACCCCTCTGGACTGTGAGAAGGAATGTAAAGCTCTATCAAAATTTTGACCAGTCATTCCCAGTGCAGAGACAGCCGCAGTTAACCTTCTCCTTGCTCCTTCCCAGGTTTAATGTCTCTCCTTTGAGTTGGGTGGGTAGAGTCACCCCTGCCAGCTCCCCCTCCCTGAATCAGGAAGCCTCATTTCCATCTGTCACAGACTGAGAAGTCTTGCTGCTTTCGGCATGATGGCAGTTTTTCCTCTTTCCCACTGAATTTCAATCCTCCTTAACACTTCCTGTCTCCGCCTTCTCCTGTTCTCCCTTTCCCTGCGTTCCCTCTCTTCTCTCTCATAAATAACATAAATAATAGTGAAAAAATAGACCCCAACAGCAAGAGAGACAACTAAATGTCAGCTCTCGATCACATGGCATCGGAGCCACACCCCTCTTCATTTTTATCATGGTTTTATGGCTCCTCTCTGCCCCATTTTATGCTGTAGGGACCTGATGTCCCAGTCTCCAGTGTTCCCTTCCCTAGACCTTTAATCAAAGGCATGTTGGCATAGTATTCTCTTCCCAGGGATGTGCATCCCTGCATCTCCCATTCATGCTCTCTAAATTCTCACAGGGCTGCCAAATCTGGACTAGGCCAGTTATGCTAATTAAGCCAGTTCCAGTTCATGATAACTAACAGTTTGAGGACATCAAGAGAAAGCCAGATGCTGATTTCAGAGTGATGGTTACAGGCTAATGGATGTCAAACACTCTGCTCTTCTATTTGATTCAAGAGCTTTCCTCTTTCTCTATATGCAGACCAAGCAGTCAGGGCTCCTGGAACTTCTATTGAAGTCTCAGTATCACTTTAATTGCTTTTTTCAAGAAAATAAACAATGCCGATATTTATTCATCTTCCTTCCTCTTATTAGTGCAAAGGATGCAGGTGGCTGCCTTTGTTACAGGGGCTTATTCTAATCAGCAATTGGATTTTTCCATTTCACCATAAATTCCTGACCACAACTGGGGCTGGCTGGCTGAAAGATGCCTTGAGATCTCAGGATGATCATTGGAACCAGGCATCCTGGGGAACTGGGAGAAGGGCCTGGAGCCTTTCATCTCTGGGTCACAGGTCCAAATCAAGCCCCAGTTGGATTGTGGACATCGCCATCTGATAGCTACAAGAAATGAGTGGATGGATCTTAGTCCAGTTCCTAGTGAAATCAGTGTGCACATCACACTGAACACTGCCACACTTGGTCCTGTTTTTGGCAACCTGTAGGAGGAAAGGCCATGGTCTGACAGGGCCATGGAGAGTGGCAGGAATAAGTAAATAAAGTAACAAGTCTGCTGGAGAGCAGGAATAACTATTATACAAGCTGGATATTACACAAGCATCCACTAGAATTATTTGCCCATCCCTCCCAGTAAGGTCTCCACCCAACAAGCCCTGGGTTCCTCACACACTGACAGGAAGCTAACTTCTGGCACCTCCATGATAGCCTCTAATTTGCTTGCAGAGCTGGCAGGTGGTTCCTGCTTTTGGACTCAGAATCTGAAGTCAGGCTGTGCAGGTTTCTGGTGGTGATGCACAAGGAAATGTAACCCTGTACAAAGGAATCTGAGAATAGGAGTGGAAGAGAAGATGGGTGTGATGGAAAAGGAGTTTGTGCCTCCCATTCACATTCCATACAAACAAAACTGCACCAGCTGCACCTCATCACTGTAGGGAGAAGGGTGCCGTTCTATTGACACAACACGATTACACCACAATTTCAGACTCTGGTCACCAGCATCCCCCATCAAGTAGTTTCTGACCTCCATAAGGGAGACAGTTCTGTCCTCATTAGGCAGGAAAAGTTTCCCAATTCAGCTCAGGAGGGCAAATGCTCAATCCCACCTGGGACCTCTCTTTGGGTGAGATGGTAACATAGAATCATACATATACAATATGTGGACTACCTGGGGACCTCTCACTATGCAGATCACTGACAGAATAGACCGTAATGGCCATGTATCTACACTCCTGTATGTTCCAAAATTCCTTGGGATGTTTGGGGTGAAGTACATTTACTGTAAATAAGGTAACTAGGAAAAAATAATTCCATCAAGGAAGTCCACTTGCAGTGCATTGTCTCTAAAGTAAATTCTTAAAAATAATATTTAGATTAAATCATCCCCTCTGATTCTATGAAGACATGAGAAAGTGTCAGATGGGGAAAGGCTTTTGAGAAAGACCCAACCATCCATATTTGATAATACTATTTTCCCTCTCCCTGATTTTGTGTTGATTCTGCAGTTGTGTGCCCATTATCGCATACACCTGACATCCAGAGCTGGACCTATACCCTGCTGTACACTACTGCCCCACAGTTCCAAAGACCCTGGACTACATAACACCCCCAATCTGCAGCAAAATACCCCCACATCCTGCCATCGGTAACCCAAGCACCACATGGCCAATGAAGCTGCACACTCGTTTGCTGGTATATTCCACACTATCAGCACACCAGGGAGCATTGGCTTTGAAAGATAAGCTGAGATGCCTACCCGAGGTGAGCTCTTCCTCTCTGGTGTATATCTTCCAGGGAATCACACTAATCCTGACAGCTCATCCACTTCTTATAAGTGTTTCTGCACCAAACTGACCAGGAGTCCACTCTTTATGGCCCACTGTTGTTTTGAAGATGAAATCAGATGCTGGTTTCCTGGCCACTGCTGCAGGATCCGAACTTTGTTCTTCCTGCTTGGATTGAAAGTCAAAGATGGAAGGAACGTGAGAGCAACATTGCAAAGAATAAAGCTGCCAAGCCAGTTGGGGCACAAGCTCATCAGTCAACATTTCCATTGGTGCTGATGCAACTTGGAATGTGTTTGCTTGGAATGTATTTGCCTTCCCACAGTGACCACAAATTTATCAACTACTGCCAGAAGACATAAGGACTTTCTGGCTCAAAATGGATCAATGCTTAGTTTTCTTGTTGGTAAAAAGATAAACCAGCTCCATGAATTCTAAGAGACATTCCATGTATTTCCAGCAGAGACAGGGAAGTGTTAGTACCATTATACAAAGCACTAGTGAGACCTCATCTGGAATACTGTGTGCAATTCTGATCTCCCATGTTTAAGAAAGATGAATTCAAACTGGAACAGGTGCAGAGAAGGGCTACTAGGATGATCCGAGGAATGGAAAACCTACCTTATGAGAGGAGACTCAAAGAGTTTGGCTTGTTTAGCCTAACCAAAAGAAGGCTGAGGGGAGATATGATTGCTCTCTATAAATACATCAGAGGAATAAATACCAGGGAGGGAGAGGAATTATTTAAGTTAAGCGCCAATGTGGACACAAGAACAAATGGATTTATACTCACCATCAACAAGTTTAGGCTTGAAATTAGGCAAAGATTTCTAACCACCAGAGGAGTGAAGTTCTGGAACAGTTTCCAAGGGGAGCAATGGGGGGAAAAAACCTAACTGGCTTCAAGACTGAGTTTTATAAGTTTATGGAGGGGGGTCTGAGAGGACTGCCTATAATGGCATGTAGCTGATCTACGACTGCTAGCAGCAAATATCTCCAACAGCCAGTGATGGGACACTAGTTCGGAATGGCTCTGCATTACTACAGAGAATTCTTTCCCAGGTGTCTAGCTGGTGGGTCTTGGGGTCAGGAAGGAATTGGCCTCTGGGTCAGCTTGGCAGAGACCGGGGGGGGGGGTTCATCTTCCTCTGCAGCATGGGGCCTGGGTCACTTGCAAGTTTAAACTAGTGTAAATGGTAGCTTCTCTGTAATTTGAAGTCTTTAAACCATGATTTGACGACTTCAGTAACTCAGCCAGAGGTTGGGATCATTCTGATGGCCCAGACATCTGGTGCCTAGTAACTAACAGCCCTGGACAGCCAAGCCTCTGCAGGAAATCAACCAGTTTGACCAGCTGGGGAACAAAGGAACTAAGGTGGAAAGCAGGTGACAAGAGTTTTCCTGGCAGCCAGGACAAAGGACTGGAGAGGAGCCAGAGATGGTGGCTAAACAGAGGCAGCTGGAAGGGAGGGGGGCTGGTGAAATGGGGACTTGGGGGTCAAGAGCCAGCTCTTAGGGCTCTGGATCTGACCAAGATGGACTTTGCCGTAACTTCCTGCTTGCTGTGCTAACAAAGAATTGTCTATGTTGTGCTCCAGACAACTAATAAACCCTTTTGTTTTTACAATGCTGGCTGAGAGTCACTATTGGCTGAGGACTAAGGAAGGCAGTGTGTGTGTGTGTGTGTGTGTGTGCACGTGCTTTGCTTCCCTTTGTGGGTGTGGGGGTGGTTGTGTGCAAGGCTTCCCCAGGTGGCCTATTCAGCTGGACGCACTGCAGGGAGCTCACAGCGTGAAGCTGGGGTGATGACGGTTCTGTGGTTAATCCCAGGAGGCACTGAAGGCAAGGAGCCTTACCCTCCAGCGAGTGTGCCCTGCGGGGCTCGTCACACTGAAGACGCTCCTGCCAAGGATTGATTCAGAGCTGTTCAAGAGCACCAAGCCTGTGGACCCATGAAACTGGGTCAACAAGAGTTTCTAGGAACGACTGAACAGACTATCGGTATTTCCTGTTCATTTTAAAGAGAAGCAGATCTTGTGTTTTACAGCATCTCCATCTTCTTGAATGAAGCTGGATTCTTTGCAGGCGGTGTCAGATGCAAAACGATTTTTTAAAGACCAATTTCTTGCTAAACTGCTGCTATGAGGTGAACATCAGACACTCTGGTGTTGGGGCCCAGGAAGGAGAAGAATAAGACAGGGCAGATTGTGCAGACAAATACTACAGACAAGCCTTCTGCATGTGGAATGTGATGCAGAGAAAACATTTGTTTTTTTAACTACGTAATTACTGCCGTTAGGTCATTTCTCACAATCCTGCTTCCACTGCAGCTATGGAAAAATTCCTATTGACTTCAGTGGCAGCAGGCTGTGCTCCAAGGTGTCTCGCCACGTGTTCCATTCTGCCATTGTTTTCATACCCAGTTGCTTATTTTCCTTGAAATATTCTTTATCACTAACAGAAGGGAGTTTCTCTGTGCTATTTCCTGTTGCCTTTCCAAGCACAGAGACTACAAACTAACAAAGGCTAATATCTTACAGGCCATTTAATGTGATCACTAATCTCATTATGGCCTGGGGGAGCAAGGGCTGCTTGGAAAAACAGCACTTAATATGGAGTAAAATAATGGGAGTTTTAAGTTCTCTTGATGGGATTTATTTCATATTTTTATGTTACAGCTCCAGCTACTTTGACCACCTCGGAAGGTTTGTCTCAATGATCGCTTGAGTCAGTTTGCACCTGAAAAACCACAGGCTGTTGTGGAATGGCTGATAATTCTGAAGTCTTGTATTAGTTCATTGCCATTAGTGTGACTGAAGATCTAAAGACACATTCTCCTCTTAGTTATGGTGCTATAGCCCTATTGAATTCAATGAGAGGGGAGTTTGAGTTTCACAATATGAAAACACCTGGTATCCAGTCCTGCTGTCGTCCCAAATGCAGGCAGAACTCATGTAGACCATACTGAGGGCTTGCAGCATTTCATGCTGTGGGCCAGATCCTCAGATGGTGAAAATTGGTACAGCTCCATTGGCTTCTGTGAAAGAAGGCTGATTTACCCCATGGGAAGATCTGGCCCCAGCTGTCTTTATCCTGTTACGTGGGAGATGCACAAGGGAGACTCGCATAGGGAAAATAAGAGGAAATTGTTATTTTAAAGACCTTTTTTTCCCAGAATTATTTGCAACTTTTAAAAAGTGTGTTATTAATAGCACTTATGGAAATGTCATATGTTCAAAGTGTTGAACAAACCAGCCAGTTTCACTCCCTGAATTATAATGCTAGTGAAGTTTCCTCTGTGACCTATGTGTGTATGAAGAATGACGCAATTACTGTGATAGAACAGGTGATATCATAAATCTGAGAGTTTACTGCAAATATAGAGAAAATTAGCTTTTATATGTCATATGGCCCAACCTTCCTCCTCAAATCATCTAGGAGTAGCTCCAGTGAGACATTGAGAATACAGACTTTATACATAAGATGGACCAAAGCCGGCAGGTCAGGAGACAACCCAGCTTGGTGGATACACCAAGTTCAGAAGAAGTGATCCTGGAAATTAGGTTTCTCTGTTCTGTTGTCCTTACGTCGCAGTCTAATCTCTTCCCCAGGGAGCTCCAGCTCTGCATTCACCTGCACTCTCCTTGAACACTGTCCAAGAAATGCACTATCCAATCATTTCCAGCATTTTGGCCCATTCCCATATAAAGCAAAAGGAAGCTGGAGGAGTCCAGGATGGTGTCAGGAGCTGATTTCAGGTGTATCCTTGTGGACTGATGGAGGCTGAACATTTATTTCTTCTGCTTTGAATCTTGAGCTTTTCTCTTTTGCTTCCATGTCAGCCAATCATCCTTGGCTCAGGAAAAGCCTGATGAAGCTTTAGAATGACATAAATCCCTGGTTTTAATAAAGAAAACGCAGTGCAATCTGTTCTTTTCATTAACAAACAAGATGGAGGTGGTTTGTTCCAGTAAGTGGCTAACAAGCAGTTGGATTCTTTCCCTTGACTATAAATGATTGAGAACTCCCGAGTTTAGGAGGAAGTAAGACCTGTGGAGATTTCAGGATGACAAGAGGGACTGGAAGACTTGGGAAGGAGATCATCTCTCGGACACAGCTAGATTCTATCTGGTCCCCAGTTATTAATGGGCTTTGGACCTGGCCTTGGACATCTGTAATCATAATTGCCTGATAGTTGTTCAATAGACTTTTTTATCTATCAGGAACAGTGGTGCAAGTAGAAATCATTTCTTGCTGGTACTGGGCTGATGGGAGGGACACAAGGGGGGGGCACGTGACCTCCCCACATGACCCTCTATATGACTCCTCCCCACCCCGCCCCCAGCCAGGAACTGATAAGCAGTTGATCAAAATCACCTTCTCTGATCCCTTGGGGCCAAAATCCTGTTCCCATTGAGATCAAAAGGAGTTTTGCTATTGAGTTCAATGGGAACAGGCTTTGACATTTGGAGAGGAAAGAACAAAACCACTCAAGCAAGGGCTGTGTTGCTTGTACCACAGGTATCAAAGGCTGCTGACTCGTGCAAAAGTCAGCAGACACCTGATCTTTGACTATTGCAAGGGAGAAATCAGCAATCAATGAGGCTAAAACAGTCTCTGTACCATATCCAACTCATAAGTCCATCTGCAAAGGATCAAGGAAATATGAAGGCTTCAGATTACCTTAAAGTCCTCAGTCCCTTGGTTAGAATGCTCCCATTAGTATATGTTCATAGACCAGAGGCTGGAGCAGGAAAGAGGCCAGAGCAGGAAAGAGGTAAAATGGATAGGTTTCCAGGCCAGGGCCTTTTGGCTTCTGCCAAGTTCCAAGTAAAGGGAAATCTGTTCTTACTGCAGAAGATGGTGTTTGGAGTCACATGGGCAAGTTACATGTCCATCACCCCCACCCATATTCTAGTTAGATTAGAACAGTCACAAAAAGTCCATTAAGTGTAGACAGGTGTTTTCCAGGGTCCATAGTGAGCTAAGTGTTCCTTAATGGGCTTGACTTGTCCCTTCATGTGCTGGCTGAATACCTTGTGGGCTTTACCACAGGAGCAAACATGTAGTAAACATAGCGAATATTCATAACTTCAGATACCAAGATGAATATAGATGCATAGAAATAGCATAATCATAAGTACCAGTTATTTCACCTAGGGTTACCATACGTCCGGATTTTCCCGGACATGTCCGGCTTTTGGGGGCTCAAATCCCCGTCCGGG
>NC_048305.1:21475035-21559026 GCF_013100865.1 Trachemys scripta elegans | reverse complement strand
CAGAGCCGAAGAGTCGGGGAGGAGCAGAGCCGCCGCGGCTGGAGGCTCTGCTCCTCTTCGGCTCTGTGTAACTGACACAGTGTAAGTTACGCAGAGCCGCCGCGGCTGGAGGCTCTGCTCCTCTTCGGCTCTGTTTAAGAGCCGGGCTGCCCGAGCGCTACTGGCTTCGGGCAGCCCCCGTGCCTCCGGACCCTGCACCGCCGGAGCCCGGGAGGGGAAGTGCCCGGCTGGGGGTGCAGGGTCCGGAGGCATAGGGGCTGCCCAAAGCTCGAGTGCTACCGGCTTCACGGTTTGCCGGGCAGCCTCCAGACCCTGCGCCCCCGGCTGGGCGCTTCCCCTCCCGGGCTCCAGCTGCGCTGGGGAAGCGCCGGCTGGGGGCGCAGGGTCTGGGGGCTGCCTGGCAAACCCTGAAGCCGGTAGCACTGGGGCAGCCCTTTCCCCCTGGCTGGGAGTGGGAGGGAGGAGGGGGTGGAGTTAGGGCGGGGAAGGGGCAGAGTTGGGGCGGGGCTAGGGGTGGGGAAATGGGCGGGGCCAGGGCCCGTGGAGGGTCCTCTTTTTTTATTTATGAGATATGGTAACCCTAATCAAGTTTAACCTTCTCGACCTCACCTTCAAGGCCTTTCAGAACTCTACTCTCTAAATGTATCAGCTCTTTTCTCTTCTTGTATTACTCTTCCTCCATTCCAGCATGTTCATCAGCTTCTCACACACATCTCTGTGCCTTCTTCCTGGCTGCCCTCTATACCCAGAACATCCTTCCTGAACTGATCCTCTTTCAAATCTTTCAAAACCCATGTCTGCTGTGATGCCTGTAAGAAGTTAACTAATTAGTAATGGCTTGAGGGACTAGGGTGACCAGACAGCAAGTATGAAAAATCAGGATGGGGGTGGAGGGTAAGAGGAGCCTATATAAGACCCAAAAATCGGGACTATCCCTATACAATCGGGGCATCTGGTCACCTTATGAGGGACAGATGGGGATAACTGGCATTTACCTTATATATTTAAAATCATCAAGAGAAAAAATAACAAATGTCTATATGTATATTACAAATTGTATATTTGATCATATCCCCCTTCGTATGATACTTGTCTTCTTAGATTGTAAGTTCTTCAGGGCAGACACACTGTCTTCATGGGATTCCAATCCTGATTGGAGTCTCTGGGTGCCATTGTAATATAAATATTCAGCGGTGTTGGAACAATTTTTATAGTGAGGGTGCTGAGAGCCATTGAACCAAACTGTAAACTCTGTATATAATGGAAACCACTTTGAGCCAGGTGCTGCGGCAGCACCCCTCAGCACTCCTAGTTCCAGCACCTATGTAAGTATTAGTTTTAAGCAGTAATAATAGCAGTAACTTTTCAGCCACCAGATGGCAGCATTGCACAATTTTGCAAATCTAGAGCAGAGAGGTCAATAGCACTCAGATACACCCATATATGGTCTATTTATTGGACAACCTGTTTTTCCAGCTCTTTCAAATAAATGTGACTCAAGCCAAACAGCTTCCCAACTGCTCAAATCCCTTCAAGAGCAGCTATTAAAAATGCTGTAGAGCTTTAAGTGTTCCTGAGCTGTTTGCATATCAGGATCAACAGTAACAGCATGGGTAATTGGGGACACAAAGCTCCTTATTTAGAAATGAGTTGAGGGAGTTGTTCTGAGACATCTCAAGTGCCCTTGAAAGTCCAGTTCCCTTCTCCTGTGATATGTATCCATACTCCTTGGTACAAGATCAACATTCACTTTCAGTGAGAGACCAGTGCAGATATTCTTACTTATGCAAAGAGAGAATTTACATGGGAATGAGTTTGGGGCTGACTCTAACTTTGGACATCCTTATTGATTCTCAAGTATGTGGATTAGTCCAGAATGTGATCAGTGTTGATTAAGATCAGTTTTATTTTCATTGCAGGGAGAGATGGGACCAAAGCAAAACTCAGATCCAAATATCCTGAAGCACAAGGAAGTTTGGATTTGAACTTTGCAGTTCAGAATCATTGCTAACTGCAAGCTTTATCCCTTACTTGGACTTCTTCATCCCTTTTGGTTTCCTGCTTTGCAGCCACCTTATAGATAACAAGTGGAGACCAAATGAAATTAGGCAAGTCTCAGAGTTATCACATAGTCACAGCCAAGACTTAGGGCTTGTTGACAGAGAGTTCTTCTACCACTATACCTAAAGCCATTTAGAAACCAATATAGTTAAAACAGTACAACCCTTAGTGTGGTTGTAGATATATCAGGGGAATAGGCTGTATTGGTATAAGCAACTTTATACTGGTATAATTGCATTCACACTAGGGGTTGTACCGCTTTAACCATATCAGTATAAAGTCACAGTCCTAATCAAAGTAATTAAATCGGTACATAAACTGTGTGTAGACCAGGCCTTAAATTAGGCTCCTCATCATTCATAAGCATGTGGTTAGCAACCCCACCAGCTGAGCTGAAAGGGAGCTTCTGTGGCTGATCCAGTTAGCAAGAGACATGCCAAGTTGGCATCTAATGGATGCTGCTTTTATAATTTGGCTGCATTTCTTTAGATACTTTCTGAACAGGGCTGGAGGCCTAAATCTTCTCCCAAATTTAGTCTTGCACGGTGGAGCCCATCCTGACAGTAAGTAATAATGAGTCACAAGGAATTCTCAGTTTCATGCTCTTGCAAAAGAACAATGCAGAGAATGGATCGAGAGGACAAAGAAGGAAAGAACATTTAAAAAGGCGGAAAGAAACAGCAGACCCAGAATATATCTGGCTGACACAAAGCAGCTGCTTAAAGAATTCCCAGCAGAAATTTGCAAGGCATCTCCAAGACTTAGTACTACACAATTTACAATCCAAAAAGACTCGTAGCTGAACCAAGGTTAGGAGGTAAATCAGATCATGTCAGATCTACCAAAGAAGGATGATAAAACAGAGCTTGTGTATGCACAAAAGCAGAGGAGAGCTCCACTCCATTCTTAATTCACCCCTATTGTGTTTCCGGGCCTGAGATACTGCAGCAGGCATCTCAGAATAGCAGGAAGACCTTAGGTGCCACATGTTACTCTGAATTCATTTTTTTATACAATGAAGTCAAGCACTTAACATTAATGTTTCAAAGGTTTTCGGATTTGATTTGGGATCTGATAAGTTGTCAGCAGAGCTTGGATACCATCCACTTTGGGCCATACTCAGAGCTGATGTAAAAGGTGATGTGAATTACAGGTTATGTGTGTACTGGTCAGAAAGATGGTGTACATAGGGGTAACTGACACACTGAAGATCAAGAAGGGGGTATGTAGCAGGAAAAGTGACTAAGAGGATGAGTACAAGAATCAGATCTATGAATACTGCATTTAAGCACAATGTAACATTACTGCTATTTTCCTCAATGTGACCCCAAAGCATTAATTTATTATTTATAAAGCCACCTAAGTCAGGTACCTGCTCCAAAAAGGTTCTAGAGGAGATCCATCCACTTATAAAAAGATAAGCTGTTGCAACTCCTTTGACTTCAGTGGGAGTGGACCCATTTACACCTGGTCTGACTTTTAGGCCCTTTATATCTTCAAAGTATTCTTCACCTAGGGTCCCCTCAGCCACTTTACAAAGAGCCAACCAACCAGCAATATTTAGCAGATTGGTTTGTGGGATGGACAAAAAGTAGCTGTGCATGTGCAGCCAAATTTTCAGAAGTGGCCACTGATTTTGGTTACCTCTGGTTTTGGGTGCCCAAGTGTTGCCAGCTTTCATGACATAAAGCCCCAGCACCCAGAGTCACGTGATTAATTGAGGTTTGTTAAAAAATTGTCTCTGTCCTTCATGTCCGTAGAGAAAACTTGAAAATATTAATCTTAGAGGCTCAAAAATCAGATGCCAAACAAAAAATAACTCCAAATTGAGACTTTTGGAAATCTCATAATTTTTAAGCCAAGCTCATGATTTTTCTGTGACTTGACTCATGATTTTTCCATACTCAGCATGAGCAATACTGCCAGCTAGAGACATTGTGGGCTTGATTTTCCAGTGCTGAGTGTTGAGCACCAATTGAGCAACTCCCACTAACTGCACTGAATGCTGCAACAGATGCTGAAGATCTCTGAAAATCAGGCCCCGGCTGTCACAAGCTGGACACCAAAAATGGAAGCACCCACAATCAGATGGCCCCCATCTGAAGGTGACTGAGATTGCTAGCCCAGGGCCCTGGCTCTGCTTTCCCCAAAGCAAGGCTGGCTGCCAGAAACAGAGATCTGGGTCTCTGGGGTGGCTTGGGGGGCTCAGCTGCCCTGGAGCAGAGTCTAACCCGCTGCGTGTGCTCTTGCTGCAAAGCCCACGTGCCCCTCCCTGGCCCCATTCCCACCAAGTTGGCCATGTCAAGTGACAGAGGCTCCTAGTGATTTTGAAAGGCCACTGGCCCTTTAAGGATGGGGCGGGGAAACAGGTGAGGAGGACGGGCGGGCATGCGCCCGTTCCTTTTCACCCTTCCGCCTGGATTCCGAATAGGGTTGTGCGCATGTGCACTTGCGGAAGCGGACGCTGCGTGAAGAGCCAAGCTAGTCATTGACTTTGATTTAACTCCTTCTACGCATGCACGCTGGCTCAACGTCCTCGCCTGCCCTCTTAGCTTGCACATGCGCGTTTTGTGTCCTGTCGACCATGCACAGTAGCTGCCCCGCCCCGTTCCCAGAGTGCCTTGCGCGGTGAAGAAGCGGCGGCCGCAGAGTGGAGGCATTTTGTGTCCGTGATAGCAGCCGCGCGATATACAAGATGGCGGCGGCTGCTGAGTGAAGTACCAGCGGCGGCGGCCGGGATCCGGCGGTGCCAGCTGCGCTCGGATCCCCAGAGACTCCCGGTGCCACTCCCGTATCTCTGGAGCGGGCAGAGAGTGTAGTGGCGCCCGGCCGGGGAGTAGGGCAGAGCCGCGGAGGAGGACGCCCGCCGCAGGGGCCCGGCCTAAGCTGAGCGGCGGGGACCAGATTCCTCCTCCGCTGCCGCCTCCCACTCCTCCTCCCGGGCGGCGCAGAGGCCCCCCAGGCTCCTTGCTCCAGCGTAGGACCCCCGCCTCACTTCCCCTCAGCGCCGGGAGGGCCGCGAGCCGCCCCTCACCATGGCGAGCAGCAGCGGCTCCAAGGCCGAGTTCATCGTCGGGGGTAAATACAAGCTGGTGCGGAAGATCGGGTCGGGCTCGTTCGGGGACATCTATCTGGCCATCAACATCACCAACGGGGAGGTAAGGGCGCCACGTAGCCCCGCAGGGAGCCCCGGGACTCATCCCTTCAGGCAGTCCCCGCCCCGGGGCACGCACCCAGTGACCCTCATCGAGCCGGGGTCCTGTCAGCCCAGGGAGCCCAGGCCCCTGTGGTTGGTTTCACCAAGAGATTGGGCGATCAGCGTACCCGCCGGGGTGGTTAGTCCGCTACCAGAGGGAGGCTGGCCCTTCGCAGGAGAAACTTACCTGGTGATAGCACATCGATTCGGGGGATCTCCACTTACCCTGGGGATGGGTGGTAGAGTTAGGAACATCCCCTCTTCCCCCCCCCCCAAAAAGGGATATGTCCCTTGCCATCAGCAGCGTAGGGGATCGTCTTCCCCTCCCCCAGTCATCCATCCCTTTCCACTTTGAGGGGGCACACACTTACCTGGCACTCAACATATGGGGAGAAACACAGAAGACCTCCCTACTCTTCGGTTTTCTTCTTTTTCCTCTCTCCATCCCACATTTTTCCGAGCCACGAAGAAACAACTCCCATCTCGATTAGTCGTATGGATCTGAAGACTAAACATCTCTAGTCCTATTTCCCTCCCAGGATGGATATTTATGCACAAATCAGCACCGTGTGGATTTTATTTGCAGAGCCCTGCTGCTCCTCCATATTATGGATACTGAGCTAGTGTTGTGAGCTCTAGAAAATTTTCCCATATTCCCAAAATCTACTGCAGCAGAGCTCTGAGTGGGAGTGGAGTGCTGTGGTCCTCCTAAACCCCTGTGCTTGGTGGATGCTCTGATCCCTGTTCCCTCTCACTGCAGGAAGTGGCTGTGAAGTTGGAGTCTCAGAAGGCCAGGCATCCCCAGCTGCTGTACGAGAGCAAACTGTACAAGATTCTGCAAGGCGGAGTTGGCATCCCCCACATAAGGTAAGAGTCAAATAGGCTGTGGGACATTAGTATGGACTCTTGTCCAGTGCATTGTATGATGGGGCTCCATGGTTAGAGAAGGGTTGAGTGTTTTTACTCAGGATTGATTTAGGAGGTGGAATAGTGTGTATACTGTAGAATTAGCAGGATCTCTCCCACCCAGCCTTCCCCATTCCCCCTTACTGCCCTGTTGATTTCAGCCTTTTATGCAGCAATCCCTGAGGAGGGGGAATTCCTGCAGGATTTGTGTTTGGGAGTGTAGGCTGGCTTCCGGGGAGGCAGCATTGGAAATGGCTGCTCTCTTTTGTTGTGTTTTTGTTCCAACATGTCTTCCTTCTCTGCTCAGAAAATGGCGGATGGACGTGACTAACCCTTCCCCCATCTTCTGTTGGGACATGGACATGCTCTGGCATGTACCTCTCTTCCTTCCAGCACATTTGTGTGTCCGGAAGGCTCAGGTCTGCAGAGAACCTCCAGGGGGAATGAAATGGCAGCCCCCTTTTGTTGCCCACAACAGATGCGTCACTGAGCCCTCTAGAGATACAGTGCCAAGATTATATCCCCTCCTCCCCCCATTCCCTTGTTATGCAGCTTCCTTGTTTCATGCTAATTATGAAAACTTGTTTTAATACATCGGGGAGGCTTAGTCAGAACTATTTTTAAATTTTCTTAGTAGTGAAGCAGACTTGAGAATTGGATTATTGTACTAATACTGGTAGGTCAGCCAGGTGAGCAAGAATAAATCAAAAACTGGTGGGTTCCCCTTACTTCAGTATAGAGATGAACTGAAATTTAACTATCTTTATACAAAAACTTTTTATAAGAGTTGTCACTTTTCAAGAGCTTTCATTAAAAGCTTATCGTATTTAAAATTCTGTGAATTGTGTTTAACATCTGTTTTGTGGTGGGTGTGAAGAAAATCAAAACTGTTATTGGAGTCAATGGCTACATAAACATAACTTAGTGGTTTTGCAAAGCATAGGGTACTAGCAATAGTTAGGATTGGAGGAATTAGATTTTTATTGGTAAATCTTGATAAACATCAGTTTCACCATGTACACACAAACCAATGAAAAAAATACTTCCATCAATAATAGAAATTTACAAATAGGCAAAGTGAGAAAAATGCTGCTTGAGAGCATAGTTTGATTTAAGGATATTTACGTTGTATATTTTGAGGTGATGTTGACAGTTTGTGCTTTAATGATTTGAAGTTTTAACTCTTTGAATCTCAACATCTGCTGTCCTAAAATTACTGTTGTCTTATCCCCCAAAATTCCCTGCAACTGTCAAATTTTAAATTGATAAATATAGAAAATGTTTAAAAATCAATTTTAGCCATCAGTTGTTTTAAAAAAAAATTAAAATTGGACTGACAAGCCTAGCTATAGTACCTGCTTTATATCCCTTCTTTTTCTTGTTTAATGTACATAAAGGATATAACCCCACAGATTTTGTAGGACATTTTGACTGGCCTCTGTTATTGTAGGACACATTATTTTGTAAATCTTATTGAATACTAATTAGTTTAATGCTTTCCTTCATTTAAAATAAGGACATTTGTGTGTGCCCCCAGTTATGGCATATGTGCAGTAGATATTACTTCTCATAACTATATTGCCATAGGCTGTGTTGTCCTATATATTTAAACCTTTTTCAAAATCAGTATAGCCTTATGTAAGTGTAGAACAAATATAACTGTATGAAGTAAAAAACCTCTAGCTTAAACTGTGAAATCAGAGCTGCATAGACTATGCAACTTCAGCATCCTTTTCAGAGTTTTAAAAAGGAAAGTCTTCCATTGAAGAAAATAACTGAAATTGTCTGTTGAAATGTCACTACTGAAATATTTCAGAGTAGTAGCCGTGTTAGTCTGTATCCGCAAAGAGAACAGGAGTACTTGTGGCACCTTAGAGACTAGCAAATTTATTTGAGCATAAGCTTTTGTGGGCTAAAACCCACTTCAGCTTATGCTCAAATACATTTGTTAGTCTCTAAGGTGCCACAAGTACTCCTGTTCTTCTTACTACTGAAATAGTTGCACATTAAAACTATGCTAACTTGGAAAAATTGCCAAAGCGAACAGATACTTAATATTTCACGACCAGTCTGAAAAAGCAGGTATTTTTAGGTAAATGTAAATTGTTTTTCATTTAAATAATAACATACCTGTTATGCTACCAACAAGTCCTTAACGTAGTATCGTTTCCATGTAGCAAAAGCGAATTACAGTTCAAAGAGATGTCCCTGGGCTTAATCGGTAATAAACTTACCTATTACTGTTTTTTCCAAGCTGAGATGCTAAAAGTCAACTTAAATAATATTCTTGTATAAAACTTACCTACTGTTTGAAAATAACTAGATTGATATCACTGAAAGAAAAAACTTGTTTTTAGTATCTTTCTAGTTTTTTCTTTGTGCATTTGACAGTATTTTATATATCCCATTTCACTTGTGTATTGTCAGCAATTTCCCCTTTATTTTGAATGTTTTTTTCCCACACAACATAGGGGAATGAACAACTGTTCTAAAGAATAGGAAATGATGGGTAATACTACAAAAAATTGGTCGGGAGATTTGGCAACTGATATAGTATCTGAAACTACTCGACTCACTCTTTTTTTAAAACTGACAAGAGTTCAGGTTAAGCAATCCCTTAGATAATCCTGACTGACACAGTCTCTGGTCAATTTCACTTTCAGATTCTCACAGTGCTAGTCCTAACCGTCTGTGTTCTGCAAAATGTTGCCTTTCAGAACATCTACCTTCATTTGAAATCCTTCCACAGCACTTCTGCTGGGTTTAAATCTTGGGTGGGGAGGTGGGGGGACTACCAAAATTTGAATTGACAGTCTATAACCACACGTTTCTACTTTTGGCTGGCATCTTGCTCGATGATATCTGGTGACAATTGCAGTGAGAACCTAAAATAAAGGCTTCTTATTTTGTGTTTTCTACTTTAACATCAGAGAAGGGCAATAACAATTTGTACAATAAAGTTCTTGTCCACAAACATTAAGCATGATGGAATTTGATTCAGGCCAGATACCTGTGTTGCTGTGAATGAAGATGAATAACCTGACTTACAACATGGAGTGTGTCACTAAAACACCCATCAAGGATACGTACATCGTACAAAGAATTAATTTGTTACCTTGATCCTGGTGATGTCCATACATTGTGCATATTGTGCTTGATTTTTCTCTTTAGCCGCATGTGATCTGGTACTCTTTAACTGCACTCTTTTTGGGAAAATGTTTGACTTTTATATTTAGTTTAGTTTTCAGTTAAATATTCTGACAGTATACCATGTCAGTACTACAACAGAATGTGTGTAATTGAAACAGTTCGAATAGAATTGAGTTGTGCTCTGCTGGAGGAGAATATTAAGGCAAATTTAATCCTTTTTTCTTCATAAGTCAGGCAAGCTTTAAAACTGTTATGAAACCTTACAGCTGCACTCTATTAAAGTAGTCATAGCAGGAGGCATTGTGATCCAGTGGGTAGGACACTTGACAGGGAATTGAGAGCTCATTCTTGGCTTTGCCACTGGCTTGTTGTGTAATCTTGAAAAAGTCACTCTTTCTGTACTTCAGTTTCCCCATCTGTAAAACCGAGGTAATGCTTTACAAAAGAATTCAAGCTCACGTTTAACAAACTGGGGAAAGTCGAGAGGAGTGCCACAGAACCAATTAAAGTTTCAGAAAATATAACTTATGAGAAAACATTGGAAAAAAATGGGGGTGGTACATCTGGAGAAGAGAAGATTGAGGGGGGGACATAAGTCTTCAAATATGTAGAAGGTTGTTACAAAGAGGAGGGAGATAAATTGTTCTCCTTACCCACTGAGGACAGGGCAAGAAACGATGAGCTTAAATTGCAGTAAGGGAGATTTAGGTTAGACATTAGGAAAAACTTTCTAACTGTAAGGGTAGTCAAGCACTGGAACAAATTATGTAGGGAGGTTGTGGTATCTCCCTCCGGTAGTTGGAGGCTTTTAAGAACAGGTTAGTCAAACGTATCGGGTGGACAAACTACAGCCTGGGGGCCACATCTGGGCCTTCAGACGTTTTAATCCCGCCCTCGAGCTCCTGCTGGGAAGCGGGATCCAGGGCTTGCCCCACTCCACACGTGCTGTGGCTCCGCGCGGCTCCCAGAAGTAGCAGTATGTCCCCCCTCTGCCTGCCCCTTACTCATAAGGGCAGGCAGGGGGCTCTGCATGCTGCCCCTGCCCCAAGTGCCACCCCCACAGTTCCCATTGGCCGGCAACCGTGGCCAATGGGAGCTGCAGGGGTGGCGCCTGTAGACAGGGCAGCACGCAGAGCTGTCTGTCCGTGCCTCTGAGTAGGAGCCAGAGGTGGGACGTGCTGCTGCTTCCGGGAGCTGCTTGAGGTAAGCGCTGTCCGGAGCCTGCACCCCTGACCCCCTCCAGCACCCCAACCCTCTACCTCAGTGCTGATCCCTCTCCCATCTTCCGAACCTCTTGGTCCTACTGTCCTGCACCCCAGAGCCCACACCGCCAGCCTGAGCCCTCACCCCCAACCCCCTGCTCCAGCCTGGAGCCCCCTCCCACATCCTGAACTCCTCATTTTTGGCCCCACCCCAAGGCCCGCACCCCAACTTCGTGAGCATTCGTGGCCCACCATACAATTTCCATGCTCAGATGTGGCCCTTGGGCCAAAAAGTTTGCCCACCCCTGGTCTAGATAATACTTGGTCCTGCCTCAGTGCAAGGGACTGGATTCGATAACCTATCGAGGTCCCTTCCAGTCCTACATTTCTATGATTCACTGCTGAGACCTGTGTATAAAAACCACTAGATAACACCTTTGTTATGCTGTATCTATACAAGAAATAAAATGGTAAGCCTGAGTTACTAATGTAAAGATTATGCAGGCTAGCTTCTGAAAACATGTTGGGCCTTCTTAAGCCTGGTCTGCACTAGAAAATTTGGTTGATTTAAGTGTGTCCATTTGAATGAAAAATCCACACCCCAGAGCGGCATTGTTAAGCCAACCTATGTGCCTGTGTAGACAGTGCTAGGTTGATGGAAAAATTCTTCTGTTCACCTAGCTACCACCTAGGGAGGTGGACTACCTGTGTTGACAGGAGAACCCTTCCTGTTGCCATAGGTAATGTTACACTGAAGTGCTGCACATACCCTACACATATCAAAGCAGTAAACACGGAAGTGCAGTTACTAATACTTTTGCAATAAGAGGCAGCCTCTTTTGAATACTCAACTCTCTTGTCTCTTAGATGCAAGCGCAGAAACATGCTTAGATACATCTAGTCATCTTGGTTTTACTGGATCTTCAGATATGTTGAGATAAATTAGCTAAAAAACCCCTTACATGTGTTCATAATTTATAAAGAAGCAAAAGGGCAAAATCCAATTTTAAAATACATTTTTTGAATGTCACCTCAAAGAGCTGAGAGAGCTGACAGTACATGAATTCTCAGCCTTCACTGTAAACAGGACAGGTTGGAGACTTTGCAATCCTTATGTTTAAGATAAACACAAACAGTCAGATTTGGGCAGGAAAGGTTTTGCTTTATGGTGTAAAAGAAATCTTGAAAAAAGGG
Organism: Trachemys scripta elegans; assembly: GCF_013100865.1. Classification (NCBI taxonomy): domain Eukaryota; kingdom Metazoa; phylum Chordata; order Testudines; family Emydidae; genus Trachemys; species Trachemys scripta. The sequence continues at coordinate 21,547,317 of NC_048305.1, read as the reverse complement.
CACAGCTATTATTCCATACCCCCACCATGCAGACCCCTTCAAATTATTAAGAATTTGAAAATAGTTCTGAGTACAAAGAACTATATAAATGCACTAGTAGTTAAACAATCTAATGTGTGTTCTTGACTTGTACATTTATTGTGCAACATGAATTTCATTTTTGATTTGACAGAAAGAACTTGAATCAAGGTTATACTTCTTTAACTGATTTTTGTGTCCTAAGACAGCTCTGATGGACTGAATGAAAAGTCCACATTCTTCTGACAGGTTTATTCTGATGGTTCTAGGGCATTATGTCAGTCCCCTTCTTGTACTGTAATGCATTTTCATATGTTACTTTCTTGTTTAATTGATCACATTAATTTGGGGTATTTGACTTTGTACCAGGTTCCTTGGTTCTGGCTGGCTATATATTTGGCTGGTGGCTTGTTCTGAACTTTATTTCTTGTATTAATTTATTGTAACTTAAATGTCTTTCAGGATGCACCCTCTACATATTTTTAAGTAGGTTTTCTTTGGGTAGAGATTTTTCTTGAGGATTAGTTGTTCAGATGAATTGCCAGGATCTGGCTGTATTTGGAATGGGTGATGTATCTGCTCCTTGGTTACAGCTAATCATGTGTAACATATTAAATGTTGCATTTATTTGAGGGCAGAACTAAGGCTGTGGCTACATAAGGCTTGTGTAGACAAGGTATAATAACACATACACTGGTAGGTGGTGATTAATGGCACTAAAAATATACCATTGGTTCTTTGATGAATTCCAAGGCTACTGAAAACATATGTATTGTGTATATCATAATTTTCCTTCCACCAGGCTTAATGTTCAAATCTGTTGTATATTGTACAGGTGTTGAGGCATGTTTATGCCAATTTCCATATTCCTTATTGCAGGGGGAGTGGAGAGAGAAGGTTGAAGCTTCTTACAGCTTCCCACCATCTTCTTGGGAAGCAAATTCTAGAAGACTGTTTATGATTAACCTTATTCTCCTGATATGACCTACAAGGTTTAGAGTAGTCTGCCCTATGTTCTCACTATAGGAGTCTTAATACCCCACTAAGCATATGAAGCTGACTAAAGTGACATTTTAATTCAGTCGTAAGTAGAATCACACCATTTTATGGAGCTATTCAAATTCAACATTTAGCATGGGTCCTTCCTAACTTACAAAATGAGTAAAACCTACTCTAGCATTAAGCCTCAAGAGTGCAATATGTGCAGTTAGATGAGTAGTGATGTAAAAGACATTTGAAATTTATTAACTTAAAACCATTCAAATTTATAAATATTATAGCTTATGATAATGCACCCTTCAAACAGTGTCCTGAAACATCTTAAAAATGTTCAAGGGTCTTCTGGCTTTACTGTTCACTAGTATCTCCCACAATAATGGACTATTCAGGGAAACGGTGAAGCTGAGTTACACAAAGTACTGCAGGAAGCACAACGTAAATTGAAAAAATAGGTACTTAATAGTAATCCTAGGATTTGTTAGTAACAATAGATAAATAATTATCAGACTTCTTTTCAAGTGAATGTCCCTTTAAGCAGTGTTTTATACAAGTTAAATATTTTAACTGGTGAGATGCATTCTCAGCTTGGAACTGCTTATTTGAGATCATAAGACAGGGCTTGAAAAATAGACCTGCAGACATGGAGAGGGCACAACTGTAACTTCCATCAGCAGCGCTCTGGTGGGAAAAGTCCAGTTCTTGTGAATTGCTGGAAGCAGGGAAGGTCCTGTCAGTGAATTCTGTTTCATATTTGTAGGTGTGTGAGACTCCCCTGCCACTTCTTTTCCCTTCCAGCAACTGATGCTTTTCTTTTTGTGACAGAGCCTTTTGGCTGACAAAGAAGGTAATCTCTGCTATTGAATAGGGATATCCTCAATCTTTTCCAGATCTTCTCCTATACTTTGTTCTGTCTGCCTCTGCTCACAGCTTTATCTAGCGGAAGCAGATACCAAGGTAGCCACCAGTTTTGTCCGTTTCAATATATGTGGCATCCTGTATGCAGTAATTAAACTGACCAGATTTTTGTCGGTTTTTATCCTGCTTGGGAAAGCTGAGCGGCACTAGAGCAATCTAAAGACTTGGGATGAAAGCACTCCATGGGTTCCTCCTTATATTGGAGGATTATCTTTGCAACCCAAAAGGCAGGAAGGCTTAATTTCTATAGAAACATATGTAGAAACAATTTACCAGATGTAGATTTTCTGCCTTAAGCAATTAGTAAAATAGCAAGTCAGTCACTTAGAAGTGCATATGCAGCATAGAGAGTTCTAGTCAATTTAAATGATCAGGCTGCATGCCATTTATGGGAATAAGTAGCACTAGCATACTTTATATATTTGAAATCTGTCTTAGTTGTACAAAATAGTCACAATATTTTATTTATAGTAACTCTAACTTTCTTATAGAAAGTGTTTAGTTGCTGCTTCTTAATTTAGTACTTGGGTGGCCTAATTTATAACTAACATTAATTGCCACAGTGAGTGACATCTGCTAAATATTTCACTTGACTGTACCGGTTATCCCATATTATGTTAATTGCATTTGTATTCCTGACTCTTACTTGGTCAACAATTAACAATTATTTTTCCAGCCTTATGGAAAAGAACATACAAGTCAATATGGAGAAGCTAACACATATGTAAATTGTAAAATACTTAGGCAATTCAGTCTCAAATATCTCATGGTGACAGGCTCTATTTTTCTTATATATACTCTGTGCATTACATTAGGAGGGGTTGAATTAGCAAGTGTAAAGAATCCAAACTCTTGGTGCATAGGCATACTTGTTTGCCAGGAAATTTTCCTCCATCTTTAATAGTTGAAAGGTGACTGCCATAATGAAACTGTATATTTGAAACAGAAAGATATTAAGGAACCAGTTGATTGGTGCCAGTCAGAATAATTGTAGGCTAGAGCAGTACAGGATACTGACAAAACATAGGGAACCAAGAAAAATAAATGTGTGTAATGTCCCACGTAGAGGTATGAAATCCATATGTGTAAGTTGTGCTGGTCTCAATAAGTTATCACTGATATTTTCAAGTAGTCCATTTCATTATGTAGTCTGAGATAAAACACATTTCTATTTGAGTAAACGAGATCTAAAGCTGTAGTGATATGTTTGAACCAATAACAGCTTTGTCTGCATTTTCTCATAGACTCAAAAGCACTGGTGTGTTTCCCATGTCTAAGATTGCTACTATGGCTACTTTCTGCTTCAGTTTTATTGTATTTAGTAACATGATGTACTTTGTAACTGTCACTAGAGTGCCTTTTATATTGCTTTGAGATTATTCCTTTGCATCCTTTTTGCCGGTGTTTGAGTTTTACGTTTGTGCCCCAGTTAAGGGTGGATCTGTATGTTTGCGAACTCTTAGATGGGTATTTATCTGAAGATGTAATGGCTTTTTCTGCTCCAAGTTTTGTGACTGCTGTTTATACTTGCCTAATGATTTGGATTAAGCTCTTACCTGCTGTTTTGTGGAACAGTGAAGGTGGTACAGCATGGTCTGAAATCAGGCCTAGAATCTCACTGGCTGTTGGGCTAACATAGAAACAAGTGGTTTCATCTACTTCTGCTCCTACACATGGCTTTCTTCCTTCTCCCTCTGTTAAATACTCTAGTGAGTCCTTCCTCATACAAGATAGAATGTACAGGTTACTTTAGGAAGTAACATTTGACCATAAAGTTACCGCTTTGATAATTGAACAAAATTAGTCTTTTGTTAATAAACTTGCTATTGTTAGTCTAGTTTCTCAAGATCTTCTATACAAGAATATGGCCAGTGACAAATTAATATAACATGTCTCACTAACATCAAGGTTTTGAAATTGAAAAGTTTCAAAATGTCCGTTATAGCTCGGCCGTGAAAAACACGTCACTGACTGTGAAATTTGGTCTTTTGCTTTTACCTTATACTATACAGAATTAATGGGAGAGACCAGCGTTTCTCGAACTCAGGGTCCCGACCCAGAATGGGGTGGTGTGAGGGGAGGGGGGGGGTTGCAAGGTTATTGTAAGGGGGTTGCAGTATTGCCACCCTTACTTCTGTGCTGCCTTCAGAGCTGGCTTGCCAGAGAGTGGCAGCTGCTAGCCAAGGGCCCAGCTCCTGAAGGCAGTGCAGAAGTAAGGGTGGCAGTACTGTGACCCCCTTACAATAACCTTGCGACCCCCCCCACCCCCATTTTGGGTCAGGACTCCTACAGTTACAACACTGTGAAGTTTTAGATTTTAAATATCTGAAATAATGAAACTTACGATTTTTAAAATCCCATCAGCGTAAAATTGGCCAAAATGAACCATGATTTTGGTAGGGCCCTAGTTATAGCCAACTTAAAATCAGTTGCTGTTTAGAGGATGATGCCTTGGTAGAACTAAGTACAGTAATTGTGCACCTAGCACTGCGGTATCAACACTTTCATTTGCTTTCCTCAAGGTTAGTCATTTAAAGAAATAAAAACCATGGGTTTGCTGAGTAAACACTAAGGTGAATCATGTGACTTGGCAGAATGCCTGCTTGCCCATCTGGGAGCTGCAAACCAAATCCTTTCTCACACCACAGTATCACATGACTTAATTCCCCAGCATAGTGAGATAGACATTGACACACAGGACGTTACAAACAAGTTTTCCAGCTCTGCTTATGTATGTTACACTGCTTTACTACAGTAAAAATGTGCTAATGCGCATATATGACTGGAAGGTTTGTATATTTTTGCAAGTCTTTGATGTCATGTAAGTTTTTTTTAATTTGAAAGTCTATGTCCTTACCTTAATCAATACCTTTTGAATAGTTCATTTTAATTAATATGAAATTTTCAGCCCATTGGAAAGCAGGGATGCGTGCAGGGATGCATACAGTTGTAAATTTAACTGACTACTGCCCCAGCACTGCAGGCCTAAAACTCTCAAGGCTGCCTCAATTTCTGATCTCCCAGATTTCTTACCCCTATAAACAAAGAGTACTTTACTAACTTGAGTGTGGCCTATATCTAGGCTTGGCAGGATTAGATTTTTCTTTTTTGATTTCAACTGATACTTAATGGGGGGAGGGATAGCTCAGTGGTTTGAGCATTGGCCTGCTAAACCCAGGGTTGTGAGTTCAATCCTTGAGGGGGCCACTTGGGGATCTGGGGCAAAATCAGTACTTGGTCCTGCTAGTGAAGGCAGGGGGCTGGACTCGATGACCTTTCAAGGTCCCTTCCAGTTCTAGGAGATGGGATATCTCCATTAATTAAAACATATATTGATATTATTTTAGATTTTTATCAATTTAAATTTTCAGTTGTGGGAAACTGGTCCCGCAAACACAATGGGGAGGTCAGACAGTAATTGTTTAATGACAGTAGATGTTGATTCAAAAAGTTAAAGCTTTATAACTGTTAAAAAGCAAATTGTCAACATCACGTCAAAATATACAATGTAAATATCCCTAAAGCAAACTAAGTTCTCAATCATCATTTTTCTTTCTTTGCCTATCTGTAAATTTTGATTATCATTGATGAACATGTATTTTCATTAGAGTGTGTGTGTGTGTGTGTGTGTGGTGAAATCCCATTTATTGACACTTACGGATTAAAAATCGATCATTCCAAGACTACCTGTAAATTCTTAGCCATGCCCTGAAGTAACGACTGTTTAGCTCAGAATGCAATCACAATCAAGAAGCATCATTTTACGCAATCGTGTGTTTGCTAGTAATTTTGCAACCTCTGAGATCTGACAAACACCATAGTATGATGAAAAAATTAACATGTTTGTGGATTAATGAGCAAGGATGGGTGAGCCTCTGCTGTGCCAAAAACCATGCACACCAAATTTTTAGGCCGCAGAAAAAATAAATATCTTGTGTGAGGCTGAGTAATCTCTTTGAGGACGTTATATAATATGAATTTTTACAGGCTAGGGATCTCAAAGGACTTGCATATATTCCATCTTTCTTATTAGTGTGTCTAGTGTGAGTGGCTAATAGTGTCTTAAAACAATGTATTAACTTCTTGACTTCGTTCATCATAAACTTTTTGCTTACTTCCAACACATATTGATGCTTCTTGACAGTAAACCTCAATCTGAGATTTTTTTTAAAAAAAAAGGGTAATTTCCTGCACTTCCAGATCCAAGGCAAGGTCAGCAGTTAATCTCCAAAAGATATCTGGAGAATTTGTAATCTGGGATGCTCAAATAGCATCTCATATCTGGCTAGATCTTTAAATACCCTTAATTCACCCCAAATCATAAAATTAGGAGTGTATTGTTTAATTCTGCCAGCTGCTTTGGAGCTGGGCCTTTGAGAGAAATCATGTGTAGAGGAGGGGAGAGTTTGTGGCAGGGGTGCCCTAGGTAAGGGCCTCTCATTTTTTTTGGTAAAAATCTAATTTTCTCATAACACAAATGGCAATGCTGATTTTACGTCTGTGTAACATTGTTCTTCTACATGCCAGCTAACATTGATTAAATGAATATAGAAGTATAAAGTTAACTAGACTACTTGCCAGATCTTTCTACGTTGTAAGTATATTTTCCAAGGGTTTGCTTGTGAGAGCCAAGTTTCTGCATTCCTTACTATTAGTTTCCAATAGTAGCAGCTACCAAACAAACCTTGAATGGACAAGATGTAGCCTAACTTCTTAATCCAGTTTTTCCTGGAAACATTACAGGAAAATGAAGTTGTTGATTTGCAGTGTTTAGCAAAGCAAACACAATATTTCAGATCTCCTTTACCAAACCTTTCAAATTAACTGGTTGTGTGAATAGACAAGAGTTATTTCTGACACGTAACAATTTAAGAAATTAAAGAGGTGGTGAAATACTATAGCATTTTCCAACATACATTCCTTTTGGTAAGCTGTTGCAGAGCTAGCTTTGCTTTAGGCCATGGAGACTAAATATTACAAGCCTGTTAAGAACTCTTGATAAATACTGAAACCCTTTATTTTAGAATTGGTTCTGAGGAGAGGGATTTTTCTGTATTTTAAAAAATCCCCAAACAAAATCTGCCGTAACGGACATAATCCACCCAAAACAGAGTTTGTTTTGGTGGGAGGGAGAATACATTGAGATGTTAGCAAAAATCTAAAAATAGACTGATTTTAGTCTGGGTGAATGATGTTCCTAGTCCACGCCTTGATAACGGTCTAGTTAAAAACAAAAAACCTGTGCCTTGTTATGAAAAAATCCTCCCTCTTTCAACAATTCATACACCTCGCTGAGATATACCTGCATGGTTTGGTTGGGGTCAGTTACCCATAGAGCATATTGCTTCCTGGCGTCGTATAATCCTTAATTTAATTTAAATAAAAAAGATGGCTGAAATTAGCCTTCACTTTCTAAATTTGAGGTAAACCTAAGCACTTAGTGAAACATGTTTGGGCAAAAAGCAGGTGGAGCTATCCTCGTGAATCGTCTGTTTGTTCATAGCATGTATGAGGATTGGATGGAGGGATTGAAATGCTTTTCAAAGCAAGTAGGAAACAACTTCTATGGAAGGTCTGCCCAAACGCTTGATCCCTCTAACTATACACCCCCAAAACACACTGACCTCTTATTTCTTACGTTGAATTAAGCAGCTTTTTTAGTTCTAAACTAATCCATTGGCTCCATTGTTAATGTGCTCATTTCCTGTGTTAAGTTTTAAATCGTAGAAATGTATGGTTGGAAGGGATCTTGAGAAGTCATCTAATACAGTCCTCCTGTGCTGAGTCAGGGCCAAGAACACCTATATCAGGGATTCTCAACCTTTTTTAAATCCGGTCCCACCTTAGCATTGTTTTTCCTGGACTCCTCCCACCCTACCCCCTAAAATTGTTTTTGAATGAGTGACATTGCATCCTGGTGCTTGCCCCTGTACCCCTAGATTTACTATAATTACTGAACTATTCGAAGATTTGTCACGCCCCTAAAAGTTGGACACCCTCCCCAGGTTGAGATGATCTGTCCTAGACCACCCCGACACATTTGTCTAACCGAGGGGTCCCCAATGCGGTGCCTGCGGGTGCCATGGTGTCTAAGTTCGCCCGCGTACTGGCTGGCGGACAAGCATCTGCCAAAATGCCGCCAAGAAGAAGCATCCTCTGGATGGCGCTGCTTGTCGGGGGCATTTCGGCAGATGCTCACCCGCTGCCACGGTCCTCCGTGGCTTGTTGTCTGGCACGCACCAGGCGAAAAAGGTTGGGGACCACTGGTCTAACCTATGCTTAAAAACCTACAGTCATGAGATTTTGTTTAAAAACACTTGGATTGCAGGATGATGCATATGTTTTCAGTATGCTTTGCTGCTATTTGACATAAAAGGAATGTGGACTCTGAAATTCTGGGTTCTATTCCAGGTGAGAATACTCCACCTGAGAAGGGAGTATTCTCAGGTGGCTTCAGACCCTTCTGCCCCGACCTCTCCAGCCTGTCCGTGTTTAGTCTCTGCCCTCTTAGCTCCTCATCCCTCTGCATTCCAGTCAAGTTGTTCCTCCTTCTCCCTAGGTGCCAGCAGGGGGTGCATGGGAAGCTCAGTTCCCAGTGCATGTTGTGACAGTGGCTCTTGCCAGGTAGAAGGAGCAATAGCAGGAAAGTGTGCTCTACCCCTGCAGCATGCCCATTAGAGAGAGAATCTTTGGAGAATGTAGCTGCCAAACTAGGTGCTGAGACTTTCAGAAACTCCTAACTTGGCCAAATTTCAGTTGCTTATAACTTTACCAGAATTTAACTGTTTGGGTTGAAAATGGTCTTACAATGGACAGTGGTGGGTGACTGTATCTATTTTAGACTATGCAGGTAGCAATATCTATAATGCAAACAAAATATAGTACTTTTTGAAAGGGAAGCTGGAACCTAAAGCTTTCAAGGGGGCCAGGACCAAAGCCAGAGCCCTACTGCTCTTGGGGTGGGGGGTCAAAGCCTAATCGCTTCAGCCCCAGGCAGGGGGTGTAACCTGAGGCCAGCGCCACACCCACCCACCCCTGGAGTCCAGCCCTGGGCCCCAGCAAGAGTAATGTCAGTCCTTGGCAACCCCATTAAAACAGGGTCTTGACTCACTTTGGGGTCCTGACTCTCAGTTTGAGAATCGCTACCCTAGACTAAAGAGCCCCTGCACAGGGGTCGGCAACCTTTCAGAAGTGGTGTGCCGAGTCTTCATTTATTCACTCTAATTTAAGGTTTCGCGTGTCAGTAATACATTTTAATGTTTTTAGAAGATCTTTCTATAAGTCTATAACATATAACTAAACTATTGTTGTATGTAAAGTAAATAAGGTTTTTAAAATGTTTAAAAGGCTTCATTTAAAATTAAAATGCAGAGCCCCCGAACCGGTGGCCAGGACCTGGGCAGTGTGAGTGCCACTGAAAATCCGCTCGCGTGCCGCCTTCGGCATGCGTGCCATAGATAGCTTACCCCTGCTCTTGCATCTTCTCCCTGTGTATGTACTTTAAGAATGTGATCAATTTGTCTTTTAACCTTCTGTTCCATATAAATTACACTCCCAACCTCACTGTAAGGCATGTTTTTCTGACATTGAATCATTCTTGTGGCTCCTGTCTTAGTCCTTTCAAAGTGGTGACGCCTGCCTGGTGGGGGTCTCGTCAATGCCACATACAGTGGGGATATTGCCTCCTTAATCCTCCTATTCATATTGGCCCTCTTTAGCTGTAGCATCACACTGGTAGCCTGTGTTCAGTTGGTTACCTACCACAACCCCTAAAGTCCTCTTCACACTCTGCTTTCCAGGATATAGCCCCCAGCCTGTCAGCGTGGCCTCTACTTTGTTCCTAGATGTAGGACAATGCATTTGGCTGTACTGAAACACATGACCTGGATTGATGGAATCAGTAGTGGTTGAGGACAGAGCAATCTGGGATACCTTACTTTCCTAGAGTCCTCTCCTTAAGTAGGTATTTGCTACAGGAGTTATACAGACATGTGGTAGTTGGGGCATAAGTCGGAACTTGATATAGTCTTCCGTTCGCCTACCTTTATTTTTGGGATAGTTATTACTAATGCTATGGCAAGGGTCATATTGGTCAGATCCCAGAAAAGTTAATCTTATTTTCTTCACTTTGTATGATCGAAGTCTCCAGTGTCTGACTCTGTCCATTAAAAGACCTATGTACAGGGTTACAGTAGTCAACTCTGAAGGTCACAAAAGTATGTTTACTGTGGCTAGGTCCATCTTTGATAAGATGAGGTGCAGTCTCTGGCTAGTTAGATGGCAGAAGATTTTTGTCATGACCATTTTGTCAAGCAGTAATGAGCGAGGAGGACGTGCTGTAAACTGCTGAATCCTGAGAAGAACCTTTCAAAGCATGTCCTTTTCCTGACTTTCATCCAACCAATTATCTTGATTAGACATTATTTGGAGAGGTGCAAGTTGAACTGGAGAGAAAGCAGTGGTGGTGGTTGTTCCTTCTTGCCTCTCTTCCCTTCCCCTCTCCCCCCAAAAAGATGTTAAACCTGATGGGAGGGAGGTATTTAAACTTTGTGGGACTTCGTGGTTGAGCACTTTCAATGTAGATGAGCCCACTGCCATACTGAGCATTCTGAAGGGAAGAATTGGAGTTATTTTGAAGTGGTCCCATCAACCCCTATTACATCTGGTAGGATAATAGTATGCATTGGTATGAAATACCATAGACACATTAGTAGGAATACTGTGGATGGGAAGAGATCTTCCCTCATTGCTGAAAGAATAGATATGCTTTTTGTAAGTCGTAGCTGCCTCTGCTTTGCTCTGTCATTTTAATTTGGTACACTGGTATTTTTCAGATGTTCTGTCAAAGTGGCAGACATCTAGTTGAAGACTGAGAGGGATATGAGAGTTGCAGGTGGAAACTGACACTCCTTCGTTTGAAGTGAAAATTGAAGGCACACCTTATTAAAATACAAACAAAACCTTTTTGCTCAATGTCCTATGAAAGTGGAGTGATTTTTCTGGAAAGTAGGGTGACTCAGTAAGTTGCTACTGAGCTTTTTGTTGCTGCTTGCTTTACAAAAAGGTATTCTATTTAATAATAAAAAATTAAACTGTATCCTGCTTGTAAAGGCCAGCTGCCAGTCGGTTGTTTTTAGTCAGTGCTTTTGGTGGTTAATAAGAGAATGGGGGGAGTTAACATAGTTAAAGGCCAGCATTATGTACTGCTTTCTGGAAATCAATGTCAGGGAGAACAAAATGGAGCCGATCCAATTAAGACCTAAACAAAATGAATATTATAAAAGAAATGCATCATTGCCACTAATCTACATCAAAGTAAATTACTGTCACAAAAATACTCCATGTCTAGCAGTAGCCAGGGCTTGCTTATAAATACTGAACACTGTAAAACAGTCTAGTTAATTGGATTTGTGCATCAACAATCTCAATTGTTATTTTGAAGTGGGAAAACGTATTACTTGGCATCTTCTAGAAAATATTAACTGGCTACCTCATTGTTAATACTACAGATTGTTAGTTTATCTTAAACAGAATGATAACTTAGACATCTCTGCTTCATTACAGGTGGTATGGTCAAGAGAAAGATTATAATGTTCTAGTTATGGATCTTCTGGGACCCAGCCTTGAAGACCTCTTCAACTTCTGTTCCCGCAGGTTCACAATGAAAACAGTACTTATGTTAGCAGACCAGGTATGTGAAACTTAAATTCACATTGTAAGGAAAATGAAGCAAATAGTGCTCCTTTTAAGTATGTCAGAATGTGTGCAACTCAGTACTCCAAATACTCAAGTGACTATTTGACCCACATAGAAACAAAAAATAGGAACAGTGATAGTGGCAGTTTCATGGTATAGAGCATAAGATTAGCATTGTAGAGAACTAAGAATGCAACACAAATATTAGTATTCTACCCGTGCTAGTGTTAATGCTTTATAAAATCATGCTCTTAATTTTATTTTACTTACAACACAGATGTCAAGTATTGGTAAAAAGCAGTCTTCAAAATTTTGGGTTAATTTGTTTAAATGAAACACCGTAATAGGCTTCAGCCAAGCATGTTGTTGGCAGGCTGTATATAGACTTTTTTGTCAAGCTCTGCCACTGCACATCAATGTGTATCTGCTACATTCTTGCTATCCTGACTTTGTCTTCTCAAATTGAATGGTTTTGGGATGTCTGCTTTCCTGTAGGGACAAGCATGGGGATGCCAAACACCTTTCTCTTAATTCAAATCTCTAGAGTTGAGGTTGTTGTGAAAGGAAAAGTTTTGATTCTTCGAGAGTAACTTAAGTATCTATGGGACAATAGGAATGCCTTTAAACGCACCGCTGGATAGGATGTAGAACTTTAGTACAGTAAATTTAAAGATGGCCACTGGGACACATTGCACTAGGATTGTTTCTAGCTTAGAGAGATGCTACAGTATTGACACCTGTAGTTCACTAAGGCCTGGTCTACACTTAAAATTTAGATCAACATAGCTGTCGCACTCGAGGTTGTGAAAAAATCCACACGCCTGAGCACCATAGCTATGCCAACCTAACCCTCTGTGGTAGGTGCAGCCAGGTTGATGGAAGACTTAGCTCCTATTGCTTGGGAGGTTGTCCTACAGCAACAGGAAAAACACCTTCCATCGCTATATGGGGTTATATCAGCATAGTGATGGTGTTGTAGCTATAACACAATTGTCCCCGTAATGTAGACCTTGCCTAATGCTGTAGTAGTATTGTCCAGCAAATTATGATAACCAGAATAGCCAAAAGGCACATGTGGAGTAACAAACTGTTAATGAGTTCGTTCCTAGTTAAACAATATCAGGAAAAGATTTCTAAAACACTTTGTTTACTACAGGACTAACTTCTGCTAGATTGCTTGGATTTTTTTAAATTTGTGGATAAATCAATTGTGAATAGCACTTGTGCTATTTATAGTGAAACAATTAGACACTTTTACACTGAAGGCTTGTAGTATTGGTTAAGTGATGACAGACCAGTGATTATCTTCATCAAACTGTTTGTCGCTTCACTTGAGACATCTATTTTGTGAGTACTTGTTAAAATGTACTTGGTTAAATATGCAATTTATAACTCATTCATTATTAAGGAAAATGAACTTGAACTGAAACACTGGACTTTTTTTTCTAATATCTTTGATCTTTCTCTTTCTAATGTTAAATTCTGATTATTTTTTTCTTGTATTTACAGATGATCAGTAGAATTGAATATGTGCATACAAAGAATTTTATACACAGAGACATTAAACCAGATAACTTCCTAATGGGTATCGGGCGTCACTGTAATAAGGTTAGTCTAATGCTCTCTGCATGAAAGAACAAGGAGGGTAATGCCTCTAAGAATGGTTCTGATAAACATTTAGATTTTGAAAAAATCTATTCAGCTTGAGTTAACTGTCATTGCTGAAATGGATATGCTAAAGAGACTAAATCAGTTTAATTCTTTGATGCCAGGTGGTGGGATTTCCTTACATGTATTGCTAAATGCAGTGCCATGAACATTTGGGCCTTTGACCCACCTCACAAGGAGGATTTAATGACAGGATTGTTTTTAAACATAAAAATCTGAAGTGTAAACTAATTTAATTGATTACCTACCTAGCTCTGTCCAACTATGGTGTTTCATTATTCAAAGTTCATGCATATCAGAATAGCTTAATTTTTTTCCCCTTAATGTTAAAATCAAATCTTAACTCTTGGCTCCAGGACTGATTTCTTGATGCAAAATGTGTTCGCACCAGCTTAGGAGCTCCTGACCTACCTGTCACCAAGGTGTCAAAAATTTGTAATGATTGGTAATGAAATCTTCAGGATTATGCATACAAAAATAACCGTCAGCCTATAAATGGTAGGATTGTTGACTTAAACTGTATTTGTAACTGAATTTCTGCAAACCTGTCAAGTTGGAGAAGTACTAAAATGTAGATTAGCTGAAAGCTTGAAGATCACACATCAAAACTGACCTTACTGGATCTTAAATACTTTAAGTTAAATTGGGGGACTTCTAGTTGCTAACTTTAAACTTGTGGGTGGGGGCGGGGGGGTTACCTTAGTCAGAGATGCATGCTTCCAGTTGGAAACTTTGCATAGAGAAATACTGTTTTCAATGATTAGTTCTGTTGAGTGAAATGTTTAATTCTCAATTGTTATGTTGAGCTCGGGCAGACAGGCAGCATTGGCAATGCAGTAAGCATGCTATTTAATAGAAATTTTTAACTTCAGGACAAATGTAAATAATTAAGCTTTTTATTGGAAGCAAGATTCCCACTTATGTTCTTTATATGCTATCTGAGGATGTTTACTATCTTTCGGCACTATTAGCTATAAAATGTTTACCTTTGTTTGCCTGTATGAATGCCAACTTGAAGCCATTAACATTAGAAACAAAATTGGTTGCTAACATGAGAAACATCAGAGTTCTGTCTGAAGGGGTGCAGTGCACAATGAACATTTAGATTTAACTGTTTTTGTTGGAAAATCTTTTGTAACAGTCAAATTGAAAGGTAAAGTCTTCATGTAATCCTGTTGCTGTTAAACCTTGCTCATTCCCAAGTTTCATACTTTTACTCTATAGAGCTCTATTTTTCTCTGCTATAAAGCAGTCAGGTTCTTTAATTTTCTGGCAAGACCTGGCAATATAATTAGAAAAAATTAAAATAGCTTGTTTTAATTTTTTTACTAGTTTGTCTCTGATTTCCAACTTCTTTCGTTTTTGGCCGTTTTCCCACACTTTTGCACAGTCATGCTGGGTTGGCATTGTAGCTCCTTGTTTTACCTTGATATGGAATAATGGCCTAGAAAATACTGCTGTGCTCATTTTATTAGATGAGCATGTTAGTCGCATCAGCTGAGTGGAAAACCTAAATTGCCTGCAGACCATGAATTTTTAGTCAATGCCACTTGCTATCTGTGTTAGGGAGCCACACAATGAAATGGTGGTAAACACTCTTGTTGCGGGCATGAGTTTTATTAAATACCAAGTTTAACAACTTAGATAGTCCTTGATATAAGAATGTAAAATTGTTGCTTTACCTAAGCAGAATTGAAAAGGGACATTTTGGTTCAGTTTTGGACTAATGGCTGCTCCATTTTAGAAACACTTGCTTCCAGATATAATACACTGTTTTGTTCCTTTTCTTTGTAGCTAAGTGCAGCTACGTATTTAATAGTTTTGTACGTACTACTTGAGGACATGCCAGTCACAAAGACTAGGGTGCCATGGTAATCTTGTTCCAGTAGCTTCCTGTCAATTATAAGCAATATTTTTTTTTAAATGTAGTCACAATTTAAATTTAAGTGATCAATTTTTAAATTATTCTCAATTTGATATTTGGGAGTAACTTTGTTCCTACCTTAAAAGGTGAACTTTCAGCTCTGCTAGAAATAAGCCCTGCATGCTTATGAAAGTAAACTTTAAGGTGACTAAATGCCTTCTACCTCTTCCTTACTGAAGATTTACTTTTTCTGAATATCTTTTGGGGAAGGGCAGTTTGTGGTATCAAAGAATGCTTTTGTAAGCAAAGCTTCAATTTCCTTTTTTGATAGAGCCAAATGTCACCATTGCTATCCCTGTTTAAGGCAGTGCCATTATGGAGTGGCTCGTATTCAAAAATTATCTTGCCACATCTTTCAAAATTCTCTCCTTTAAAAAAA
The DNA here is from genome assembly GCF_013100865.1 of Trachemys scripta elegans. Taxonomy (NCBI): domain Eukaryota; kingdom Metazoa; phylum Chordata; order Testudines; family Emydidae; genus Trachemys; species Trachemys scripta. The sequence continues at coordinate 21,531,718 of NC_048305.1, read as the reverse complement.
AAAAAAAAAAAAAAAAAAAAAACTATTTTGGAAAACTACAGTGCTTGGTGGAAGAAGGATGGCATTTGGCTACCCTGTTCTTTCTCTAACGCCTCGGTGTTGCCTGTCTGCGCCGGCCATTGTTGCAATGTAAGCAATACTGTTTGATGCACTGCCACCCTCTATTGTTTGTTCAGTGTTTAGAATCTCCAGTGGGGAAGAGGAAAAGAAGCATGACTGTTAGTACTTCTCAGGACCCATCTTTCTCAGGATTAAACCAGGTCTGAAACTGTCTCCTATTCCAACCTCAACCCCAAATTCATGTGCTTTATTTATTTTTTTTGTTTTGTTTCTGGAGAATGTAGACCTTGCAAAAGCACCTCTTATGTTGGCATTATTCAGACATACTTGGCAAACATGTAACATTTCTAAGATGTTTCCCTGTGGCGCTTGTCTAAACTGTAAAGTGTTTTCTGTAAACTTTAATGTGAAATGGGTTATATGTACATGCCTTGTATTCAAATGCAGAAATTGGTTTTAGTTTGGTATATAAAACTTTAGTGCAATTCGTTGCATGTCTTGACGTGGATAGGTTACCCCTTCAAACTGGTAGCAATGTAGCAGCAGGACTTGCTCATAGGGCTGTACATATGCCCGCTAGCAGGGTGCATGTTGTATATCTGAATGTGTTCAGATATGGGGAAATCCTGTTGACTACCTCAGTCAGTCTCCCTTCCCATGCAGTTTTTGCTTGGTAAATCCATTTCAAATGGTGGTGTGAGGGCACTCATGACTTAAGACTGAGCTCATAAAATGTAGCTGCCCTGATAAGCCTCTATTGGATAATCTCATGTTGCCTGTTGCTTTCAAATCTTAAGTGTAGGGTTCCTTGCTGCTAGCAGGGAGGACATGATTGGAAAGGGAAAGCAAATCTTGTGCCTATTTCTAACCATGCAGTTGAAACTAAATGGAAATTAATCAGTAAGCAACTCATCAGTTGGTTGGTAAGGTGTACTATTCTGGTATGTAGCTTGCGGAAGCAGTAATCTTCACTGCTTGTACTATAGAACAACTACCTATGCTGCACCTGACTAAGTCATTAGGAATCTAGTTCTGAAAACATGTCAGTCAAGGCAATCTTTATTCTGCAGCTGCCCTACCCTTATACGTCAAATTAAATTAAGGTGCTATTGAACTTGTTTCTATGATGGCTCTTCTGTTAGTGCTGACTGGCATCTGATGAAAGAGTCTGTCCATGTTAAAATTGAGTCAGAGGGTGTTGTGAAGAGATCCCAGCCTCCTACATTGACAGATACTACTTTACTCCATTGAACCCTTAGTTGTCTAGAAGGGAGGTGGCTGAATTTGCTGTCCTGCTCCTGGAGACTAGGTTAAGTCCTCAAGGAAAAAAAAGTTACAGTGGAATACAACAGAGATTCCAGTTACTTGATCAGTGTAAAAAAGGACTATACATCACTGGATTAGGCCAGTTTTAAATAATTGATATCTGTACATTTTAAATATGAGTAGGGAACAACAGCTTTATCAGCCCAATATGCATTTAAGCAGGTCTATAAGAGTTGTAGCAGGAAGCATGGAGTATCACAAAATTCCTGCAACTAATCTCTATTATTTTTTTTTTTTTTAAAGCAGCAGCAGCAGGTAGGATTTAAAATGCCATGTGGAACAAAACTCCAGGAAAAAAAATACAGAATTTGCCTAAAGAACTATAAAGACTGCTGCTGTCTGTGTGGCTATTCCTTTTATTTTGATTGATATCATTAGGCTGTGTTTCTTCCTACACTTACAATTAATGGCAGACCCCAAGGATTACAAAAGTGCTTGTCATATCAGTTGAGACTTTGAAGTATTTAAAGTACTTTGTAAATTCCTTGTGTAGTTTAAATGTTCTGATTAAGTGAATGTGTGTAGTCATTGAGGAAGGTGGCTTTCCTTTGAGGCATAAAACACTTGTATTTGTTATTACTGGAAGGAGGCACTCTAACAAACAGCTTTTGTGATCAAAGGATCATATTGGTGGCGGTCATGTGATCACAAAGCTTTAAACTTCGAACAGTGGATGGGAGTCATCTTTCTGGGTGGAGGTCAGCTATAAATTTACATCACACTTAGTTTTTCCTATGTCAATGGTAGGTAGCTTTTGTAGCATGCTAATACAAGTGTAACCCTACAGCATCTACTTTAGGACTTATTAAATTGTCCCAGTAGTTCTAAGAATTTGAGGTTTCTGCTCAGCCTGTGAGGTGTTCTCTGCCAGTAGTTGTGTTGTGTTTGGCTAAGAATGGAGATTTTTCTGACTGCTTTTTGAGGCTGGCAGTGGCTTCATCTGGTGGAACATGAAATGACAACAACCCGAATTACTGGAAGAAATTTCAGTAAGGCAAAGCTTTCCCTTAAGAGAAAAGGAAGGAAGAAATTTCATGCAAATTTGTGCGAAAGCAGGTTCTTAAGATCATGGCCTTAAATATAAAACAGGTATAAATTATGGCAAAATGTCCCCAAGTTCTTCAGGGTCAAACATTGTCCCTTTTCTTGGCCATGTAAGACCTGTCTTCAGGCTGTTAAAGTGTCCAGTAATTCCCCACTAAACGTCCTCTCGCTTAACGTTGTTTTGATCTTACGTCCCTGCTCAATTACAGAACATGCTCCATTTAAAGTTGTGCAATGCTTCGCTATAACGTCGTTTGGCTGCTGCTTTGTCCACAGCTGGCAGCCCCCCATCTGCTCCCCTACACCTGCCCCCAGCGCCTCCCACCCTCTGGCAGACCCCGCGGATCAGCGCCTTCCTCCTCCTCTCCCCGCGGCAATCAGCTGGCTTGCAGCATTCAGGAGGGAGGGAGGAGGAGCAAGGACTTGGCGTGCAGGCTACCCCTCCCTCCCCTGCCTCCCAAACTGTGCAAACCAGCTGATTGCCACAGGCAGGAGGGAGGGGGGAGCCTGCGCACTGAGTCCTCACTCCTCTCCTCTCCCTCCTGCCCCCTGAATGTCTTAAGCCAGCTGATTGCCGTGGGGAGTGGGAAGGAGTGAGGATGCGGAGCACCTCCCCCCTCACTCCCCTGCCTCCTGCCCGCTGCAATCAGCTGGCTTACGACATTCGACATTCGGGGGCAGGAGGGAGAGAGGAGGAGCGAGGACTCATGGGCAGGCTCCCCCCTCCCTCCCCTGCCTCCTGCCTGTGGCAATCAGCTGGTTTGCAGGGTTTGGGAGGCAGGGGAGGGAGGGGGAGCCTGCGCACCAAGTCCTCGCTCCTCTCTCTTGAACGCTGCAAGCCAGCTGATTGCCCTGGGCAGAAGGCAGAGGAGAGAAGGGGGGAGGAGTGAGGATGCCACATGCAGAGTAAAGGAGGGGGGAAGAAGAGGCAGGTTAAGGGTGAGGGTTTGGGGGAAGGGGTGGCGTGAGCGGGCCCAGGGTTGAGCCCCCTGCCCCTGGTGCTTGCAGAGTAGGGGAAGCTGCCACTGCTGCTGCGCAATGTGCTTCTCCTAGCCTACAGCACCTCCTTGCCTGCCTCATTGTCTCCAGTGCCAGTGGGCTGCACCTGTGTGGGGTAAGGTGGGGGAACCTCCCAACTATAGTACTGTATGGCAAAAAAAAAATTTCCCTGGAACTTAACCCCATTCCCCACCCCCAATTTACATTTATTCTTATGGGGGGAATTGGAGTCGCTTAACAACGTTTCACTTAGTCACATTTTTCAGGAACATAACTACAACATTAAGTGAGGAGTTACTGTACTTTTGAATTTGATTGCTCTCCCGAAGAAACTATAGTTAACAAATCTCCACCAGCCAGCCACCCTGGAGTGGAGCTTCTTTGCATAGTAGAAATGTTGATTTAATTTGTGTTACCACCTAGATGTACCAACGGCAGCCCTCTCTCCTTATATACTAGGGTAAAACTATCCCTTTGGTCCGTCCCCCCTCCCCCCCCCCCCCCCCCCCTCTGTTGAGTGAATTTAAGAATCATGTCTTCTGTCTTAGTTACCCGGAATAATACTTTGAATTTAAGACCTTGAGTGTGGTTTTCCGAATTATTTAAGAGTTGCAAAAGCACTCTTAATAGCCTGACACTCAGCCACTTCAATCCCTCGTCCTATGTATGGACTGAGACCCCAACCTTCTGTTGGCCTCTGGATCTAATCTATGGCAGTGGGGTGTCACATGCCATCAGGCTGAAACTTGAAGGTTGAGCTAAAAAAATTATCTGAGTATCTTAAAGGAAAGAAAGGAACAGATTTAATTGTTCAACACTGAGACGAGTAATATTCTAGATCTATGACTGAACACACTTTTTACATACCTCAGTCTCCTTCTTTGCTGCCAAATTCTGCCTGAAGTTTTGCCACAAGAAAATACAGTAACAGCACACTAACCATAATCCAGTTAAACCTACTTGTTATTTAAGTTTGATAGTTATGGAGGTTTAGTTGACATGAGCTTTGTAGAAATAAATCTTAATCTGATCCTTTTACTGGGCTAGAGCTGCTTGGCTATGTGAGTATAATCAGCTGGATTTAATAAAAGCATCTCATGGTACTTGGCTTGCTGACTTCTTATCAGTAGCTTAAAAATATGGGTGTATGGCTGAAAGCAATATATCTCATTGCTATTAAAATTGGCCTTTTATGCTATGCAAAATGATCTTTGATTGCTAGGACAATTAAAATGCACAAATGCTAGCACAGCAAAACATAATTGAAGGGTTTAAGTTGCTGAGCTACCTTTTAAGTGAATATCTAAATGTATGTAGTGCAATATTGCTTCAAGATAAATACATTTTTGTGATGCATACAGCCATACCATATTTTCATTTCCCTTCCTAACTAATAATCACATGTCACAGATCTTGAGTAAGGGCTGGTCTATACTGCCCCAGAGTTTGCACTACGGCGGTGTGACTAGCAGTGCGAATCAGAGTGCTGCTCTGTGACTCCTCCATGTGGCCACTGCTGACACCAACCAAAAGGTTCTTAGTGTGCGTTCATGTAGTCCTTTTCAAACAGGACTACATGAATGCAAAGTAAGAACCTTTTTAGTTCACACCCGCAGAATCTGTACAAGGGAGTTACAGCATGCACTGTTGTTCACACCCCCAAAGTCCAAACTGTAGGGCAGTGTAGACATAATCTTAGTGTAATACAGATTAGAACAGTAGTAAAGTATGTTTAAGATTAAACCTTTGAGTTGAGTAGCACAATCTAGTCCCTCCCACCTGGAAAAGGAAAGGCTTGAAATAATTGAATATTAAAATTTCGAGTTTGCTTGTTAGGGCAAATAAGACTGACTGCCATGTTACTTTGCTTCCTTTAAACTATTGCCTCGGTTTAACTACAGACCTAATGAAACAAAGTACATATTGGGTGGGGTTTCCACATACTTGCATCTGGAAGCAATAACCTATATTCTTTTCTCTTTAAGTTATTCCTTATTGACTTTGGTTTGGCCAAAAAGTACCGGGACAACAGGACAAGACAACACATACCATACAGAGAAGACAAAAATCTCACTGGCACAGCTCGATATGCCAGTATCAATGCACATCTTGGCATTGAGCAGAGGTGAGTTCAAGGGGGATTACTGCAGTGCTCCTGAAAGCTGTGGGCTGACCTCATTCATAAGACTCAGAATTCTCTAAACTACTTTCACTCAAATGTGTGAACACATCCCTTGGCAAATACTTACCTTTCTGCCTGCTTCTGCCAGAGTATGAAAGCTAATTAAGTAAGTGCTTTATTTTCTTCCTTGAAGTAGATTGAGTCTTGCAGGCTGAAGAGACACTTGTTCTGAATAAAATTTCAAAGCACAAGTTTTTTTCATTGTGCTGGCACTTGTTGTTGTCACTTTGAAAGGTCTTAGAAGATCCACTTCCATAGCCCAGTTTTTTTGTTTCAGGAATGGGAAAAACTCCTAACTGGCTTCAGAGGCCTTTTTGTACTGACTTTCAGTGCTGGTATTTTTACTTTGTCTTCCCCCAGTCATTAATTGTTAGGTTATGCTTGTGCCCATATCTGCAGGTAAGGTTTTGAGGATCATGGCACCCCTGCTTTCCTCATCTGTTCTAGTCAATCAAAAGGGTGGATTTGCAACCTGGAGTCAGAGTGCATCACTTGCTCTGCATGCCTGAGCTCCACTCCTCCAGAAATCAACTGGAGAGGGTGCTCTCTCCTCTAGCTGTTCAGTAGCATGTGTTGGGCACATCAAGCCAAACATGAGTTGATGCTGTATGTTCATCCCTCACCCATTCCTGCTAGATATTATTATACATAAGACATTTCAGAGACTAAAGCAGTATAGAGTAGAGCCCTGCGCAGGACTTTTTTTTTTTTTTTTAATTCTCCTCCCATATCGTTTCTTGCACTTTTATCCTGCTCCCATCTGCAAAAACTTTAGGTCCTGTAAGAGAAATAGATTCGCCCATGCTACTTTAAAAAAAAAAAAAAAAAAGTGTATGTGTGTGCACACTCACAATTCAGACAGTTTTTACTACTAAAAGAATAAAACAAATCTTGCTTAAACCATGTTAAAAAAAAAAAACTTCACTCCTGTTATAATAGACATCAAATCTTTTTATCCCTCGCTTAAATTTCAGTATTAAAACCTTTATTTAATTTTTTTTTAATGTTTTCCCTCAAATTACCACAGTTCACTTTTTTCCCCTCACTCCTGCCCACAACAACGTGCATTTTACCTGCTCCTGCTGTAATTGCAGTGGGTCCTGCAGGATCCCAGTCCTGCTGCAGAACTCTAGTATAGAGCCATAATAGGTCACATCCTGAAGTAGTTAGCCTTTCCTCTGAATTTTTGCTCCCTGTGGGCTGTAGTCAGAGCTTGAACATTATTAAAACATAGCTTGAGCAGCTGTTTTATCTCATCAGTTGTAGTAAAACTTACAACTGACTATTCAAAGCATGTGGGAAGGATTTAATACCATAGAGTTTAGAAAAGGTCCATATGTTTCCATATTGACCTCCTTCCTCTGTTTGGTTTTTTGTGTGTAGCAGTCATGAATAGCAATTTAAATATGGTGGTTCTTCCCAGGCAATGTTCTAACATCTTAGACGTGGGGCAAACAGAGAAGGTGGGTATTAGATCTTCTGATGTGAACACATGCTCTTAACATAGGTTTTGATACATTGCATCCTAAGTAGATTTGAATAAGCCATGATCTGAAGGTAGAGGCAGTGATTATAAAAAGGACTATGCATTCTTTGGGGCTATTTTTAGTTGTTTGAGTCTGGCAGCTCTCCCATCCTCTATTTTGGTATTTGGAATTCTAGTTTAATGGTAAACTTTCTTTACCCCACTCTCTCTAAGAATTACTAAAACATTCAGAGTAAGCCAGCAGTGAAGCCACTAAGTGATCCCCTGCTGTAAATCAAGAGAAGATGGAGACGACCTGAAACTTGACAGCAGACCCCTTCATCAGTTACAGTGCTAAATTGAGACTAGTGCAGGGTTTGCTCTGTCAAGTGTAGTGACAGCTGTTACTGAAGTAGCATAAATACCTAGTATAACAGAAGGTGATATCATCTCATCCTTTACAAGCCAGATATCCTGGAGTCCACTTACATGCGTTTCGATTCTAATGAAGCCTTTATTAGGAAATGTCAGTACAAGACTGTAAATTCCAGGCTTCATACTGTACAGCTATGGCATTGAAAAATCCATTTAAAAAAATTACAGGGGAGGTGCATGCTGCCCCCTCGCTGCCTGGGCTCAGAAGAGTCTGCCCCAGAGTCCTACTGCCACCACCCCCATATAGGCTCTTAAGCACATCATGTCTATGCACAAGGTCACTGGGGTTTGCTAGTGCTTATTTTAAAATGGAAAAAACAAATTATTTCAGAACCAGCAAATTTTGCACACTGTGGCCTAGGAAACTGCCCAGTCTGACTATGGTCACCCTCATTTTTCCATCCTACCTTGTAAGTACAGTACATTCACTGAGTATACTCTCGGGTAGTAAGCTCTGCAGGGCAGGGTTGTCTTACATGCACATGTGGATTCTTTTGTAATCTACTTATGTAGATACTCCTTCACTACAGTCTCATTAAATAAACTCCCCTCTGCTGTTTTTCTCTCCCTCCCCACCCACCCAAGCTTTCCTCCCCTCTCCCTTTAGCCCCCGGTGGGCGGAAAGAGGGAACCTATTGCCGTCTAGCTTCTCTGCAGACTCCGATTCCTGCAGAATAACAGCCTGGCAGGAGGTGTGTTTTTGATGAACTGGGGTTTGTGGGTAGACACAGAAAACTAGTTAGTCCAGACCACACTAAAGAGGCATCAGCAGCAGGCTGGCATATAGAAGGGCAGAAGCCTTCCCTGGTATTGTAGGGAGGACATTGCCAAGAAGGAAAACTGGTGGAGCATATACCTCCTCGCTGCAGTGAATTGCACCTGTCTTTAAATACTCACACAGAAGAATGAGTCAGGAAAAATGTTATCTGTGGAGCATGTTTGGTGTGATAAGGTCTGAGGCTGCTTAGTGGTGCCGGAGCATGTCTAGTGGAAACAATTTTTAAGCAGCAAGCTCTTAATGCAGTCTGCAAATGGCACTGGGGCTTCCTCCTACAACATTTTTTCCCCCTTTTTTGATGGTGATTTAGAAGTGTGTTTTAAATAACTTAAATATAGGGGTCACAATGGCTCTCTGTCTAGATACGTTGATAGTAATTAAACATCAAAATCTACAGTAAGCCCCATAATAAAAGCAGGGTTCAAGGAAAACTGTTTTAAGTAGATCAAAGATGTAAATAAGAGACTATAGAAGTCTCTTAAAATAACACTAATTCAGATCAGGTTTCTGCCTGAATTACTTAAGGTCTGTCTATACTCCAGAGACTATAGGGGCATAGCTCTGTTGGAAAGGGGTTTTTACGTTGGTGTAGGGATTTTGTCCCCAAATGACCATAGTTAGGTCGATGGAAGCATTCTTCTATTGACATCGCTGCGTCTACGCTGGCAGTTAGGTCATCATAGCTACGTCAGTCGCATGTAGATTTTACACACTCCTGATTTAGGTTTGTGGACCGGGCCTTAAATGAAGTTAATGCATCTGTAGTTATCAGATTTTTCACTTTGGCTTTCTGGAGTTCCATGGGAACAAACTTTCATAGATGTGCAGGTGTTCAGTCACAACTGCAACTAATGTCAATGGAAAAGTCATTTTCCTTGCTTTGAAAAACTAAGTAACATTGGAGGCTTGAGACTGATTGTTACATGTTTGCCCTAAATTTCAGAATCTCTAAAATGTCTTGTAGAGAAACATAGCTTAATCCCAGGGTTTTCTTCCATTTTGCTCATTGATTCCTTGTGTCATTCATAGAAATAGTATGAACAGACATGACACTGTTTCTAGTTTAAGGATTCTTATGAACACTAAATGGTGTAATCTTAATTTTCTGATAACATTTGCGGTTTTTAAGGTTGTCTTTTTTCTCTACAGTCGTCGAGATGATATGGAGTCTTTAGGCTATGTATTGATGTATTTTAACAGAACCAGCCTGCCTTGGCAAGGATTAAAGGTAGGCCATGCAGTCTGCAGTCTTACTCTAGATTCTAAACATTTAAGAGCTGGGAATAGATGCTTTTGACTACTAGCCTGCATAAAATGATCTGTGCAGTTCTAACTCAGAGCTCTTTTCCAAGTTTAGTTTTACTGGATGTGACAGGGGAGAGCCTCTGCTTTTTCTCATGCTGTATACAGAATGTGTGTATTGTTTCACTTCTAAATTTATTCTAAACAATAACTTACATCAGCCTTGCAAAAGTACTCTTCCTATCCAAGGGTGAGGTCATTTTGGAAAGGGAGACTTAAGATATTAAAGGTTATTTTAGTATTCTCAATAACTATGCAGGATATGAAAGTATAACTTTAAAAAGAAAATTTAAGTCTAGTTTGTGGGTTAGGTAGGTGAATTGCTATTTTAATTGAAACATACACTAAGCTTAACACAGGTGTGCATTTGCATTACCCTGTGTCAGAACATGGGGTCATCATGTAAAAGCATGGTCAATTTGTGATTGAATAGTGTAGACTTATTCTTTCCTGTATTTTAGTTTTCTTTCCCATACGGGAATTGTGCTATTCAGGGCGTGTTACAGCTGCACAACCTGTAAGGTTTTTAAACCGGCAATCTGCTTGTGAAATACTAGAACTTTTCAGCTGCAATCTAATGTAATGGTTGCTCACTAAAAAGCACAGGCAGCAGTTGAAGGGAGTTCAGGAATTGGAATTAATGGAACTTTTGCAAATGGATATTCAAGTAGGATCTGAGTGGACAAAAGCAGCAGCTAGAAAGACACGAGTTGTGCCATGTGATGAAAGCCTTAGACTGCAATAAATGGTATTAAACTGTGTCCAAATCTTAATGCCAGATTGACCTTCATTCCCTCTGCAATAAGTATGTGGGACTTGGAGATTTCACATTTAAAAAAAAAAAGAAAGAAAAAACACTTCTGGTTGACAAAGGGCTTTCCCTGTCAGTTTGATTTTTATTTTTTGCTACTGTCCTTGTTAATCCAGTGTTGCACAACATCTTTTTATATTGTGACCCACATGTTCCACAGGCTGCAACAAAGAAGCAAAAGTATGAAAAGATTAGTGAAAAGAAGATGTCCACTCCTGTTGAGGTTTTGTGTAAGGTAAGAGTAAATAGAAATAACTTTTTCACCACATGACATCCTTCCTTAGAAACTCAAAGGACATGTCCAGTGTGTTGGACACACAGTCAAAGCACTTTAAATAAACTGCATTCTCTACTCACTTGAATTCTCCTGCTAGCCATTCCTCCTTGAACAGCAGGTGCAGCTGGCAATCTAACAAGAACCTTAATTTGCAAATATAAATAAGGCAGGCATAGCCTCGGTTTGGGGGGTCTGAACAATATAAATCTTCACCTTTGCCAATTCTGCTTGCTCTCACCATGTAAACACTCGGCCAGGTTTATCTGGGTTCAGTGTCATCCACATTCTTCTCAAAGTATTTCATTGAGGTACAAATAGAACACTCGCATCACAGGAAAGATTGGACGAGATGGAGCTACAGAGCTCCTCCAGTGCTGTGAGGGAAGACTCAGCAACCCATGTTTCCTAATAGTCTCCTATACCTGTTGAATAGAAGAAGCAATAGAATGGACCCCTGTGGAATCCCACTTGAGAGGCCTGACTGCAGAAAAACAATTGTCCAATACTGTTGCCTGGGATTTCAAAGGATTGGCTCACTGTACCCTCTCTGGGGCTGCAGATGTCAGCACCTCATGGCATCAAAGGCATGGGCATAGATGCCTGCTTTTTACCCATCTCCAGGATAGATTATTTTGTTGGTTAGGTGTCCTCCAAGAGTCCCTTGGGTCTAACTCTGCAATCCTGCAAATCCACCATATAGTGAATGTAGGAAATGTAGTTCTACTTCTTACAGATGACAGACTTTAGAAGTATCTGTCACTGAATTTTCCCTTCTCTTGCTTTTTCTCTTACAACACTAGAGCATTCATTCATGCAAATAACTATTTTATCCTTAAGAATAGGGTGTTTAAGCAGCACTTATTACACAGAAATTCACATCATGATGCCAGTTCTCAAAGTAGGAGACTTTTCATGATTAAGTCCCAAGGAGCATTAAGCAATAGCTTCTGTTTTTACTTATAATACCCCAAAATAGCCTGTATGAGTAACTTTGAGTTTTCTGAAGAACTATAACCCCTTCTGTTGGGGCAAAGGATTTTTAAGAACTAAGCATAATTAGAATAAAAGGGGAAGGGTATAAAAAAATAAAGCATTTGGTATATTTTTCAGTTTTAATTAGGTGCCATTGTTTGTAGATATACCTTTATTTTTATGTTACAGACATCATATTAAGGTCCTGTGAATTAAGACAGGAAAAGGAATATATTGTTGGGTGTCTGGTAATCGGATGAGCATCCCGAGCAAAATGGGGCCAAAACAGAGACTTAAATTCTTGCCTTCTCCTAAGACCCAAATCCATTTTTTAACTCTGCCTTTAAACATTGGCTATGGCTTTTTGATTTCTGAATCCTTACAAATGGCTCCTCATTGCGGGTCATAGTTTGAGTAATGCTGTTGCTTACAGGGATTTCCTGCAGAATTTGCCATGTACCTGAACTACTGTCGTGGCCTGCGCTTTGAAGAGGCACCTGATTACATGTATCTGAGGCAATTATTCCGTATTCTTTTCAGGTCAGTCTCAAAATGTAACATAATGATTTAGAAATCTAATTGTGTCAGCACTCAAATGAAAAATTACTGCTTCATGAATCTTATTTAGAGCTAGGTTTGGTTTTTTTTATTTTTTTTAAAACAACTCCTGGAATACGGAGACTTCTAAGTTTACTTCAAGAAATCATTTAAAATTAGAAACCGAGTGCAAACTACAGCTTTAGAAAACCAGGAAATGTGGCACAACATGAAACTGGCTGTGAAGGAAGAGGATCTTTTCTATTTGATCTGTTCCGCCCTGGCGATTACCTAGATCAGTGACTTTGATCCCTCTTCATCCTCAACCCACAAAATGTCTGAAATTGTCCCACATCTCACCATCACCAGCAACTCTCGGTGGCAAGAGGATTATGGGATTTGGATCATGAGAAGAACCAATGGGAGGCTTTTGGGTGCTGTGGGGATTGGGGCTACATATAGATCTGCTGGTGGTGTCCTGGAAGTTTATTTGAGGGGAGGGAATGGTGTTTTAAAACCCATTAATGCTTTTTACACTGTAAAGAAGCAAACAAGAACATAAGACCAACTGTTTTCTCTGTAAATTGTCTTTTAATAATGGAAGTTGTTGTTGACCCTCTGTAATCTGAGCCCTTTGGGATCTTGCAAGTCATCCTACACTGAAGAGTTATGAATTTATAGCACCACAAATCTTTCCTATAATACAATATAAAGAAAGAATCATAGAATATCAGGGTTGGAAGGGACCTCAGGAGGTCATCTAATCCAACCCCCTGTTCAGAGCAGGACCAATCCCCAACTAAATCATCCCAGCCAGGGCTTTGTCAAGCCTGACCTTAAAAGCCTCTAAGGAAGGAGATTCCATCACCTCCCTAGGTAACCCATTCCAGTGCTTCACCACCCTTCTAGTGAAAATATTTTCCCTAATATCCAACCTAAATCTTCCCCACTGCAACTTGAGACCATTACTCCTTGTTCTGTCATCTGGTACCACTGAGAACAGACCCATGATGTTGGGTCATCATGACGTCAGTGTAGGCAGAAGGAGAAGCTGGGCTATGCAGAAGTACTTATCTGTGTGAACGAGGGAAGCAGACATTACCAAATGGCTTTCAAGCTTACTCCAAGGATTCCTTTCAATTATTAATATTTAGCATTTGTACACTGCTCTTAATAGTTTTTGTAAAGTGCTTTGGAGATTAATGTCTAGCTTCATTTCTCAGCATACTGGCTTGAAATTCACAGTAAGGTAGTCATGTGTTGCAGTAAGTGTTTCCCTGTCTTCTAGGACCCTGAACCACCAATATGACTACACATTCGACTGGACAATGTTAAAGCAGAAAGCAGCACAGCAAGCCGCCTCTTCCAGTGGGCAGGGGCAGCAGGCCCAAACCCCCACAGGCAAGCAAACTGACAAATCCAAGAGTAACATGAAAGGTTAGTAGCCAAGAACCAAGTGACGTTACAGGAAAAAAATTAAACACTAAATTGGATAATGCCAGTGATTTAAGTGTTAGATCAAGGAGGTGGTTTAAAAACACACATTTGGCTGTTTAAAAAAAAAAAAAATAAAGAAGACGTCCTTGGAGAATTTGACTACTAACTTTAAACCAAAATGTCCTTGTTCTTCATATCATTTCTTTTGGGGATGTTGGGTCATTTTAACCACTGCATCTTTTGCTCCCGCATTAACCCCTTTTCCAAAACAAGAAACTGACTTGGTGTTGGGAATGTGATAAATGATACAATCCAAAATCCTAGACCTAACACTTTTTTAAGGGATAGTTCTCATTAACTAGGGCTAGTACGTGGAGACTTTAGGTTCTGCTCTGTTCCAGTTATAGGAGTGCTGTGGGTTTTTCTCCGCTCTGCATCTGTTCAGCAGTGAAAATGGAAAACTGTGAATGATATGGTTTAATCAGTTGTCTTCCTGTAATGTTAACATGTCCAGCATTCAGCCTCACTTGGCCCAAAGTCCAGGGAAAGGACCAATAAGCCTGGAATGTCTTGCTCAAATTCAGGTATAATCTTGAACTGCTGTTGTACTTCAAGGTTTTATCCCAGAAAGTCACAATTTTCCATCTTTTCATTTCAAAGTGGTTGGACGTTCTTGGTTTTCAGACTTCTTGGTATAAAACATAAGTTTTTAGATGATGGGTTTTGTGGGGAAATGTTGTGAAATGTTCAGATGCAATTGCTTTCCAAAACTTCTTTTTGAGACTAAACATGCTTCAGTTTGAACACTGTTGAATTCTGCTGGAAAAGCCCTAAGGACTACTTTGAATATGTTTTCTTGCTACTTTTAAAACTCAGCTTTTTGAGCAAGGAAATTATTTCAATCTTACCTTCACAATGCATGTGCTGTATTAGATTATATTCCATTGATGCAGTAACAGTTACTACTATAGCAGGTCCTTGTGCCAAACATGGCTGAAACAAAAGAGAAACCTTGGATAATCCTTGGTTAGAATTTAACCTGCAGTGAATCTAGGTGTGAAAGTCAGTAAGCTAACAGGTTAAGTTTAAGACTAATAATGCAGGGAAGTGCTGTGAAAGCCACTGCACAATTCTGACTTCTGGCGTTCTCTTACTGGTAGACCAAGAGTGCTACACTTAGCAGGCGGGTAAATTGAAGGCCTACTTAACCACTGTCAAGTATTCCAGCAAGAATAGCCTGATGTAGCTGGCAGCCTACCTTTTTAATTGCATCAACCAGGATGCCAACTTGAACATACCGGTTTCTCACTCTGTTACATGCTAATGCCATCTGTTGGGAAAAGGTGAAAGTTGAGCATCTTGACTGGTTAGAACGTTACAGAACAAATATTGTGTGTGGGTGTGTATGTATATATATATTATACACACCCACCCACATGTAAATAAACTCCCACTATTCCCCTCTCAACAAAAATCTCCTTTATAATGCTCACAGTTAACCCCAGCCAAACCTTGCCGATAATCTGAAAAGTCCTGTGCTAATGAGGGGGTTCTGACATCACATCTCAGTAAAGGCCTCTCCCTTTCTGCTGTTTTTCTCTTGCTGCTGCTTATGAATCCATTGTGTTTGCTGCAGAGAGGAAGAGCTCCCTCTCCCTTTCATGTGATCTGGAAATCTGTAAAGGTCCTGGGAGGGAGAGGGCAGCATGCCCAAAAATGTTTTGATTCGCTGGAATCTTCTGGAGCAGCAGCAGATTGGCTACTGGTTGGTTGAAATACAAGAGATACTTCATAATCTGGAGAGCATTCCAGAAGTAGAGACACATTAACAGTGACATAAATTATGCAGAATTGGGGAAACCCGAATCATTTGTATGGAAACTTTTTTACTAGACATGAACATGGAAAAACGGTTAAAGCTAAGTGCAAGTTCTGTTCTCCTGAGTATGACATGTAGATAGAATGAAGAAACACTTTGATGAATTCTTATGATGTGTCCAGCTACTAGCAAAGATTATTGCAGTCAAACAGCAAGATAGGGAAAGTTGGTCTGCATCAAAATTTTTCTTCTGTGCACTCCAACTTTGTCTTTGGCAGCATCATGAAGCATGCTGGGATTTTCTGTTAAGACAGTGATATTAGTGAAAGTGAAGCTAATTCCACTTCGTCTTCTGATAAGAATTTTGATACTCCACCTGCTTCAGCATTGAAAACTCCTTCTTCTGGAAAGTATTCAGATATTCATAATCAAATTGTTTTTAAGAGGTTTTTGGATAGAATGTGCCATGATCAGAAAAAACCTAGCTTGACTATATTTGATAGAGGTATTTATGCCAGCAATATACCATTTCATACTATCAAAAAATCCTCATATGCTAGAATTTTTTCATAAGTTGCATCCTATTTACGAAGTACCAAGTAGGATACAGTTTATAGGAAGTCTTCTGAGGGCCAGAGCAGACGATCTGAAAAAGAATAGGTGTAAGTTCCTCACTTGTCTCTAGTATTTGATGGATGGAGCTATAGTCACGGAATGCTCCTTCAACTTCATGATAACTCCACAGTGCTTTATTCGTTTCACTACACAACTGAGAATCACCACACAGCCCAATATATTGTTGACCGGTATAATAATGTAATCAATGAATTGGCTCCAGGGAAGATTATTTTGGTTGTGACCAACAACATGGCTAATATGAAAGCTGCTTGGGCTTTAATAAATACGTGTCCACACTTTCTTTGTCGTTTGTGCTGTCCATATGAGGCAGCTTTTCATTGATGAGATCTGACAACTTTCTCATCACATGTCAAAAGTGAAAAGCATTATCAAGTTTTGAAAAACCAGCCATTCTTCAACGTTATTGAGTACAGGACTCAGTATCCTCCACACTTAGTAAGCATTGTCATACACAATGGGCATCTTCTATTAAATGTTTCAAAGATCTTCAAATATGCAAGAAGGTCATTCAATAAACGGCTGTTGGAAAAAGGGGTGACCAAGTGCTGCCCCCAAGTACTCCGCACCGACAGTCTCAATATCTTGAACATAAAGCTCAAAGTTCATTTCACTGCTTGTACCGCATAGCTCAGTCCATTCAGACTATGGAAAATTATAGTTCAACATTTGTCTGATGCCAAGAATGAGTTGCTGATCGATACATTTTCTGAGTATACTGAACACAATCCATGTACAAAAGCTGAAGAGGAAAGATAATAGACAAAACAGTATCATGGAAAACCAAGTGATCACTCCTGCACATAATGCTGCTGACCTTCTTGATCCACATTTCTAGAGCCAAGAACTTTGTGGTGACACGTTCAATTCAGCTTGTGACCTCTTAGTAACTGTTGCAAATTTTAAAGCATATACAAATGTGCAAACAATTCTGATGGAGGTGTCAAATTATAAAGTAAGAGGTAGCCTGTTCAGTCACAAAACAATATGGTGTGCAGTCCCAGCAGGGAATCAAGAGCTTGCTCCTTAATCACGGTGGAAAGGGTTGTGTCCTCCTTGCACTTTAGCTACAGTGGCAGAAGTGATTCCCTGTACAACTGCATGTGCAGAACAAAATTTGTGAGTTTGGGGAATCCTCATCCATTCAGAAACTAGAAATAAACTGAAGCCCATCAGTGCTGGGAAGCTCGTGACCATGTGTCACAATTTAATATTAGAGAAGAAAATGGCAGATTAAGAGTTGACTCCGTATTCAACGGATGAAGAGGAAGGAGATACTGATGAATTTTGGTGGCAGAAATAGATGAAGTAGTTGAAGCTGAAGAAAAAGATAATGAAAAGCAAGATGCTTGAAGAGTTGGCCTGCTACCTACCTAGCATAAGTGCATTTAAAAATGACTTTTCTTTTACATATGCTATGTTTGTGTTCTGTTTAATTTTTCTTTTGTGACTGTTCAGTCTTGCATTGTTGTATGCAGTGTTGTTGCCCCGTTGGTCCCAAGATATTAGAGGGACAAAGGTGAGTGATGTAATATCTATTATTGGACCAACTTCTGTTGGTGAGAGACAAGCTTAAACAGATGTTTTCTTGCATAACATTCACATTGCTAAAAAGTGAAATAACTTTCCTCTTATAATTAGGCACAAGTGTCTAAAGCTAAGCCTGTTGGAGACCATAAAGTGTTACCTTTTTGTTGTTGTTACTATTCTGATAAATTAGTGCTTTAGTGGTTTTCCATATTTGACATTTTTTTGAATAATGTTTGACCAAGTCAATTGGCCAACTATTTTGGACTAATCAAATTCACAACCCTAACTGCAGTTGATGCAGATTCTTAAAGCTTGATTTGCAAGTTTAATCTTCACTGAGGGAAATTAATCTTTGACCGTTACTCATATAACTTGTTTCAGTTAACAGCTACAAAAGAACTGTTCTGTGAGTCTCTTTGCTAAATGGTGAATACAAATAATTTTTTTGAAAAAATACAAAAATAGGATTTTTAGATTTTTAAATTTAAAAAAAAATCTCTTTAAAAATAAACCTGTTTAAAATGAAGTCTGAATTTACTACAAAATATGTTAAGGCTTAAGCTTGCTGTAATCTCTTAAAACACTTAAATAAAAAAATACATATGCTGAATCCATGAGCCTCTTTCAAAAACTTTGAGCTAAAGGATGCTTTTCTGTGTAAAACGTTTCCCGCTGATTCTAATTTTTGAAGTGAAGCTTTATAAATGACACAATAGGTCATGTACTGTAATAGCCTGATCCTGTGGTGGACCCACAGGCTGTACTGCTTGGTGCAAGAGACTGGCAAAGTCATCATAAGTGTTGGACCAGGCCTCTTAACTTCAGGAGATATGCATCTCATCAGGATAATCCACTGAGACCACCTGGAGGTCTCCTACTCCTGTTTTATAGCTTGGATTGCTAATTCTTTTGTTTTTCTGGGGATGGGTAGAGGAGTTTTGTAACAAGGGAGAAGGAGCAGAAGGGTGCAATGCTGGAGTGAAAACAGGACACTAGGAAGAAGGGATAACATTCTTCAGAGTGCAGTCTCTAGCGCAGTATTTCTCCAATGCGGCCACTGTGGCTGCATGCAGCTACCAGGGGCTTCCTTGCGGCCACCGTCTCCTGGGCCATGACGGGGACGGGAAGGAGTGGCGAAGTAGCGGCCCCTCCCTGTTGCTCCTGGATGCACTGCCTTGGTATTGGTTGCAGGGCTGCCAGTAGGGCTTGGGTCCTGCCCCTTTCTGGAGACACATGGGGCACAATGCTGGAGGAGCAGGCAGCCAGTGAGTTCCCCACCTTCCTGGGGCAGTGGGGCTCAGGCTTTGGGCTTCAGCCCTGGGGAGGCGAGGCATAAGGTTCTGGGCTTGTTTTTGGCTCCAGCCCTGGGCTCCGGTGGTGCAGCAGCAGGCCCCAGGCTCCAGCCGCATGACTTTGGGCTCCAGCCCCAGACCCGATCCCCTGTCCATTTCGGTATCTGGACACAGGGCTTCAGGCTCCAGCCTACAAGTATTTTAGGAAAAAAATATGAGCAGCCACCAGCAAGAATTGGTGGCCGCACTGTGAGGCCACCAAAACATTTGTCCTGAGAACCCCTGCTCTATTCATTTCAACACTGGGGAAGGGGGTGCGGGGAGAGACCTGCCATGGCTGCAGGACATACTTAAAATAAAAAATTGTACCTCTGGGTATAAAAGGAACATATGCTAAATGTAAGCAGTACAACAGAGATGTAAGGTCTGGTTGTGAGAATGAAGCATGATGCAAAATGCTCTTCAGAAGGCAGTGATTTTGAAGATGATGTGGACATATCTGAACAATCTGGATTAACTGGTTAGTAAATTTATTTTTCCATCATTCTTATGGACTGCCCACTATGTCTTACTATGTTAACAAATGATAACTTAGTTTATTGTCACAAATTAGTGTTTTGGGTAGATCACTTACTTACCAATTTCAAAGTTTTTGTGTTTAAAATATAATTGGTATATTAATTTGTTGTGGGGATACTTATCAATTACATTTTTACTGTTGCTGCTGGACTTCTGAAATAACTTTTTTTATTGTGCAGTATAATCAAACCTCCTAGGTGAAGATTTCCTGTTTAAAAGTAAAGTTTGATTAGGCATTTGTGAATTTTAACATTTAAAGGGGTTTTTCTTTTCACACAGTCTGGTATGTTGCTAGAAATAAGGGTTTTTAAATAGATTTGGATAATTCTCATGATTTATGTTCCTATAAAACTAGGTTCGGAATAAATTATTTAAACAGTGGTACAAACAGCTCTAGTAGGATGCGTATTTCATTTGTAATCTATCTTTTTACTTATTTATTTTTAAGCAACATTGAGTAATACTAGTGAGTGACTTTTACCATTTTGTTTCAGGGTCCATCTTAGACAATAAGGGTTTATGAACATCCATCTGCAGTGTCTACAACTTCAGAGTCATCTGCTGGTACCACTAGATTGCTGCAACTAAATGTATGTCAGACGGTAAACTAACTGAATCAAAAAAAGACTTCATCCAGTAAAACCATGGATGCATTAGTAATCAGGACCAGCCAATTCCAGCCAGACTCATTGGGTGACAAGATTTCTTGGTTCATTTATGCAACAAATTCTCCCTTTCGTCTTGTTCAGAGCAAACATTTCATTGATGGGGCTCAATCATTATGATGAGGCTACACTCCACTGGCAGAGAAGACAATGCTGGAACGTTACTGGACACAGAGTGAGAGAATGAAATTGAACAGTGTGCACACAAAAAATTGATGGGAAATTCATTAATCTGAGTCTTGATGAGTGGAGCAACGTACACAATGATCCAATAATATGTGCTTGTGTGACAACAGATGATGGGGTTGTCTATCTTACAGGAACAATTGATACATCAGGAAATATCCACGCAGCAGAATACTTACCAGTAGCAGTAAAAATTATAACAATTTGAACGAAAATTCAAGCGTGTAGCATCATAGACAATGCTACACATGTAGCAAAGATGAGAAGCTATCTAGAAGAAAATAACAAAGGATCCTGAAACTTATAACTTAGGGATGCAGTGCTCATTTTTTTTTTAGCTGAAGTACCCCTCCAGGAATAAATGAAAATGTTGAAATTTCAAAATAATTCCCTAACAACCACTTTGCCTCAGCTTTGCTGAAGAGAGGAGGAAGATCCAAACCAATTATCACCCAATATGTCCAATAGGATTAGTAGTTGACTCTTGAGGTATTTATTAAGAACTGACCTGTTCTGATGACTATTTGTGAAACAGATAGTTCCATCTATTTTGCCAACCATCACAGCTGAAGTAGTCAACATCAGACTGAAGAGAAATGTAGAATGCATGCTGCATATACTGAAACCTTTTTCTGTAGCCTGGGATAAACTGCAGAACGATTGCTGTTTTGCTGATGGTGTTGAAATTTAGAAAGGAACATCAAGAGACATTGAAGAAAGGAAATAATGAACAACAAAGTTACATTGCAGGCAGTAAGAAAGCGGATGGATCAATCATTTACTCCATCTCCTTTTCTTGTCGATATTGTCAACCCAAAGCAGCAGGATAGATGCCTTAACTGCTGAAGATGCTGCTATAGCATTGGCATCTAATAATCACTCATCAGTTATGCCAACCACAATAAATTTCAGGGCTGGAGGTAAACCATTCAAGCTGTACATGTTAGCTAATGATTTAAACAAAGTCACACAACTGAACTGGTGGCAGCCACTAGTTAAGCACCTGGAACCAGAGTCTTTTGAAGTGCTAAACCTGCTTTTGACAGCAGTCGCCTCTTCTGCAGGCACAGTGAATATTTGCTTCATTTGAACTAATTCAAAGTTGAAATCAATTGGGAGTTGAAAAAGCAGGAAAGCTTGTCTCTCTTCCAGTCTGTGAATAAAAACAAGGAGGAGAGGGGATGAAATCAAACTTTTAAAACTAGAAGGATGGCTTAAGAAATGTAGGAGATTCTCTTGTTCAAGAGGCTTAGGCGAAAAGGAACTTCAGCCTGGGCAAATTTTCAAATGTGCCGAAGTGAAAGTAACTGGAGCTGATCTGAAATCGATGTAATTCACTGCTCAACACAGTTAATCCCTCTGTTTGCTAAATCATTTAGTTGTAAATGTGAAATACGTTTTGATAAGCAGTTTTGTTGAATAAAAATGCTGTTTTATGTGTTTAAATTGCAGTTTTCATCCTAATGCAGCATGACTCAAATTGTGTGCAAAAAGTTAATTAGCCAGTAAATAAGCAATATCATTCACTGTTTTCTAGCATACTGAAAATGTACAATTAATCTGAAAATACTGACTAAAATTGCTTAAATAAATGTGTACATATTAGAGCTGTTGAGTAATCGCAATTAACTCAAATTAATCGCTATTAATTGCACTTTTAATCGCACTGTTAAACAATAAAATACCAATTGAAATGTATTAAATATTTTGGATTTTTTTCTACATTTTCATATAGTATTCTGTGTTGTAATCAAAATCAGTGTATATTTTTGATTACAAATATTTGCACTGTAAAAATGAGATTTTTTCAATTCACCTCATACAAGTACGGTGGTGCAGTCTTTGTTGTAAAAGTGCAACTTACAAATGTAGATTGTTTTTGAGTGGTTATGTACAAAAAAAAGTAAAACTTCAGCGCCTACAAGTCCACTTAGTCCTACTTCTTGTTCAGCCAACCACTAAGACAAACAAGTTTGTTTACATTTATGGGAGATAATGCTGCCCTCTTCTTATTTAGTGTAACCAGAAAGCGAGAACAGGCATTTGCATGGCACTTTTGTAGCCGGCATTGCAAGATATGCTGAACAATTGTATGCCCCTTCATGCTTTGGCTACCATTCCAGAGGACATGATTCCATGCTGATGACGCTTGTTTTAAAAAAAAAAAAAAAAAAATTGTGACAGTTCTCTCCCAAGGAGTTCAATGTCCCCTGCTCTGTTTTACCAGCATTCTGCCATATATTTCATGTTATAGCAGTCTCGGATGATGACCCAGCATGTGTTGTTCATTTTAAGAAGACTTTCATGACAGATTTCACAAAACACAAGATACCAGTGTGAGACTTCTAAAATAGCTACAGCTCTCGACCCAAGGTTTAAGAATCTGAAGTGTTTCCAAAATCTGAGAGGGGCAAGGTATGGAGCATGCTTTCAGAAGTCTTAAAAGAGCAACATTCTATGCAGAAATTACAGAACCTGAATTACCAAAAAAAAAAGAAAATCAACTGCTGGTGGCATCTGACTCAGATAATGAAAATGAACATGTTGGTCCGCACTGCTTTGGATTGTTATTGAGCAGGACCCGTCATCAGCATGGACACATCCTCTGGAATGGTGGGTGAAGCATGAAGGGACATACAAATCTTTAGCGCATCTGGCACATAAATATTTTTGCGACACCGGCTACAACAGTGCCATGAGAACACCTGTTCTCACTTTCAGATGACTTAATAAGTGGGCAGCATTATCTCGTGCAAATGTTAACAAACTTGTTTGTCTGAGCGATTGGCTGAACAAGAAGTAGGACTGAGTGAATTTGCAGGCTTTAAAAGTTACGCTTTATGTTTGAATGTAGTGGTTTTTGTACATAGTTCTACATTTGTAAGTTCAATTTTCATGATTGCAGTACGATACTTGTATTAGATGAATTGAAAAATACTATTTTTTGTTTTTACAGTGCAAATACTTGTAATCAAAAATAAATATAAGCACTGAACACTTTATATTCTGTGTTGTAATTGAAATCAATATATTAAAAATGTAGAAAACATCCAAAAATATTTAAATAAATGGTATTCTATGGTTGTTTAACAGTGCGATTAATCATGATTAGTTTAATCGCTTGACAGCCCTAGTATATATTAAGTGTACCCGCTTGGGTAGCAAAAAGATGTACCAAATCTAGTGTAAAGACTCTATTTAGTTGTAAATAGCATGTTTTAATGGTTATGTAAACAAGAGAATGCACCTTTCTTTAGAAAATAACTGAAGTACAAATGGAAAAGTTGATTAAAATGATTTAAATTGAGGTTTTCCTCTTGATGACTTAAATTGCCGTGATTTAAATCAGTCCGCCACCCTGTTTGCTAAATTATTAGATGTGTTTAGAAATGGGGTCTGTGAAAGTAGACTCTCCAGTGCTAACCAGATGTAACAAAATTGTTTTCCCCAGAGGAGTTAAAGAAATAGTCTGTCTTCTGGTACTTTAGTATTCTAACATGTAAAGTGTCAGAGACAGAACTGCAGAGGCTGGCTAGTACAGGTAGTTACTGCAGAGACCGTAAGTACAAATACTCGAGCTTCCTTTTGAAATGAGACTGGAAAATTCAGGTTGCTAGTAATGATCTTGAATGTACTTTATCAGCTTGTCAGGTGAGCATGGAAGCATAGCAAACCTGGCCCTTCAAACAAAGAAGGCTTTAGTGTATAGGAAGCTCCAGTATCCTAGCTACAAAGCTTTCATTGCGGTTTTGGGTCTGGTCTAGACAGCTGTCCTTTTGAAAGTAACATAAGATAATGCTGTGCC
Source organism: Trachemys scripta elegans (assembly GCF_013100865.1). Taxonomy (NCBI): domain Eukaryota; kingdom Metazoa; phylum Chordata; order Testudines; family Emydidae; genus Trachemys; species Trachemys scripta. The sequence continues at coordinate 21,507,581 of NC_048305.1, read as the reverse complement.
ACTCAGTAATGAAAACTCTCCAGGTTTTAGTTAAGTGAGCATGTATCCTTTTTCTCCATTCCTGTCTAAAAATTGGGGGTGGGGTGGAGGAAGGAACATAAACCGCATCTAGAATAGGAAAATGAGGTGCTTCATAAATGTTGTCTAACACGTGAAATTTTTAACCACTTTGTGCCTAGTGTAGGCCTAGAGGGGGTCAAAAAATTTGTTAGACAGTGATGGTCAGTCCTAGGGCTATAAAGTAAAACTGTAGTCAGCTAACTGGTGGATAGGGAAAAGTAGTTAGGAGGGAAGCCAGGAAACCGCCTCATCTGAAGGCTACTTGTACTGCTCTATGGAAAGAAAGGTAGTATACCACAGGGTCTCAACAAACTGTTGGGACATGCTTTTGCGGGAAGACATTGTCCCAACTCTGCCTTTTCATCCTAGGACTGGACAGCTACCAGAACCAAGAAGTGGCTCTTCGTGTGGTGGCAGCAGCTATTCTGTATTCTTTTCTCCTTCTCGCTCCCTCCCCAGTAGTTCCTCTAACGCTTCTTGTATGTTCAGGATTGCTAGAGGAAAACATTAAGGGGGTTCATGGATTCCACAACATGAGACCTGTCTCTCGTGCCCTCTGTGGTGGGGATGCTCCCATCTCCTTCCTTGCTTTGTTAATCCCACAGTCCTCCATCAGTAATACAAAGGAGAGGCAGCATGAGGGCTGGTTACTTCCAGTACCAGGACACTGTATCCTGGATAAGTGTTCTTTTGTCAGAGCATTGCATTGGCTCTGGGCTGAGGCAAGAGTTGAAAGCAAGAATTAGCTGAAAAACAGCTTTTAAATTTGAAAGCTTCTCTTGTCAATGAAAATATTACAAACTGTGGTAGAATGTCTGATGTTAAAGCCTAAGAAGGCAAAGAAATGGCAACAGTATTTTCCCTTGGTGTTTAATGTTTGTAGTACTTGTATCCAAAACACTGCATGCTGTTCATCGATCATGGCAGTACCCAAGACCTCACTGAGCAAATTCTGATATTAGGCAAAAGTGGCAATGTAAAAATGAGCTTTTGTTTGCTTTCATATTTTCCCAGATTCAAATAAAATTTGTTTTATTGAGATGTTTTCTAGCTTCTAACACCAGAAACGTGAATTTGAGCAGATTTTTGTGCATCTTAGATCGTCCCCAGTAATCTGCAATTTGATCTTGATGGGTTCTTTTTTCATGACCCAGAAGATCCCAGCTCATTATGCCATAGCCGTATGGACTCTGTAGCGCTGATCACTGTAAACTGGCTGCTTTTGTTCAGAGATGGGACTCAAACCTACTGAATGTGTTGTTTTTAGATGATTGCTTTCCTTACCATAAACTCTCAAACTAGTGAATCTAGTTCTGGTCCCATAGTTCCTAAATGGCTATTAGCATATAGCAAGATTTCCAAACTTACACTCTGACGCCTTTCCTCACTCATTTCAAAAGACATGTACTATTGGTTGTTCTTTATGCAGCTTGACAACTGGAAACAAAGCGCTATTGTCACAAGACTAGCCAATTCGGTGGTCCACAGGCCACAGTTTCGCCACTGATGTAGAATATCCTACCTTGCTTAACGGTAATACAGAACACAGGAGATTCACGTGGTTGTTGCATTTGTTTCCTTTAGTTTCATCCACTATCGTAAGTCATTTCTTTAGATCATGCCATTTGTGTTATCTTGTACATTGAGTATCTGTGATGGAGAGTTGATAAAAGTTCTAAAGATGTTTGATTTCTTGAGCATAAGAATTTCCAAAATGCAGTGACTCTATAACAATGATAGGTGTGTAGTAATAGAGGCATCTGAACAAATGATATGGTAAAATGACACTAGTGTTGGACAGTTTCATGACCAGACTGCTGGGGGTCCATGTACATACCAGATTGTGGTTGCCAGTCTAATCAGCATGACATGCCAAAGTACAGCCCCAGTATCTGTGTAACCAATGCTGAGACTGTAGGAAGCGTTGGTCAACTTGGCTAAGACTATCGCAGCAGAAGGACACAGTCACACAGGAAAAATGCAGACTGCACAACAGTAGTTTTTTCCTGTCGCTTTTGATGGGGGTGCTTAAAAGAAGGTGGTGTAATTGCTGAGCAATTTAAATGCTTTTCAAATTAGGTGCAGTGCACTCTTGACTATTTTACCAGCCTATCAGAATGTGAATAGTCTGAAGCCGCGTAATGATTTGGGACGAAACATGTCAGATGGGCCTTTATCTTTCAACTAAAAACATACAGCTGCAGTCATTTGGATAAGGCATATTAAAGATGAGTTGCAAAGAAGAAAAGAATCTTGGACTCTAATCCTTTTTGGCTTCTTTATTTGAAGTTCAGTTTTCTTTACAGATCGTAAAGTATTTTTTGCTTGTTTCCATTAGAAATCTAAGTGCTGTGTATTCTGGAAGGCTCTCCGACTACAGCACTAGTGAAATGGTGATGTCACAAGAGCTAAAAGCTGAGCAGTTAAAGGAAAGGGATTTTTTTAATCACTGGTCTTAAAATTATTTTTAAAAATCTGTTTAATGATTGACTTTGGTTAAAGGAAATCTGTTAAAGTTTCAGCATTTTAGTCCCTTCAGTAAGTCATTAGTGTTCAAACTTCTCTCAAAAATGCCTGACTTTTGTTTTTTTTAAAGTTCAGAAAACAAAAATAAACAACCTTTCAGGCCTTTATCGCTCATGAAATAGCAATGGCCACAAGTCCAATTTTAAAATACTTATTGGTCACCTTTAAAGGTTTTGGGGTACCAAAATGACACCTCGTGGGGGTGATTTGATTGAAGGTTTCTTGTGTAGTAAATCTAGTGGCTGCATCTGTTTGAGAATAGAATTAACTGCTCTCAAATAAATTTGAGGGGGAGGAGGGAGAAGGTCTATCAGATGGCCAGAGACATTCATTCATAAACAAAATGCACCTTGATTTGTGAACATCTCACTACAACACTTCAATCTGTAGTGTTCCTTAGAGTCTGGGGCCTGCCTACAATTCTTCTTAAACTTGAGCATTCCTAGTAGCACCATTAAAAGTAGACCACTACAAAGGGCATAAATGAAGCCCTGAGGGAAAAGTAATTGGTGCCCAGACGAAGCAATGGCTCCCACGCGACACAACACAATATGCCTTTTTTAAAATGATATGAAGCAAAATACCTGATTCATAGTTGCTTCATAGTGGAGTGAAAAGGCATTTTAAAGTATTTCTGCACCGTTCCAAAATGGTTCTAATCAGGCTGGCCCCAAAGAAAAGGATAAAATCTGCTTCCGGCCACTTGATGCTCCTCAGAAAGGCAGTACATATGTACTGCCATCAGGTGACCTGTGGTGACATTCTGTAAAATACACACACAGGACATTACAGACAAGTAGAAAACAACTCTGAAATTATACCCTGCTTCCTAGTGGCAAGAACACATCTTGTTCTTAAATTATATGGCTGGCTGCCAAACTGAATGCCCATTTGAAGGACTTTGCATTTTGTTAGTGCATATGTGTACTGTTGCTATACATTTATAACCGTGGTGTTGATTCAGAACAGTGATCAGTCAAACCATGTTTAGCTTTAGAAAAGGAAAGCAGGGACCATACCATTCTAAAATGGAACAACATTTTCCCTGTAAATGACCATAACTATTTGTGTTTAACCCTGCCATCCCAGAGGCTATTCCTTTTCTTTTCAAATATCAGTAAGTTGCCTTTGTTTATCTTACAGGTTTCTGAGCATGAAGAGAGGAACAAATGAAGCAGAGCAGATCGGAGCAGGACTTGACACTCCCCAAATCCTAGAAATTTTAGTTCATACGTACACTTGCCAGTGGTTGTGGGCAACCATTTACTTGGTATAAAGAACTTAATTTCAGTATAAACTGGCTCTGGGCAGCGCTGGTGATGCTGCACTTTGAGTTGTAGCAGCAGCTGTAATTGTGAATTACTGAGATAGTGAAACATGGTGTCCGGTTTTCTATTGCATTTTTTCAAGTGGAAAAGTTAACTAAATAGTTGACACAAAATGGTGGAGAAAATTGTGCATATGCCAATTTTTGTTACCTTTTTACTTTGAACTACACTGCTTATGAGATCTCATTGTTTTGGAAGAATGCCATGAACTGTCTTCAGCAACAGTTGTGATCATTGTAAATGCTCACAATTGTGCACTCTTTCTGGTTATTCCTCCCTGGGTTTTGAAAGTTGTACACTTAAAACATTCTTAAAATTGTTGGCTTCTATGTGCAACATACCAAGCCAGCTGACATGGTAGTAACCAAAGATTCCAGTTTTTAAGCGTATGAAAGACTCTGCCTGCTTACCTGTGCTAGAAATAACAGCATCTAAAGTGAAGACTTAAGAGAAACTTAGCGACTACTAGATAATCTTTAGGACTCTGCATTAACTCTATAATGTTCTTGGTATAAAAGGAAAAACAGCATATTTGTCACAGAAATTTAGTTAACATCTTACAACTGAACCTGTATGTAAGTTGCTTAGATAAATGTAATCACTGTAAACATCTATATGATCTGGGATTTTGTTTTTATTTTGAAATGGGAGCTTTTTTGTTTACAAGTTCATTAAAAACTAAAAACTTTCTGTAAGGAAATGAGAATTTTTTTTTAAATTTGCCTTGTTAATTCAGTCTAAAGAAAACACCACTCCAGTTTTTTTAAACAGACAGTTTCAAGGCCATTTGTTAAGCAAAAAAAGTCATATTTCTTTCTAAATCATTTTAGATTTAGTATTGTAATTCTTCCTCACTTTTGTTTTTAAATAAATTTTGTATTTTTTTTTCCTTGAGGGGGAAGGGCAGTCTTGCATTTTTTATAACCTGCTGCATTGATACTCAGCCCTCTATAACAAGAGATTGGCATCTTTTGAAGACCCCCCCAGTATTGACAGCCCACAAGCGTTGCCGTTGTCTTGCATTGGCTGGACTGACTTGTGATTATTAGTTTTGAAAATTTAGAATGGAAGTGTTTGGAGGGTTTTAAACCAAGGCATTTTCTTTCAAGTTCTTGTGAAGTGGATATGATCAAATTAACTCTTGTTCTTGGACAGCCTCACATCGTGCAGTGTTCACATTGGTTACTGCGCTGGGCTTTCCTCCTCACTCTTACTTTAGCCCAGCTGAAAGAAAAGTACTTTTATTGCTGGTAATTCTTTAACAGTGTAATTTATTCCTTTATAGCATGTCAGAATAAATTAAAAAAATCTGAAAATGCTGCCAGATGCCTATTGTGTAAATGGTGTTTTGTACGTTAGCCTTTTTAGACTGTTTCCATACATGTAGCAAAGTTTTTGGCCAAGAGGCATATTTTTCTTGTTGGAAAAGATCTTTAATTTGAAAAATTCTTATTATTCCAAGTCTGCAATATGTCCTGTGCACTCTTAGTAAAGAGACTGAGGTCACAATTATAACAGACTACAGCTGTTCCAAAAAGTGGGCAATCTAATGGGGGGTGGCGGGCGGAGGGGCTCGTATTCTAGTTTTCCTGATAAGATGTTAAATTCATATCTGCAGAAACCTTTGTCTTGTGAGCTGGCAACTATATTAATAAACACCACTTCAATAGTTAACATGGGTAAATATCTGTTTGGATGGGCGAGGAGTTTGAAAGTGCTCAAGATCTCAAATATATCAAAATATACTTCCAGTGCTTCTGTCTATGTATACGAAGGGCTTTGTTTTTCTTTTGTAACTTTGCCTTTGAGTTTCTTGCAGCCAGAGGGGGGAGGATGCTTAAGATAGCTACATTTCCAGAGTGAATGGGGAACTGATTTCTTTCATGTATTTTTGGGGAGTCGGGGTAGCGGTGAGGTTCTAGGTGGCATTCCTCTGCTTCATATTTTGCCAAAGGAAACTTGAAATTCTAAGCATTTGACAAATCCCAGTCTCAGTAATGGAAACAGCCCTATTTCAAAGGCACCTGTTGCCAAAGCATCTAGGCACATAATTTACAACTAGGCAAACCACAGTAGTCTAAGATATATCTAAACTGAATGGAAAGTCCCACTTCTTAAAACACACTGGTATAAGTGGAAGACATTGATCTGAAATGTAAGCTCCTCCTGGACAGCTGTCATATTTCCAGAGAGGATTAGTTGATCTGAACTTCATAGGCCACCAATACTATTTCCTTGCAGAGATGTAGTTCCTCAAAATTGTGGGGGAAATGCCATCACAGCCACTGTCAGCTACTGTTTTGGGAAGATACGACAGTTGTAGGGGGAGAGATTCCTTTCCTGTGTAGTTTATAATCTTGTTCTTCCACTTGCAAATGAGTTTGTAATGGATTATCAATGGGGCAAAAAACGTCAGCAGGTGTGTAGCACTATAAGCGAAATCCATTCCTAGCTGCCTGCCTAGTTCACCTAGCAGGAAAACCTGGATTTGGTGGAGTCAAGAGATCCTGTTAAACTACAAAAATCAAATTGTGCTACTTCTGTGTGCAGGAAAGGATGGAAACTAATTGCTACTATTTAATACGTATATATGGTTCTTGTTTGATGTGAAAACATGAGTCTAGCATGGGAGATGCTGTCATATGCACATCAGTCAGTATGGCATTGTTTTGGAAGGCCCTTCCCACTCCTGCAGGCATCGGGCTGAACAACGAATAAGATAGAATCTCTTCCAGAGGGTGGACACTAGCTGAATGTTGAATGGCTGTATACTGTGCAATACATACTGTAACCAAAACCTAAAACTGAAGCCAAAGTACTAAATTCTGTGAATCTGGGCTAATGGTTTTCAGTTTCAGCTCTGCCAGATACGTGTCATGGGTGGTTCCCTTACTAATATCCAATGCCCTAAAGGGCAAAGCAAAATATTTTGCAACAGATTTCCAAGCAATTATAATGTACCTACAATGGTCATATATAAGCACAGACTAAGATCCCATCCCTTGCGAACTTGCCTCTTAGTGAGAACCAGCGTTCCCGGCAATTGAACATAATACAATAAAGAAAAACAGAGGTTTTAAGCAATTTTGTAACTGTTTAAGTCACCAAGAGCATACTGTCACTTTGATGCTGTTTTTAAAGTGTGGGCACATTACCAGGTTTGTAGGGCTCCTCCAAAGTTCCATGCACTTTTCTGTTCATGTTAGAACAAGTGCTCTGCTTACTGCTCTGGGTATTAGCAGTGGGGGTTCTGGTAAGTGATTCTAGCTTTTAACTTGGACATGCAGGTTGGTTTAAAAGAACGGAGCCTGCCAAATGTTTACCAAACACATTGAAAGCCTGTTCAATGTATAACCTTGATGTACGCAATCTTTAACCAAGTTTATTCTCTTGAGGTGCCTGAGGGTTCTACTGGTTTTTATTAAACTTTTGTACCTAAACTCAGTTGTTGAAGAGATGTATCTATTCTGTTCTACTATTGTAAGTGTGCTCTTCTGAAAGGTCCCCTGGACTTGCATGTGGCTTTGTGGATTGTACATACACTGAAGTGGGAATTTTGCATCGAGGAGCCTACGGTGTCTAGTTCAAAACTTACATCCAGTGAGCTTTTCACATAGGGTTTTAATTTCCCTTGATACTGTTCTCCAATTTAGAAGATGTTGCTGAGCCAGCCTGCTTTCTCAGCTTCATCTGTTCCCTACTTAGAGTGAAGCCATCATGCTGAATTCATACAGCCTGATGTCGTAAATGCAAGTTTACAAGCACCGCAGACTCCAGCAGAAAGGTGAAGTTGAGCTGTGAGGAAGAGCTCTTTGCTGCAAGCACAAATGTCTCCCATAATTGTAATGGGGCAAGCAAAGGACTAAAGAAAACCACCTTTCTAGGGCAGCTCTCTCCATGGCTTGCTCTAGTGTGGGACAGTAGATCTTTAAAGTTCCATTCTGTAGGAATAAACCAATGGGCCTTTGATGCAAATCCTGTATGCAGTGAAGTCTTTTTGGGCTGGTGGTCAAGAAGCGTAAGGCTGGCCCCTGCACGGCCTTGAGGACTACTTGGATGGAAACCTTTCCAAACTACACATGAGAAGCTGCTTTGTCCCAAGTTGTGAAGAGAAAGTTCTCCCCTTAACACACACTGTCCCAAAGAAAATGGGTCTTTTCAAAAAGAGTCTTGCAGGTCCCAAACATACTATTCTTCAGCTGAGTTTGAGGCATTAAAGTTTCTGTACACGAAAGCTTTGGTCTAGTTGACTCATTGAATGCATGCGTCAAATAGCATGTGCAAAGGAACTGTTCACAAGTGCAGCATGCATAGTATGACTGCCATTAGTAGCCAGTGCTGATTTCAGAGAGCTAGGATTAATTTGTGAAGAAGAGATGAACTCCAGGTGAAGTAGGTAAACTGGAATCAAATTTTCAAATACTCTATACAGCTAGATTATTATATAAAGCCAAAGTACTTCGTATTACTAATGGAAAGCTTTAATGTTTTGCTTCCTGAAGGTACTTGACCAAATTTTCAGTAAATATTTAATCTTTGTTTTTGTATTTTTCCCTGCCTCTAATGTGACCCACTCGCTTCTCTCCTGGGTTTATCAGTCTGAAATATTTATTCTGGTTTTGGGAAACCCTAAATTTCCCATTTGGGGGGTTGAATGCGGGGAAAAGGAGCTGCTTGTACTTCAGTGGATCTTGGTTCTCTACGGTGCCCGTGCAGAATGTCAGTATTCATAGCTAAGGAGAGGAAAAGTCTTGAACAATTTTTTAAACTAACAAAAGGGGGGCAGCAATTTGAATGGAACTAGTAAATATTTCAGAAGATAGGGTGGGAATCCTGAATTTAAGTGCATACTGGGTAGAGCTTGCCAACTTACCTAAATTTAGACACCTTTTGTTTAGCAGCAGAGTTTTAAACAGAATTTTTTTTAAAGGCACAGTGAAAACAGTAAATCAGGATGTAATAAAACACCTGATCAGAAAACTGATTCCTCTTCTTCTCTCCATCCCCCTTCTTTTAAAAATAAATCACCTTTGACATAATGCATGGACTGGCTCATAAGCTTCCCTGCTGTTGGGGAAGTCCCTTCTCCATGCACCTGTGTAATGACCTACTCCTGGAGACTAGGGTTTTGCTCTGTATAAACAGCATTACCTAAAGCAGTGTTTTTCAAACTGGGGTATACATACTCTTAGGGCTATGTGAGAAAAATCCTGCCTTCCCACAATTCCCTGGGTGTGCCTAGAAGGCCAGACATTCTCCATGGTTTGCTGGAAAAGAATCAGAGTGGCTCTGCTTATTGCAGTGCTAAGAACCATGGGATATCTCCCACTAAATCCTAGCACCTCAGGCAGGTGAGAACAACATCTGTGAGGACCCAGTAACTTGGGTATGGCTTTGCAATATAGCTGCTCACACCTAGACCAATCTGGGTATAGGCAGGGAAATTGAAAAGGGACACCAATTCAGAACTCACGTTAATCTGATCTTGTAGCTATAGAAAACAATTTTTTTTGATTGTTTGCTTTGCCTGGACAGTGCTGTCAAATGTTTGCCTCCTGTGTTTGTATGACAGTTTTACACTGGCTGAGAGCAGCTCAAACTGGAAAATACCAGAGGGGAGGGACACAAGTCTAGGTTCCTTCTAGCCTGGTTATTGGAAGCAATTAAGCTAAGATTTCCATGCTGAACTCCTTTCTTTTTTTGGTTGGCAGTTCCTCCTGCAGGAGCAGTTGGTATTTTAGAAGGACTACTTCCAAGAGTATGCTGCTGTTGTGTCATGACATGTAAAACGGCAAGCCCGGCTGGTTAATATGTCTTAGAAGCATTTCTAGTATTTAGGGCCATTACAAAATCTAGAGCACTCATTAATAATCCTTCAGGAGAAAGCGCCAGTTCTTCCTTATGTGACTCAGGAGTTTGCCAACTTATGTCACACAATTGCAGTGCAGTGATGCTAGTAGGCAACACCTGAAATTCACACTGAGTCACATCCTGGAAATATACCCCACCCTGCTTCCCTCCTCACTCTTCACAGGGGGGGAACAAAGTGCACAGCTGCATTGCAATTAGCCCTAATAAATGTAACTACTTTTCACTCTGCTAGGTGCACTAACTGGAGTCAGCAATATTTTTAATAGATGTGCTTGTGCTACAGTCACTCCAGTGCCCAACACTTATCCATGTTTTACATGAGTTTATAGGGCTCAGTTGCAATGAGCCCTATCTGGCTTGTGATAATGGCTTTGTGACTAGCATTAACCTGGTAGCAAGCCCCATAAACTGATTACGCCATCCATTCTGTAGAATGAACTTTCTCCCTGCTGACAACTCTTTAAATTCTCTCTCATCTGACCGTTCCTGTACCTCTTGATAACACTCAGAGCCTCTCCTCTCAGCGGGCACATGTTGAGGGTACTCAGAATGTGTTCCCTGCAATTCAGAGAAAGACTTGCTTTTCTTCCAGTCTGACATGTGCTCTGTAAAATATCTTCGCATGTGCCCAGAAGGCAAAGTACTGCATTCTCAGGCTGCGTCTCTAACCCTACTCAGGCATGGCTTGTTCATGTGTCATGCAGCAAAACTTCTTCAGCTCTACACTTTACACTAAATTTCCTTTTCCTCCTCAGATAGCAAACTGTCTTGTTAAGGATGTCTAAACAGGGGGCGTGTCCCATGCACTTCCTTCCCCTCCCTTTTGTGCTTGCATGTTCTCCCTGTGAGGCCTCCAGTAATTGCTTTATGTGGAAGAAGTGCTCGGAGGAAAAGCATAGTTAGCTGGGTATTTTCAAATGCAATTTAGCAGCTGGCACCAAGGAGCGGCAGCACCAGGGAGGCTCGCCAGCCCTTTGTGGACCAATACCAGCCATGGGTTTGGATATTTGACAGAATGAGGCTACGCCCAAGCCTTTCAACACCTTTCTGCCATCATAAGTTCCTTTATCTAGTGGGTGTGTTTTACATTTTAAAAAAAATACATTCACTTCAACAAAAGCCAGGGTCCATCACCAAGCTCACATGAGCAGCTGCCTGCTTCTGTTGGACTCTGGCTGCCATAGACTAAGGAAGTCAGAGTTTAAGGCCGGATGGGCCCAGTCAATCACCTAGTCAGTGTGGGATTAAAGGCCATTGCTGCCGTTTTCCTCTCTCCCTGTTGGGGGCTGGTCAGTGCCACTGTGCTCTAAGAGAGGCACCAATGGCTGCCGGGCTGCCCCATTACCTTTAAAAGGGGCAGCAGGAGGGCAGCTTGTGAAAATAGAGCACCACAGCATTTGCCTCCTTTGCGGTTGCCAGGAAATGGGTAAACAGCAAGGGATAACTGGAGGGGAGTTGCGCTGCAGTTTTCCTTTAACGGGTGCCCGGCTGTTGTCCCTTATTCCTGCATTACTCCTCCTGGCTGTGGTGGGGGAAGGTGCCGGGGGAGAAATGAAGTCACTGGGCCTCTAGCCCTTCATGCTTTTCTGGCTGAGCGCATCAGAATTCAAATTGCCCTGTCAATGTGTAAGTGCAATCTAGTATTAACCGTATTCCAGGGAGGCTTTGGATGGGCCTGGAGACTTCATTACCTGGAGGCACTTGAAGTAGGTCAGAGTCCAAGCAGGCAGAGAAGTGTGTAGAGAGACTTTGTTGTCCCAGATTGTCTAGCACATTTTGCCAACACTAAAATCACTTCTAACATTGGAGGGGGGAGTCCTTGATACTGATCAACCCTGCCGGTCAGATCCGGAGTCCTTCATGTAGGCAGCAGTTGCTTGGCCCTGTTCGCAAGACTTGCAGTATGTAAGCTGAGGCATTTGGCCTCCTGGGCCAGAGCCCTCTCTGAATTCTAGGAGTGCTTCTGGGGGTCTATCGCTGCTTACATGGGGCATTTCCTCCACTTATTGCAAATAACCAAATTGCAACAGTTTTCCTAATAGACTACACACGAACTCTCTCTCTCAAGGGAAAAACGTGGCTGTCGCGGCATGCCCAGCTCTTCCCTCTTCAAAGAGCAGTTGGTTCTCTGGAGCAAGTTGACGCCTCCTGGGTTGTGTTGGAGCTGAAGCATATTGAGTTGCAGCAGAGCTCAGCTTTCCTTTCGGTTCGATGTTGGCAGTGTTTGCCTTTGGCAGGAGATCATGGAACAGGAGTGAGGAAACTAACACATATCTGGCTAATGGCTGGCAGGGAGGGATCCCGCTCCTCCTGCTGAGTGACATTCACCAGCTGCTGCTGTTTGTTTAGTGCGTCTGGGATCATAGTCCCAAGGGAGAATGCAGAGCACTTGGGATCCATTTGGAAAGAGCAAGGAGAGGGTGGGGGGAGAAATACTAAACCCCATGAACTCTTTCCAGGAAAGAACTGTGTGTGTTGCCTACATCTGTTTCTAGAAGGGCACAGATATATGCAGGAACAACTTCCATCAGCTGACACCATATGGACACTGCCATCTGCACTGCCGTAAGTGTGAACTAGAGCAGAAGCTCTGATCTTGGTCCAGCCTTTATTGCTGGGATACCAGACCTTGGCAGAGGTAAATGGTCTCCCGTAATTACGGTCACGGAGGAAGCGGTTCCACTTCATGGAAGCAGGAGATGCTGATCCTTATGGCAACACTTTCCAACAGCCCTACATAGAGTCACTGTCCAATGGCTGAGGAGAAGGAGGGTGTCTACCAAGCTTAAATTGGAAACAAGCTCTTGATTTCCCCTCTTTCCCCCTCCCCCTCCAATAGTCTGACTGGCTACATAGATTATTGTATGGGGAATGGTGATTAACGTCTATAAATGCTGAGGAGGGGAAAGCAGCCGTGGAGCAGTGACTGGCTTAGCTTTGGCAACACTTGAGTGAGAAGCTTTTGTCCTCAATTCCAGTCTGCCCTTTGGGTGCGGCTGAGATGATCATGGTGATAGTGTGGGCTCAGTGCCCTGTGCGCCTGAGGGCAGAGAGCTACCTTGGCTTCTGTACCGTCCTCTGCATTGCTTCTCTAGCACTGTGCAACTGGAGCCAAAGGCCGTGTCAGTCAAAATGTTCCATTGGGCATATGGAAAAGCCTCCATCTCAAAAACTCGTTGTAAAAGGAGGCTTCAGCTCTTCACATGTGCGTCTCAATCAGCCTCTGCGTGTCTGTGCCTGAGCTTTAATAGTCTGCCTACATCCTTCCCTAGCGGGAGTGGTTATGAGTAGCCAACGACTTTCCTCCAGCAGAGCTGTGCCAATAAACTTCTTCCAAGGCACCGGCGGGAGCACTTTGAGGAGGGCTTTTCAAAAATGCCTTGTCCTGGTCTACTCCCAGGTTTGGACTGGTGTAGCTGTTAGCTATGGGTAGGTTCTTACAGCTGTAGTTCTAAAGCAGATGTAGTTAGTACAACAGTGTCTTATACTAGCTCCGTGCAGGGGCAGGGGCATGAGCTGTACGGTTATAAGGCACCTTTATTCTAATATAACTGTGTCCATTTCAGGGGGTTGTGCTCTTTGAACTACAGCGCTAGTTAAAGTGATATGGTTGTGGGCAGACAAGGCCAAAGGGAGAAAGGAGTACAAGTCCCCCTGTTTCGTGCTATTAACTAACTAGGTGCTTCTGAAAATCCCATGCTTAGTTCATAATAGGCAAGTGTCTGTCAGCCATAGATTCTGATGCTTCAACGGGCGCTGTACGTAGCAGAATGTGCTGTTTTATTTCCCCCATAAACAGCTCCACTCCACTAGCCTACATCACTTGCTCTGATTCCTATTTCCCCCTTAAGGTGACCAGATGTCCCGATTTTATAGGGACAGTCCCTATTTTTGGGTCTTTTTCTTATATAGGCTCCTATTACCCCCCACCCACATCCTGATTTTTTCACACTTGCTGGTTACCCTAGTCCCCCTGCTGTTACTAAAGGTGACACACCATTCAGCCTGTGCTTTACAGGCGGGAGAGGGAGAATGGACGAGTGGGTTACTTATTGCCCAGCTCGCACACAGCCAATGGGATAGCACCTCATGCAGAGTTCGGTGCAAACCAGAGTGGCTCTCTCTGCTGTCTCCGTTACAGAACTGTGCAGGCAGCGCATTCTGACTGTCTGACAACGGCTCTGAACTGTGCCCCTGCCTGCCCTTTGGCCTCCCAGCACAGGCACAGCCCCATTCAGCAGGAGCTCTGCTCCTGTTTCTGTTTGAGGCCATCCTGTGGTGTAATTGCATTTCCTCAGCATGACCGAGAAAAGGAGACTGCACCTCTAAGGCCACGTCTTTGCTGGAAGAAATGGGCTCTTTAACACATTAACAAACATAGTAAAAATCATAGTGTAGATAAGGTAGTCTAGTTTTAACACGCTGACATTATAAACTCATCTCTCTTTCCTAGTGAAGACAAGGTCTAAGGCTTTCATCTCATGTTCTCCTTCCACTTTCACTGTGCTCACCAGTGCAAAAGTCTTTATTCCTGCTCTGCCTTCCATGGTCTGCCATAGGCCAGCCCTCACAGGGGCAGCAAGGTGACAGGATTAGCTGTTCTCCATCTGATCAGAGCAGCTCATTGGGCGGTTGTGCCGCCCCAGTATAAGACACCATGTTAGAGAGTGGTGGCAGAATCTTCCTAGAATCCTCCCTTCTTTGCCCTTCCACAAAGAGAACCTCCTCCAGCCAGACTCCCCACGCCTTGCCTTACCCACATCGCACTACAGTTTGGCCTTTCTGTGCCCCAGTTCCTGCAAAAAAAGGGCAGAGTTACAAAAGCCCCTATGGCGCTGCTAAACCAAACTGCAGCCTCCCTCCTCTTAAATCCTCCGGCACCCTCCCATCTTGCTACTTCGCTCCTAAGCAGGGCTCCTGTCGTTATACCGCCAGAGGACACTGAGCCTGGTGTAATATTAAACAGTGAACTGGGCAACTGATTTAATAATGCTGGTTGTACTGAGCTTTGTGAACAAGCTGGATTCAAAGCTACGCGGGTATGTCTACAGTGCAGTGCACAATAAACCCAGGCTGGTGGTCTCAGTGTGTCCACACTGGATTGTAAATCTGGGCTTACAGTTGCTGGATCCGGGTCTCAGAGTCATGCTAATGTGTCCATACTGCACTACGCAGCCTTTCTGACTTGAGCTGTGTCCACTTTGCAAAATGACAGGCTTAGACCCAAATCACAGTGCGAGTTGGGCTCGGACCCTTCCCCTCCGCCCCCCGTACGGTCCTAGGATCTGGATCCTAGGATCTAGGTCCTGAGTGTTTGCTGACCTGAGTCAGACTGACCTGTGTGGATGGAAAGAGGGGTTGGGCTCAAACCTGAGTCTGAGCCCGGGCTTAGTGTACAGTGTAGACATACCCCAAGTGGCTCTAGCACTTCTAGCCCCAGCTATTAAAGTGGAAGAACTTTAATCAGCTAAAATCAATCAATAGACTTCTTAAGTAGTGCAAATGGAGCATGCCTAGTACTGGATCACCCTGGTCACTATCAGTAGCTAGAACTTGTATATTTCTGGAGGACTCATGACATTCATGTTGGGGTGGTTGGTCTGTTCCCACTCCCAAGCCTGGTCAGGGAGGAAGAATTGTTCTGTGATGTCAGCACAGCACTGGGGTGGGAGTCAGGTGATTTGGGCTCTAATACCTGCTCTGTCACTGACTTGCTAAGTGATCTGAAAAAACCAGTTGTGACATAAACAAGAGGCACTTCCTTTTCTCCCATGGGTAGTAATTCATGTGTGCAAAGGGAAGTAAGTGTCTCTGTGCTTTATGCCAAGTTAATTACTTTGCCTGCTCCAGGAGCTCAGAGTCCTAGCTCAGTGAGCATTGATTCATAGATTCTAGGACTGGAAGGGACCTCGAGAGGTCATCGAGTCCAGTCCTCTGCCCTCATGGCAGGACCAAATACTGTCTAGACCATCCCTGATAGACATTTATCTAACCTACTCTTAAATATCTCCAGAGATGGAGATTCCACAACCTCCTGAGGGGACTGGGAGGGGAGGTTGTCAAGATCAACAGGTCCTGAACTCTCCTTGCCTCTCCTTAAAGGTCTTCTAGGCTATAGTGCTGGGAGTAGGACCATGGCAGCAACAATGCTGTCCTGAGCCTGTGATGGGCCTTCATAAAAACAAGGACACTACCAGCTAGTGTTATCCCTACCCAAAACCTGTGGGCTGGCTTGGTCTGTGCACTCCTGATGCCTCAAGCTATTGGCCTTGAAGATGCATTTGAACAGTCTCCTTGAGATGAAGTATGATTTATAACAGAGGGGCAACAGCACCAATCTATTGCCCTAGGGTGCAATCTGAAGCCAGAGAAGTAGATTCTGGCTCCAGTACAATGAATTGTCCTAGAATAAATTGCTAATCTTTTATTAAAGGCAAACAGTGCCAATGATGGTTTTGCATAAGTATTCAAAGGGGCGGGGGGCGGTGATTTCCCCAGGAAAGAGACTCCAGCGGAGCAGAGGCAGTAGAGATTAGGCATTCCCACAGGTAAGAGCATGATTTTTCAAAACATTCACAGTTGGCCTCAATCTCTGCTCCCCTGTGAAGCCAAGGGCAAACTGATCAGCCAGCACTGAGTGCTTCAGAAAATCCCCATCTCTAGCCATAACGATTTTTAATCATTTCAGCCCATTTTGCCCATATGTCCTCCAAAGTGCTGAGCTGTTAATTACACCCAGGCCTGAAGTTGCTCTATTTCTCATATCCCCTTATTGTGTGGACCTCCACTCCTCTGTGTTGTCTTTTGCAGCCATAGTGATATAAACACTGGCTGTAGCCGTTCTAAACAGAGGTGTTTAGTCTCAGCACGTAGGACGCTTTGCTAACGCTGCAGGAAGTTAGACAATAGAATCCTGAACTAATTGTGTCAATGTTCTGCAGTTTCAGGAAGGGATTGCTCAGAAATGGTCATTAGCAGAAGAGAAATGGCAAGAACAGTACGTCTGGGGAGGGGGAGGTGTGAGACAGAGAATGTGTTGCTTGCACAGAAAGAGTCATCATAGGACACTTTTCAAACCAATTGTTGAGAGAAAGAAATAGCAATGCTCTGTAAATTCCTTTCATTAAAGCTTCTATGCCCCGCTCCCTCCTCGAGCCCCACTCCACACCCCTCTGGTGCTGACCTCCTGCCCCTGAGCTCTACCTGAGCCATGTACCCTGTCCTTGCACCCAGGAGTGTGACTGGCTTCCTTGGGTGACAAAGGGAAAGAAGGGGCCATGTTGAAATATTGAGTCAAATTTACAGCTGCAGCACGGGGGTCTACTGTCCAGTCCAGGCATTCCGACGCCATGGTGAAGAGAATGGGCGTCGTGGTCTCATATGGCCACCTCCTGCCGTGGACAATGCAGTAGGCCTAGAACACCCCGCTCTCTGTAACGAGAGCCTCCAGTTCCCCTGCTCCTGCTAACTCCCCAGGAGTGACGGTCGTCTGTCTGCTCAGGGGCTGCTGTTGAAACTTGAGAGCCAGGCTTGAGTTTCTAGCTGTTTTCTTAGCCATCCAGTGTACAGCATGGGGCTGGGGGAGAGGAAGGGGAGTCCTGCCACACACGGTCTCCCTTGTCCATCATTCAGACCTGTCTCCTGAGCTTTGCCCTCCTGCCTCCATGCTGCAGTCCCTCCCGTAGTTCCTCTAGGATTACCATATTTTAAGTGTCCAAAAAGAGGACACTCCACGGGCCCTGGCCCCGTCCCAACTCCGCCCCTTCCCGGCCCTGCCCCAACTCTGCCCCCTCCCCTGGATGCTTCGCTCCCCCCACCCCCCGCCCCTGCTTCCCGCGAACATTTGATTCGCGGGAAGCCTGAAGCAGCAGGCAAGCTGGGGCAGGGGGGTGCGGCCCAGTCTGGCCCCCCGGCCGAGCGGCTCCCTTCGGCGGCCGGCCAGGTGGCCGGCCTAGGCCAAGAGGATCTGGCCCCGGCGTCTCCCGTCTGCTTGGCTCTGGCCCTGGGGCGCTGGCCCCGGCCGAGCACCGCCAGCCCCTGGCCAAGCACCGCCCGATCCCGGCCCCGCACTGCTGGCTCCAGCCCCCAGCCCCGGACCGAGCACTGCCCAGCCTGGCACCACCGGCCTCCGGCCGAGCACCGCCCTGCCCCGGCCCCCGGCTCCGCACCGCCTGGCCCCCAGCCGAGCACTGCCCGGCCCCGGCCCCCGCCTCCGCGCTGCCGGCCCCCAGCCCGGCACCGCTCGACCCGGCACCGCTGGCTCCCAGCCGAGCACTGCCCTGCCCCGGCCCCCGGCTCCACACCGCCGCCCCCGGCCAGGCCCCCGGGCCGAGCACTGCCGGGCCCGGCCCCGGCCCCTGGCCAAGCACCCCCGGCCCAGTCCCCGGCTCCGCACCGCCGGCCCCAAAGGCTCCAGCCCTCAGCCAAGCACCGCTGGTCCCTCCCTCCCTCCCTATTTTCCCGGACATGTCCGGCTTTTGGGGATTTCCCCCCGGATGGGGATTTGAGGCCCAAAAAGCCGGACATGTCCGGGAAAATCCGGACGTATGGTAATCCTAAATTCCTCTCTGCAGGTGCCTACCTATGTCAACAGAATGACTGGTTTCAGGTTTAAGCTGCGTTGTCTGTGGTCTGGTAGGAACCTGTCAAACCTCTCTAGCAATGAGGTGGGGACCAGGGAAGCCCTAGGGACTTGGTGTCAGCTGGGCGTGCCCTCCTGCTGTAGTTTGTGCTGGCAGTTATGTGTTTCACTCGAGAGGCCAGTGTTCCCCTCTTTAAATGCTGACAGTGCTTCTGGGGAGGAAATTGTTAAAGGGGTCAGGAGGACTGGATCCCACCAGGACCAGCAATAGGAGGGAGAGCTCTTCCTCTCTCTGTCACTGCTCTGAGTACAGCCACAGGCCCTTAGCCTCAGTCTGAGATGCAGAACAGCTACCGCTGTCCTGCCAGAGCTTTCAGCCTTGTTCCTACTGGATGTGGGTGTCTGCAGCAAGCTCTGCTGATCCACAGAGCCTGGGTGGCTCGTTGTCAGGGCATGGTGCAAGGGCCCACCTTATTTACTCACATGTCTGACAGCCATGGTGGGGTGGACTGAACTCTCCTTGAGGCCGGGCCAGAGCAGTCTCCTTTGATTGCTAACCAGCTTTGCACTGCCCCAGACACATCAGCACGCGCCAGCATAAGGCATGGCCCACGGTGTGGGGCTCTGATCAGTTGGGGCCAGGGTGCCTGATGCCAGGGTGAGGGGAGTACCCTGGAAATCTCCAAATAATTGGGCCCCATCCTGCAAACCCCAGTGGAAAGACCAATCCTAGAGCCAAGGGCTGGAGTGAGGAGAGGGGCATCTGGGATCAGTATTGAGGTGCCGTGGTAGATTGGCGGGGAGAGCTCAGAAGTGGAATAACGGCGGAAACTGGAGGGGTCGGGGGCATGGCAGGGCTGTATGGAAGAAGAAAGCTCAAAACTAACGTCCTTAGTTTCATGCAGGCTAAACGAGCCCATGTGGCTGGAGTGTTGCCTCTCACACCCCACAAGCCCTGGGCCCTTTCCCTGCAGAAGGGGATGAGGGGTGCAGTGTGGGCTGCAGCTGGCCAACTGACTGAGGAACCCCTTAGGCCTGCTCTCAATCCAGGTGCAGCAGCTGAAGCAGCAGAAAGACAAACAGGCCCTACCCTGTTAAGGCGGTACTCCTCCGCAGGATTGTGTGTGCTTAGCATTTCACTCTGTCCCCTGGCAACAGCAGGTGAGCGAGACTAGAGCAGCCCAGCTGAAGCAGATCCTTTAGACAAAAGCTGGGGTTGGCCCAAATACAAACGGATCCCTCCATCTCCTTCCTGTCGGGACTGATTTCAGCTGTGATTGCCGAATTATTTACTTAGCCTCCCTGCAAACAGCCAGCACTGATGGGCTAGGCTCCAGGGAAAGGGCTGGTCCTGGTCCTGGTGCGAAGTTCAGCAGCAGGTCAGGTTGCTGGGATGGTGACGCCCCAGCTGGCCAGGAAGCAGCGTGGTCCCCATCACAGGCAGGGGCTGGGAACAGAATCACAGGGGAAAGCTAGAGAGGCAGAACTCCTGCTGCCCTGATGCGTTGCAAGCTGAGGTTTGAGCTGGGACCGGGAGGGGGTTCTCTTTGGAGCAGAGTCAGCTGGCTAGGACAAGCCCCTCGTTCCCTGGGAACGGCTCTCCAGCAGTGACGATTATGTATTTTTCCTCATTCCTGTGGACAGCCCGTTGTGCTAGGGGCTGTACATGCACAGAACAGAAAGATGGCTCCTGCGCCAGAGAGCTTTTTCCCCTGTAAGCAAGTCCGCCATCTCTCTCATGCATCTCCTTTCAGGGCAGGGAGGGGGAATGTGGTGGCCCATTCCAGCAGGAATATTCTCTCTTCCATGGTGATCCTTTAGCAAAGATATAGCTGGGGAGCATGTAGCAGACTCCTAATTCAAAAGGCACTGGGAGACAGGGGGCACGTGCTTCTATCTGTGCCTCCTCTCTCCTCCCACGTGGCTGTTGTTATGCTGGTTAAGTTCCACAGTTTGAAGTGGTAGAAGAGAGCCTGACAGCTCTGGCTCCTTAACTCATCAGGGAACTCTCTTCCCATCCTGTCGCTGCAGCCCTTTGGTTTGCAGCTCTTCGTGTTCCCAGGCAGCTACCACAGCCTGTCCGAGGCTGCAGACCAGCAAAGGGCTCCGTGTGTGTGGCGGGGGGGGACACACCTTTCTATTGAAAAGCCACTGGAATGTGCAGAGTCAGGTCAAGCTCCCGTCTGCTCCAGCTGCAGGAGCTCCTGCCCAAGCTGTAGGGTAGGAACGGGCACTTAGCAGCTTTGGCTGCAGGTGCCAGGATCACCTGCTAGTAGGGGTGAAGTCTGCTTCACTTGTGTTTTATGGGTGTGATAAAGCCCCACCAGCTTTTGAATGGCTCAAAAGAAGAAGAAAGGAGCTAATTAGAGGCACTACCCTCCTTTCCCGGGTATTCCCCGCCAGCAGCCTGGGGCCCAGAGGTCAAATTGCAGGCTGCTCCGGTATCCGCCCCACCGGCCAGAATTCCATGGCTGATCTCAGAGAGGAGCGGGAAAGGGGGTGACTGGCACTTGCTTGCTTGCCCTAGCCCTGCCTAGGCTCTCTGTGACCCTCCCACCCCTTCCTCTCAGCCAGTTTTGCCAACCTCCAGGCCCCTTTTAGCTCCTGGGCCTGTGTGTGACCCAGCTTGTCCTGCAGCCACCCCTCAGGCTCTTCCTCGGATGCCTCCCCACCAGGTCCTTCTCAGGGCCTCCCGGTGTGCCCCTCTCCCGCTCTTGGAGTGTGAGCTCCTGCCTGGTTCAGGGCTGGGCTTGCCACCCGCACTCAGCACCATGAGGCGCAGGCCCAAGTGGGGGTGGAAGATCAGAGCTGGACTCTATTCCTGGCCCTGCCATGAACGGGGGGCTTTCCCCCCACCTAATGGGGTGCAGGGGATGGACGTCTGTGCTGCTGCAGCCTCTCTGGTTGCCGTATGTCAGGGCTTGCGTTTTGTCTGCACTCGGTTCACTTTCTGGTGGACTGGCCCCTTGTCTCGCTCATGGTGCTTGCACAGCAGGCTGCGGTGCCCTGGGCGGGGCAGGGAGCTGCGGCCCCACCTCTCTGCTTTGCAGCACTGCTGTGGCCCGTCGCCCAGCCCAGCCCAGCCCAGCCGAGCAGGTTTCGAGCTGCTCTGCTCATCAGCAAGGGTGGGGACGCCAGCTGCGCTCTGGGCCACGGAGGCTGCTGACGATGGCTCTTTCAATCCTGTTTTTGGCTGACAGTCTGGGCATGTCTGGGCAGTGGCTCCCTCTCCAGGGCAGGGCTTGGCCTGGCCCTCCTTTCTTCCTGTGCCATCCTGCCCGAGAGCTTCAGGCTCCCATTTATCCCCTCTATTAAAAAGGAGCAGAGAGCTGGGTCAGAAAGCCCCACACTGCCAGTGCCACCGGCAAGGGTGCCTGAGTGCAGCTGACGCTGCTGGCTCACAGGCCTGGGAGGCAGTGGGACAGGGCAGGGATGGGA
Organism: Trachemys scripta elegans; assembly: GCF_013100865.1. Taxonomy (NCBI): domain Eukaryota; kingdom Metazoa; phylum Chordata; order Testudines; family Emydidae; genus Trachemys; species Trachemys scripta. The sequence continues at coordinate 21,485,777 of NC_048305.1, read as the reverse complement.
CGAGCAGTGTGTTAGGGCCATGGGTGCAGGGGGCACTGGCATAGCTAGGTTGGCAGGGGCACTGGAATGGCAGGCTGGACTTCATACCACTAGTGCCAACGTTTCCAGCCCCTTGGATCTCGCTGCTCTCTTGTACTGGGGTCGGCAGCTCCTCCTGAAAAGTGACAGCCCCAGCGCGGCCCCTCCCTTCGCAGTGCCCATTTCAGGTGGGCAGGAATATGGCCTCCGCTCCTCTGTTGTCTTCCCATGGGCACCACAACCCCAGTGTGCCCGGCCCCAGGCGCAACCCCTCTGCTGCACCCTGGCCCCTGGGGCCTTTCCTGTGCGGCCCCCTCTGCCAATTTTGCTTTCTCTGTGCTTGGCCGTGCCCGCGCTGCATGATGCAGCTGTCATTCACATGCACGAGGCAGGCCTGGAAAATGCATTCGGGCACTTCGGTGTTTACATGAATCTCCTGAAGTGCTGACTCAGGCAAGCGGGGAGGGGGAGCGCCGCGCTGCGCTGTAGTAATTCCCCTGCTGTTGAGTTTGTGCTGTGATGGGTGAAGGGCAGACAGCGGGAATGTGTGCCTGGCCGGGGAAGGGCACCCAGTGCCCCCTTCATCCCCAGCTTCTCAGCCTTGTCCTCCCTAATCGCTCACGCTGCATCTGCATTGCCAGCCCCCGCCAGGCGCTGTGGGCATGGCCTCTGGCCCACGCGATGCCCAGTCCTTCATTCTGATTTCTAACCTGCTTTGGGATGACCCAGATGGTTCTTCGTCTGCAGACGGAGGGAGGGAGACTATGAACCCAGCTCCTTCAAATATTTACCAAGAGTTAGGCAGGTGGGCGTGGAGGCCTTCAGTAAACTGGCAGGAGAACAGCTGTCGAATGGTTAGCAGGAAATGCTATTGTGACCACCCGGTGGGATTTAGTGCTGCGGGAGGCCAGCGAGGCAATGCTCAGCTTGTGCAGCTCAGGGTGTCCTGACATTTGCCAATGTCATGCTTCAGGGTGCAAACTGATCCCCCAGGAGTCAGGAAGGAAACAGCCCCGTGTATGCCATCCAGGTTGCACAGCATGCACCATGGCCTGGGTTTTCACTTCCCTCTGAAGTAGCTGGTGCTAGCAGCGCAGGTGGGGCATTGGCTGGGTCAATGGTCTCATCTAATACAGCCAAGCAGCATAACTCAGTAGGTGGGTCTGTGCGTCCTGCACAGCAGAAGCTGGGCCCCCATGGCTCTGTCCCTTGTGGGTGGGGGGTCAGGGTGCACTCTCAGGCAGGGCTGGTTTGCTCCTGGCAACAGCTGGGTGCCCCGGGAATCATCTACAGAGAAGGCACTGGGACGGGTCCTGGCTGGTAGAGGCCTGTGCAGGGGATTCCCGCGAGGGAAGCAAGGGGCTTTGGTTCATCTTCCTCTCTCTCTCCCTCTCTGCCATCCTTTCCTGTGCCTGGGAGCGAGCCTGCTCTGACATGTGTGACTGCTGGGGGTGACTGGGCCAGAGTGAGAGCGCAACAGAGGCTAATTACAGCCACGGTGCCCTTCACCCGTTAGCACCATAATTAGCAGCTGTGCTGCTTCCCCTTAGAACATAGCAGTCAGGTGGGCCCCGTGGGTAGGCTGGAACGAGCTCCTTGTTCCCGAGCAGGGCCTGAGGACAGAGGGGTGCACTAGCCGCATCCTGAAGAGTGTGCTGGGCCAGGCCTCCTTTGAGCTGACAAGCTGGGGCTTGAGCCAATCTGCTCCCTCTCCCCTGGGGAGCCAGGGTCACATGGCTGCCCCTGCTCAGGTTCAGCATCTCCTGAAATGGCCATAAGTCACACATGGAAATGAGACCTATCAAGGCCTCTCTGAGTCAGCCCTGCTCGGTCACTGCAGGAGTATCTGCTCCAGTGCATTGGCAGCAGTTGTATCATCCCTCTGGAACTGTGTGAGCCCACTGCTGTGTCATAGAATCCATGGACCAAGCGCCCTGTCCCCATCACACTGGAACCGGACTGGCTCCCTTGTTGGAAGTCATGGCAGAGAGGCCAAGGACTGTCTGAGCCAGAAGGGTCCCTCCAGCTCAGTGTTATTACTCATGCTGAAGGTGTTTAGGCTCCTGGGCTCTCAGCCAGCTCATCCCACCAGCAGGAACTGCAGGAAATCTTGGACTACAAATACTGAGCACAAATGAGATGGGGGTGGTGGGGGCTCTGCCTCTAGTTACAGATGTGCTTATTTGTTCTAATTAGGTCTGCAAAAGCAGGTGTGCTGAGCAGGTGGCTGTCTCCAGCTCAGGGCTAGAAGATGAGCAGACCCCTGGCCCCGTGCTCCAAAGCACAGCCCCGGGGTATGCAGGGGTTGGTGCTTGGAGCAGGCAGGTGGGTCTCGCTGCACAGGAGCTGGGAGCTGGAGCAGCCATGAGGACTTGGGCTAGCCCAGCACCTTCCTGACCCCCACCGGGCCAAACAATGAACCATCCGCTTCAAAATAACACATGACCCTGACTCCAGGTGAAGCTAGAGCTGTTGTATTGGCATGTTGCTCAGCGGGTGCTGGATGGTGAAATGGGGAGCTGATGGTGCTTCCTGGGCCATCACACAGAGAGACCGAGCTGTATGTAAGGATAACTCATTGGTGAGTGTGAGTTCCAGGGCCCCCTCTGGGCCGATCCATGGACGATCTGGGTTGGTGACATCCCCCAGCTACGCTTTAGCTTTGTGCTTTTAGCTCAGGAGGTCCATGGTTCAGTGCCGGCATGGCAGCTAAGATGGCAGCCAACACATAAGCACAAGGCGGGTGCTGCTCATACGGGAGCCTGTCTGCGTCTGAGGGAGGCGACTGTCGGACTGAGCTGGGGTGGACGCTGCTGAGGTGAAGATGCTGTGTGACTGGGCCTGGAGGGTGCAGAGTCTGTGGTGGAAGCACAGGGTAGAGGTTAAACCCAGGGACTGTGGGTTCTGTTTTCAGGCCCTATTCTTGGCCCTGCAGACTTCAGGGCAGACTTCCTAGGGGACCTTGGACAAAGCACTTACTCTGTACCTCACTTTCCCCATCCACAAAGTGAGGACCAGGGGAGTGGGTGCTCCTAGCTGGAGCTGAGCCCCGGGGCTGCCTGACAGATGGACTCCAGAGGCGTGGGCAGAGCTCAGCTATGTACGCTCTCCTGGCACGGACCCAGCGGCAGAACCATGGCTCTGCTCCCCTCTGACAGTACGAGCAGCTGATGACGGCCGGACTCACCAACACAAGTTGCTCTCCTGGGACACGACTCCTTCCCCTTCCCCTTGGCACCAGATAAAAGCACGGAGCCTCTGCTCCTGCCCGTGGAGTGGCACAGCATGTGGGAGGCAGCCTCTCTTGGGCCCCAGAGGCCAACGCAGGACAAGGGGGATTAATTTTAAGCTGATTTCTGCCACCTGTTCGGGAAGCGCTGACACTGAGGAGGTGCTTCACGTCACTCCGCAGTCTCCCCCACTGCTGGCAAGTCACATGGTGCCTGCATGCGCCCGGGGTGGGGGTGGAATTAGCGTGGCAGTGTCAGAGCAGAGAGGGAGTGGGGGAGGAGAAGGGAGTCCCAGCAGGGCCCCTCTGCCTCCCCGGACAGACCTGATGGTCCCGTCCCAGCACGGATCTCCCCCATTACAAAAAGCCTGGCCAGGGTGGAGGCAGGTTTTGGAGAAGGGCACAGTGAAAGCCAAAGGGAAGCTGCCCCTTCTCATCAGAACCCAGTTCAGCCCTCTGGTGTGGTGCTACCCACCAAACTCTGAACCACTCGTCACCCTGGAGTGGGAGCCCCCTGCCTTGTCCTGCTAGCTGATGTACCCAGCATCAAGCCCAGAGCTGTGGGAAGTTGGGTGAGGGGCAATCTTCCTCCTGCTGTTGAACGGGGTGGCACAGGGAACAGCTGGCCTCTTGCCATCAGCTGATCGGCTGTGGGGGGATGAGAGAGAACATATTAATTCCTGCCATCATCCTCCTCCCTACGGCCCCGAATGGGCAGGGGCGACTCTATGTTTTTTGCCGCTCCAAGCATGGCAGTCAGGTGGCTTTTGGCGGCATGCCTGCGGGAGATCCGCCGGTGCCGCACCTTCGGCGTCCCTGCCGCTGAATTGCAGCCAAATCCGTGGGACTGGCAGACCTCCCGCAGCCATGCCGCTGAAGGCTCCCTGACTGCCGCCCCCACAGCGACCGACAGGCCACCCCCCGCGGCTTGCCACCCCAGGCACGCGCTTGCTGCACTGGTGCCTGGAATCGCCCCTACAAATGGGACAATCAGATCTTTCCGTCAAACATGCACACAGGTCTGATTGGAAACTGACTGTCCCCACCGGCTGTGCAAATAACAGCTCCAACTCCTTCTCTTTGACAGCTGTCTCCGTACTTGCCTCATGCAGTGAGGGACACAGCCGGAAAGCTCCTTCCTGCACTCTGGGACCCTGGCTCCTGCCCCTCTCCATCGGGGCCACATGCACTGCGCTGCTCCAGGCGCCGTTCAGTGGAACTCAGGGGGCCCTCTCTGCATTTACTCCCCAGTCACTGCTGTGGTGCCCGAACACCCCTCCTGCCTGCCTGGGAGCTGCTGGAGGAAATAGCAGCGTTGTGCCAAGGGCCTTGGGATCATCCACTGGGGACGGGCGAAAAACTCAGTTGGACAAACATGATGATTTGTTTTGATTTCTTGCCATGAAGAATTAATCAAAGGACTCCTGCTCTGCTCGGAGTCCCTCTGGTAAGCTGCTCTTTGATCTTCTCACCCTACAATCTGCTCTTCGACCCCCGGCTCATTTCCGGGACCCCTTGCAGCCTGAGTATTGCTGTAAGCACAGCTTATCACAAGTGTTGCCAGGAGGATTTTCATCTCTGCCAGTATCCCCTGGAGTATAAACCTTCATTAAATGTATCCCCTGGAGCAAGTTCTAGCCCAGAAGTATTTTTGAAGGTATCATTATTTATTGCTTACAATTTTTTTCCCAATTAGGCAGAATTTCTGCAATACCCATTCCCCCCACCAAAAAACCCTTTTATCTCTGTATAATTGGACAATATGTATAATATCCAACTATACACTGGATAATAGATCCATTATCCATCAGGAGCGTCTCCTCCGTTGCTCTCCTGGAGTTCACCCTCTCTCTGGTCCTTTCTACTCCCAATGTGTTTTGTCCTTGCCACGTCTCCTCACTGGGTCTAGGGCCTGAAGCCACTGTCAGGGTCTGTTTTCTCTTGGGCAATGTGGATTTCTTTGGAAATGTGCATGAAGAGAAACAGACGAGCTCCTCTTGGAGCAGATGTCTCCTGTACCCGCCAAATCACATCTTAACAAGGTGCCACAAGGAAGAGCATCAGCTGTAACCATTTGCACAGGCTGCTACATTGGCTAGCTTCCACTTCAGAGGTCATCCTTAGGCAAGCAATTCCTGAATCACCCACATTTTGCACAGGAACAGGTTTTGCGGGTATCCTGGGTCTGCGTAAGCTAGATGCTATGCCAAACCCTGCTTCCGTGCAGCCAGTGTCCCACAAAAACCTACCCTCGTGTGCTCGGTTGGCATCCCCTCTTGCCACTGCTCTGATGCCCAGAATTCAGCCTTTAATTCCTAACCAGGAGGAACTGCTCTCCCCATTATGATTCAATTCCAGCTGCAAAGAGCCAGCTGGCGAGCCCATAATGCAGGCATGGCCTCATTCTGAAAGCCTGGCCATGACTCATCTTGCAGAACGGGTAGATATCTGCTGAGTCACCACCATCCTAGCCCATGAATGGCATGTTCAGAGAGCAGCCTCCAAAGGGCCAGCAGAAGCCTGGTAGCTGGAGCACTAACTGACATGCTACAAATTTGCATTCTCACATGGTTTCCCTTTTCTGTGTTCATGTAAGAATTCACAGCAGCAGAGTCACTGTCAGGGCCTAGGGCGCTAGGATTTGGGGAGGTGCCATTTTCTTCGGCAGCAACCGCGGCGGCCGGATCTTCGGCCACCCCGGTCGCCGCCGGCATTTAGGCGGAGAGAGCTGGGGTAGTGGAGCGCGGGGAGGGCCGCCTGCAGCAAGCGGGGAGGGGGCGGCAAGCAGGGGAACTCCCCGCCCAAGCTCACCCCTGCCCCGCCTCCTCCCCGAGCACGCCGTGGCTGCCTCACTTCTCCCGCCTCCCAGGCTTGCAGCACCTAAGCTGATTGGCATTGCAAGCCTGGGAGGCGGGAGAAGTGAAGCAGCTGTCGGAGAATAACAGAGTTCTCACTTTTTGTTTGGGTACAGCAAGTCAGATACTTTATATTCTCTCTATCAATTGCATAGAGGGAGAGAGCTAAACAGGTCTCTCTACAGGTAAACAATTACAGCAAACCTTTATACCTTTCATTACAGACAATAATAAGCAACAGCTGCATTTTGTTTATACATAGGCCATCTTGATATCTTATTTTTTTCACTTGTTTTGACTCTAGTCTACATACAATATTTTCTACACATTATCTACACAAGGTCACAACAACTTCTTACACAGTTCTTTCCCACTCGCCTCACACAACCCTCGCTTTTACAAATCTCGCGTTATTAAGGTTACAGTTAGCCTGACTCTTGCTAACGAATTGTCATGCATTGCATCCCCTTCCTGTCAGTTCTTTCTCTGCTTCCACACAACCACGGCGTGCTCGGGGAGGAGGCGGAGCAGGGGTGAGCTGGGGTGGGGGGGTACCTCAGGGTGGGGAGCTGCTGCAGGGGGGGCGCCTCACGGCAGTGGGGGGCAGCTGCCGCGTGGGGGGCACCTCAGGGCGGAGGGGGGTAGTGCCTCAGGGCGAGGGCTCAGGGATGGGGGGGGCGTAAGGTGGAAGTTTCACCTAGGGCACGAAACATCCTTCCACCGGCCCTGGTCACTGTAATGACAGCAGCTTTTCAGGAAACTTGGGCCAAAATCTGACCAACAAGGGGCGGTTCTGTGAGGTATCAGATCTAAGGAGTTTTCATATGGATCTATGGATTCATGCCCCGGGAAATCCAGATGGTTTCTAGAAATCGCAGAAGCTTCACTTTGCCATGTGAGGGGAGCACGATACATAAATGAGACCGCCCCACACAGCCCACCTGCGTTGGTAAAATTGCCAAAAGAAGGGGGGACTTCTTTCTGGCTGGTTCTAGCACAGATTTCATGAGGTTTCTCCCTGGCTCTCATGGGCCACCTCAGCTTGTGCTGCTGTGATCTTACAAACTGAGCAGGGCTGAGCTAAGCTACGCAGCATCTGGGAGAGTGACCTTCAAAGGAGCATGGAGGTGGTGCTGGAAGTGGTGAGAGTGACTGGGGAGGTCGCTCCCTTTCTTCTGCATCAATACTGAAGCAACTCCCCAGTGTATTGTGCGTCAGTGGGCTGGTGGGGCAGCTTTGGGGCAAGGGGATGTAAAGCAGATCCTGCTGACTGAAGTTAGAAAAGATCCCACGGCATGGCCTGTAAGAGCAGCGATATTAGGCCTGGTGGCCTCGGCAGGACGGAATTACCTCTCTGAAGCCCCCCAGCAATTTCAGCTGGATACAGCATTCTTTTCCTAACCAGTTAGGTACTGTTTGGTGCTGAAGAGCTGATGTCTTTCACCCAGCTGGTGATGGTTGACATGGTGCTAGAGTGACCAGATATCCCGATTTTATAGGGACAGTCCCGATTTTTGGGTCTTTTTCTTATATAGGCTCCTATTATCCCCCACCTCCGTCCCGATTTTTCACACTTGCTGTCTGGTCACCCTACATGGTCCTTATCCATTTCCTGGAACTTTGTTAATGTATGAAGTGAGGTTTATGGAAGCTGCTGTGGAGAGGCAAAGTATTACGATGATGATGATGATGGAAGAACCACCAGGAGTTTCATAGGAGCTTACCACTATGTTGTTAACTTTTGTAATTTTATCACACGTCTCACGCTATTCGGTGCTTTTCTTAAAGCTCCAGCTCCTGGAGTCAGGGGATCACATGAGGACCTCAGCTTTCATTTTAAAAGCACACATGCTTTTGCAGACCTAATTAGAACAAATAAGCACATCTGTAACTAGAGGCAAAGAAAAATCCCCCCTATGTATTTTACTAAACCAGTCTCATGATTTCTGGGGGCCTGGCTCCTTGGGGTTGGCAGTACAGCGATCCCCAGCGTCCGAAGCCCCTTCTGTGCACCACTGGGGCTCTCTGTACAGGTGAACACTTCCATCAGTACTGACCTTGCCTTCTCTACTATAAACACATAGCAACAGGCATATTGAACAACAACAACAAACCTTCCAGAGCAAGACACTCCACACCACCCGCATCTCCCTCCAGGGAGAGGCAGAGAGAACAAACAGCACGTGACAGATGTGCGGTCGTGTTGCTCAGATGCTACGGTGATAAGCCCAGTATAATAACCCATGGAGAATAGATTAGAAAGCCCTGCATGGGCTCAGACACCAAATACTCCTCCCCGACCTCCAGGAAAACAATCAGCTGGAAAGACCCCAGGTTGGGGTGATTGGGAATAAGGCTGGAGGGGCTGGGCTGCCAATGTGATGAAGTCGGTGTCTTCACGTCCCCTTTGAAATGCCCCTGGGGTGATACAGGGAATCGGCCCTACTGGTGCAGCCCCTGTGGACCTGCAGTTGCTCAGGGGCTTAGGAGGAGGCAGTTGGCTCCACCTAGCTACTACCATTATCTGCCTGCAGTGCAGCATCCCTGGAAGGTTTTGTTAACTCTGCAAAGTCTCTACGGTGGGAGCAGCTGGGATGGAAGAGAGATGCATGTACCTCGGGAAGGAGCTGCAGCTGGCTGAGGTAGCCGCAGGGCCAACATTTAAGGATGTGAGCGTCAGGCTTGCAGCATCCAGCCTGGCTGGAATCTCAGATTCAAACCCTAGTTGTGGCCTCCGAGCCCTTCTCCCTTCCAAGGGAGAGGAGTCCCTTGCGGATCACTGTGCCGGGTCTGTCAGATCTGACCTTGGCCCCTAAGCTCCTGTCTCCTTGACATGGACATACACTTCTTGTAACGGCAGGGGTTTGACTAGCATCCTGGGAAAGCTCAGTCTCCCACCACAAGAGGAAGGAGGATTTTGTGGCTAAAGCAAGGACTGGGAGGCAAGAGACAATTTCATTGTGCGGTCACATAGGCGCCCTCTCTGTCTCAGTTTCCCCCTCAGCAAAAGGATCTATGCTCCTTGCCACCCTCCAAGGGCTGCCGGGAGGCTATATTAACTAAGGTTTATAAAGCAGGTTGTGAGCCTGAGATGGAAGGCGCAGTGGAAGCACAAAATATCATTATCTAGTATTGCCTGCAGGATGCCCGGTTTCCACCCTCCACCCCAGAGACAGCTGCATTTTAACGGTGCTATAATAATGTAGACAGTTTGCATGGCTGGGGCATCCCACGGGGTGAAAGCTGCTGTTCAAATGGAAACATCCCTTTATTTTATTCAAGGGGCATAGATGGAGGCTTCCCTACAAATGCTGGGGCAGCCGTTTTACTAGCAGGCTCGGGGCCTGCTGCAGATTTGCGAGGTCCCTGGCCTAACACTCCATTGTTCAGATCCTGGGGACAGAGAAGGGTGGACAAGGCTGGGTTGGAGGAGGTGGCGGGGGGTGGGGGAGCCCTACACCAGCTTGGGACTCTCCTTATGCCGTGGGTAGGCCCTGGTGACCTGGTGTCCCAGAGCCTTAGCGCTGCAGAGAGACCTGGCCTGGGGCCTGCACTGCTACAGCAGAGCTGGTCAGGAAGTTTTTGACAAAACATTTTTTGGGGGGAGGGGAGGGGATTGCTGAAAATGCTGATGAGGAGAAACCAAAACTTCATGGAAAGGGTCATTTGGAATGTCCCAACTCAAAAAAAAAAGTGGAAAACAAGTTTTGCCATTGTCAAAACATCCCATTGAGGTATTTTTTTAAATGAGGTTTGTTTCTCTGGCTCCGGATGACTTCCTCTTTTGAAGTTGAACAACTTATACCAAAAGAAAGGTTCAAAATGGTTGAAATTGACGCCAACCTTTTGGATTAGCCCAAACTGACATTTTCCCCCAGGGTTTCGGCTTGTGAACATTTTCAGGAGTGTGACTGTTTGCCCAGTTCTGGGACGGGAACATTTTTTTGAAATCGCAAGAATTTCCCAGGATGGAAACCCTCCCCAAGCCAGCCCCGCTCCGCGGCGAGGGCATTTCATCTCGGGAAGTGCAGCGTTGTGTTTGGGGCCGGGGCCGGGGGGATGGAGCCCAACGAAGGCTCAGGGGTGGCCTCTCCAGGACTAGACTGTGCCATGTTGCTCGAGGGGGTGGAGTCCATACTGGTCGCTGGATTGCCCAGCCCAGCCCCTTTCAGCAGCAGGGTTCACTTTCAGGATGAAGTGGATCAAATGCAAAAGCTCAAGAGTTTGGTTCCTGCTCAGGCAGCAGCAGGTGAGCAAGGTGGGCAGTCAGTGGGTCCTCCTGTGGTGGGGAGGGAGACGGGTGCAGTTTGGGGGGCCTTTCGGCACACAGGAGGCTTTGGGGGACCTCTGTTAATATACGGTCTCTGTGCGGGATGGTCCTGCTGATCCCACCCTTGCCCCGTCTCAAGGCACCTGGGTCTCTGCCAACCTACAAGCTGACAGTTTCCTAGACTCCATATCACAGCCATTTCCACCCATGACACCAGCATTCTGCCATCTCCATCGGACACGAGTCCATCCCCTGGAGGGCAGGACGTGGCGGGGCAGGGCCATTTCGCCATATCACAGCCAGGGCCGGCTCTAACTTTTTTGCTGCCCCAAGCAGCAAAAAAAAGCACCGCCCTCAAGACCCCCCCCCC
>NC_048305.1:21216686-21474736 GCF_013100865.1 Trachemys scripta elegans | reverse complement strand
CCCCCCCGCCGAGCGCCGCGCCGCCGGAGCCCCTCCCTTAGCGCTGCCCCGCGCTGCCGGAGCGCCCCTCCCCCGCGGAATGCCGCGCCGCGCTGCCCCACCCCACCCCAAGATTGGCCGCCCCTTACCAGGTGCCGCTCCAAGCATGTGCTTCGTTGCCTGGTGCCTGGAGCCGGCCCTGATCACAGCACGGCAGCAGATTCCTAATTCACCTGGCAGGTGCTGCTCCCCTTGTCCCTAGGGGTGGCGCAGAGGCACATGGTGCCCACCCCCCTCTGAGGGAAGGATGTGCTGGGGCGGGCTGGGCTCCAGCCCCACTGCTGACTCCAGCTCCTTCTGGATGCAAGGGGGCAGCCCCACAATACTCATCAAGGCAGCTTTTCTAGTCTGTACTCCCCCTCCCAGCCCTATTGGAAACTATTCTCTGGGACTGGGAGCCGCTGGGGTCAGGGAAGCTGTGGCAGCAGGGATGGGGATGACTGTGCAGGGGGCTGTGACCGTGTCTTTGTGTGTGTCTGGGGCAGCTCTGAGCACACTGATGGCGCTTACAGTGACGCAGCCGGCGTGTGAGAGGAGCTAACGCCCCGCTCTCCCCGTGGGGCAGCCCAGCCCTGGTGAGACACAGGCCTCGGTGTGGTGAGACAGAGAATGGCACCCGGCTGTGTCTGGTACCTGCAACACAGAGAGGAGGGGAGGGAGAGAGCCAGCAAGGCGGCGGGGGAGGCTGGGCTGGCAAATTCTGCCAAGAAAAGGTGGAGGCTGTTCCCCTGCCCTGTCCTGTGCCAGCCCTGCAGAAACCCCTCCTGGGGTGTGTCCTGCCTGCGCTGGGCAAAGCTGAGTCAGCAGCTACGAGGCTTTGATCTCCGCTAACCTTGGGATGGCTGACGTGTGCGCCTGCCAAGTGGAGGCTGAGGGTTGTTCTGTACTCTGTGTGTGAGAGAGAGAGGAGGCATTAGTGTGAACATGAGATGTGCGCAGATCCCTTGTGTGTGGTATTGGGAGGGTATCAGTGTGTGAGTTCACGGTTGTGTTGCTGTGAGTGTCTGTGAGGGGCAGCTGCTGTCAGTGGGAGCCCTTGGAGGTGTGACTAGAGCCTTACACTGCTGGGAGCCGGGGATTGGTGCCAGTTGGTTGGGGTTTGGGTGGACTCCCGGGAATTGGCCACGGAAGCTGGAGGAAATGCATTGCCCGCCAGCTGTAGCAGGCAGCTATGAGCCAGCGAGAAAGTCCTAGCAGCAAGAGATGGATCCAGACTCCCTCACTGCCCCTTGTGACAAGCAATAGCTAGGGAGAGCCAGGCAGTCGGGGCTTAGATGAGGAGGGCAGAAAACAAACCACTTGGGGCGTGAAGGCGGCCTGTCCCTTGACATGGTACGTCTGGGCTGAGGAGGGTGTGTGGGGAACAGAGCCCGGGGAAGCCCGAGAGACCACTAGCTAACTCCTGCAGGACAATCCCAAGGTCCTTCCTCCTGCTTCAGGCCTTGCTCAGGCAAAGGCCCCTGTTGACCCCAGCACACCAATATTCGGGGCTTTGAGGGTTGTTTCTGTTCGGAGAAGAAACTGATCATGGAGTCAGGTATCTGTGATGCAATCCTGTTTATTTTCAAAGAATGCACAAAGTCCTGTTTCTGTGAACGCAGGAGCAATCAAGCAGCAGGAGCAGTGCCGTAACAAGGGCGAGGCGAGTGAGGCACTTGCCTCGGGCACACAAAGCCGGGAGGGGGCCCAGAAAGCAGCGAAGAAAAAAAAAAGGAACAGAGAGTCCCTGTCTGTCCCCTGCAGCAACTGCTGCCGCAGGGTCCTAGTGCCCCCCACCTCGACTGCCAGGGCAGACTGATTCTGAGCCTGCCCTTCCCCCTCAGACCCTTTCATTTTCCAATGGGACCCTCCAGCATCACAGCACTCCCCCCTCCCGCCCTCAGTCACCACTCCTGCCCCATATTGGGCAAGGAGGCAGCCCCATCCCTCACCCCCAGTTAGGGTGACTAGACAGCAAGTGTGAAAAATTGGGACGGGGGTTGGGGGTAATAGGAGCCTATATAAGAAAAAGACCCAAAAATCAGGACTGTCCCTATAAAATCGGGACATCTGGTCACCCTACCCCCAGTGAGGCTACAGTCAGGGGCAACAGCATGGGAGGAGGCGCAGGCAGCACCCCCTGGCACCCACCATACGGGAGGCGAGGAATATTCCTGGACCTGAGAGGGACCCTAGGAGCACATGCAGTGACAGTGGTGGGGGTGAGTGTGCTGCTGGGGGGGCAGGAAAGGGGGACTCCTCCCCCAGAGTTTGCTGCTGCTGGCAGGGAAAGGGCTGGGGGGAGTCCTCCTCTCTGGCCCCTGTCCTGGAGCAGCCTGCCTGCACCCCAAACTCATCCCCTGCCCTACCCCAGAGCCCACACCCCCAGTCAGAGCTTTCACCCCCCCACTGCACCTCAACCCTCTGCCCAAGCCCTGAGCCCCTCCAACACCCCAAACACCTTATCCCCAGTCCCAGCCAGAGCCCTCATGCCCCCACATCCTGACCTTCTTCCCGAGCCCTGAGCCCCTCCAGCACCCCAAACACCTCATCCCCAGTCCCAGCCAGAACCCTCAGTCCCTACACCCCAACCCTCTGCCCCAGCCCTGAGCCCCTCCCACACCCCAAACCTCCCATTCCCACCCCCAGCCAGAGCCCTCACCCCTACTCTCGCCCTGAGCCCCACCCCAAACCTCCCAGCCCCAGACAGAACCCTCACCCCTACTCTCGCCCTGAGCCCCTCCCACACTCCAAACCCCTCATCTGCAGCCACAACCCACAGCCCTCACCCCTGCACCCCTTCCCTCTGCACCCCTCCTATCCCCAAACTCCCTCCCAGAACTGCACCCCAATCTCCTGCCCCAGCCTAGGGCCTGCACACCAGACCTCCTCCCTCACCCAAACTCCCTCCCAGAGCCTTGGGCAGGTGGGCAGAGTTTGGGTGGGGGCGGGTTCTGGGCACCACCAAAATTTCTACAAACCTGCCACCCCTGATCCTGCCCTGCAAACCTGAACTCCCAGCATTCTCAGGACACATGGTGATCCCTACTGGCCACTGCTGATATCCAGCACCTCCCTCCTCTCTTAACCTGTGAGTCCCTCTCTGGATTGGAACTGGACTGGAACCAAAGATCATCTTGGAAGCAACATTACCAGCCCAAGCAGTCAAAAATTATGAGTTAGACCTCCCAAAATCACAGGCTCTAATGCTGCCGCTTCATTCATTCTTTGGCAGCAGGCCCTTCCCTCCGAGAGGGACTGAGGGACCCGCTGCCGAATTGCCACCGAAGAGCCGGCCCTGGGGGAGGGCGCAATTTTATATTCTTGCCTCGGGAGCCAAAATACCTAGTTACGGCTCTGAGCAGGAGGAAGTTTCTCTGCTCTCAGTTTCAAGCCTCTTGCAGCCAGCACTCTGCCCAAAAGCTCTCTCGCTCTCATATTTTCTCAGGGCCACACTTGAGTGCTCGTTCTGTCTCCTTGGCTTTCAGCTGCTTCTCTACCAGGTTCTCTGGTGTTTCTGCTGCTTCTCTCCCACCTTCCCCCACCCCCACAGTTGTAATCAAATCAGTCCTCCAGCCCTATGGGGACTATGGTTTTTGTCAGACTCCTAGGAAGCCTCTTGGACTGCATGGTCCAACCACCATCCAGGCCTGCATGTGTTCTAGTCCTTGGCCGGTGGTGTTCTTTTGCTTCAGCTGTCAATATGCAATGGAGCATTTAATCATTCCCTCTTTCAGTCTGAATGGAAGGCAGTTCTCACACTCACCCTTGACCCCAGAGCCCAGGCTCAGGCTCCAATTCTTCCCCGGGCCTGAGATGAGCCCAGCACAGGGACTGTGTTTTGTACCATCTTTGTGCCTCCTTTATGCTGGGGCTGAAGGGAGCCATCTCAGGCCCTGGAGCTGGTTAGAGCAGCCTTTGGGGATGCCCCAACCCATGTCTAGCTGCCGACGGTCTCTGTGGGCCCCTGCAGTAGCTAAGCCCTGGTCTACACTTAAACTTTAGATTGACCCAGCTACATTGCTCAGGGGTGTGAGCGGTTACACTGACCTAAGGCTGGTATAGACATAGCTGGGTCGATGGAAGAGTCCTTCCGTCAACCTAGCTACTGCCGCTCCGGGAGATGGATTAATTACAGCAATAGAAAAACCCCTTTCTGTCAATGCTGGAGGTGTCTACACAACAGCTGTAGAGCACGTAGTGCAGACACGCCCTATGACAAGCAGGGGCGATGTCCTACTCGACGCCCTTTACCCAAGGCTGTTCCCCATCATGCGCCTGAAGCAGCAGGCTCCTGGGCCACCGTTGGGGCCATTCCCCAAAGGTCCCTATACGTTCTGCCATGGCCTGTGTCAAGTGACGGTGCTCTGTCGCTCTCAAACACCTCCCCCACACACACTTAGACCCAACACCCACCTGTGCCTCCAGTCCCTGCCCACCCACCCCCAGCCCCTCACTCCGCTGCTTCCCAGGAAAGCCAGTGGTGCGCGGTGGCTGAGATTCAGGGCTATTCTTAGCCTGTCTGTCACTTGTATCGCATGACAGACAGTAACAGGAATCGAGCCCCTCCCATTCTGCTTTCCTTCAGCTGCCTCCCAGGTCACAACAACTATCAGATCCGCTCTAGCTCCCTGGGCCGGGAAGGGCCATTGAATGGGGAATTTCGTGCTGTGGGGCAGGCAGGTGCTGGGAGCACCAAGAGGCACGGGCACTGGGTTGTGCTGGGCAGGCGCACCAAGGGGCCTGCACGCACCATGTATTCCTGGGGGTGGAAGCATGGAGGGGCCCACTGCCATGGGGCAGGAAGCACCGAGAGCTGCTTCCTTAGTGATAGCCTGGCAGGGGTCACCCAGCTAGCCCAAGCTCCATTCCCGTGCTGTGAGCCCTGCAGAGCTCTCTCTTTATGTGCTTCCTAGGCCCGGGGCCCGATGGGGAAGGAAACCTGCCAGGCAATGCCCAGAGCAGCTGGCAGTGCTCATGGAGTGGGCAGGTTCCCCTCCCCCGAGTGGGGCCGGCGACTGGCTGGGATCCGCTTGGCGGTGATGGCTGATACGGTGCTCGTGGCGCACCCCATCCCTGCCAAGCAGTGCAAACCCCACCGCTAGTCGCCCTGCGGCAGCCTGGAAGAGAGAGGGCAGAGAGGGGAGGTGTTGACCACCACCTAGGTGAAGCAAATGAGCCATGGGCAAGGTCCAGCGGCCAAGGGCTGTGTCCGGGAAGGGGCTGGCCCTGGGCATGTGCCTGAGCATGGGCCCCGGGAATCAGCGCAGCTGGTGCAGGGCGATGCGTGGCCCTGAGGGCCTTGCTGAGGAAGCGTTTCCTGGCCATGAATCACCTGGAAATGATCCCTGGATACCGCCCCGTCCCCAGTGACTCAGGGATCAGCCTGGTGGGCGTAAGGAGATTGGGGAGCCTGGTGCAGTCTTGCTGCCCCCTCTGGTGGGGGAAGGCAGGCAGCATGAGTCACTAGGCCTTCTGCAGCACCCATGGCCAGCTGGGGTGGGTGTGGGTGGCCAGACAGCACTGGGACCCCCTTCCCATACACTAACCCAGAACCTCTCTGCTCCCGCAGCGTGGGGTCCAGCCAGAGAAACGCCACAGCAAGATAGCTGGGGTGCCCCGAAAGTCCTGCACCCGTCACATCTTCCTGGGGTAATGTGGGGCTGAGCGTCAAGGGGTCATGGCCTGGAGCAGAGACCATGGGGCTAGGCAAAGGCCTGGAGACTGTGAGTAAAAGACACTGTGGGGCTGGTTTTTGACAGCAAACAGGGACCTCAAGGGGTTTTTTAATACTAGTGAGCTAGTTCCTATGCAATCAGTGCAGCATCCATCTAGCTATCTACCCACCCTTCGGCATGGCTAGGTTTAGTCCGGCCCGGTGTGCATCATCCAGGTGTAAAGAGCCCGCTGGCAAAGCCTATGCCCGGGTGGGAGACCCCAGGGCTCAGCTGCCTGTGCTTGTTGCCTGATGCTGGCAGGGAGTCTGGCTCCGCTCGGCTCTGAGGGAGCTGGCAGCAGGGCTCCCTCTGTGACCATTTCCGGTACAACTTGGGGGAAGGGAGAGCTCTCTGTGCCCCGCACCCCCGTCACACCTGGGACTGTCCCAAGGAAATTCCCTCTGTGTCCCCTGGCCATGCTGCTGGGGCCTCAGTGCTGAGCCAGGCAGGCGGAGCTGGGCTGGGCTCCCTGCCTGGGGGGGCTAGTGACATAGACGTATTGCTTGCAGCTCCTCTGCGTCAGTGTGTTCCAGCCTGTTCCAGCAACTCCACCCCCCACCCTACAGGGCGACACAGCCCAGGGGTGAGGGTGCAGAGATTTGCTGTGTGTTACTCCAATACAGTGCAGTCTGCCTCTCCAGCTGCCAGGTAACAGCCGCGCCAGGCTGCGGAGGTCAAGGAGCCAAGGGAAGCATGAGGAGGGGGGCTCAGGAAGAGCATAGGGGGCTGGGTGAGGTGCCAGCCGGGGATGGCATCACAGAGCTTCCAAGGTGTGGATGGGAAGCCCGGGACTAGGGGATTCAGCCAGCACAAGAGAAGGATCTTTGCCAGCTGTTTGGGGGGCTCTGGAGTGTTGGGTTGGCAGGAAAGAGGGATCCTTCCCAATGGGCTTGGCAGACTGGAACATGGGTCTACCCGGGTCACTCCTTTACCTGAACTGAAATGGCTCAGATTGGCCTGTCCGTGCACCTGTCCCTGAAAGCTGCTGCTGCATGAGCCCTTTCCTCTTGGCAGGAATGGGCCTGGGCTGAGAGTCCCTCCTTGTCTCACTCTCCAGCATGCCTCTCCCTCCCTTCCCTTCCCTTCACCAGAGCAAGTTCAGCTCAGACCAGTGGCGGCTTTTCACACAGGGTCCTGCCTTCACCCAGGCTCCCAGACATGCCAGGTGAAGCCAGGTGAGTGGCCCAAAGGACATGAGCACCTGGGACCCCCTGGGATCTGACACTCACTGGCTGGCTGAAGATGGGGGTGGGGCTCCAGAGAGAGGGCCTGTGAGGGCGTGGTGGAGTGGAAGATTCTGCTGGTGGTTGGCTGCTCATCCCAGAGCTGCAAAGCCGGTTGTTGTGCTGTCATTCAGGGGGTTATTCTGGTAGCACTTGATGGCTTTTCCTTATTAGAGGGAGAACATGGGTGCTGGGGAGGTGAGTTCAGGAATAACCACGGATTAAGGGGCTGTGCAGGGGGAATTGGGTTTGTTCAGCTGGAGCTCAGAAAGCACCATTGTTACATGTTTCACATAGGGTGACCAGATGAGATGAAGAAAATATCGGGACACCAGGGGGGAAAAAAAAAAAAAGCCGAGTGCTGCCGGCGGAGCAAAATATCGGGACAAATTGCGTCCCGACCAGAGATCGGTCAGGACATGGGACAAACAGCTAAAAATCAGGACGGTCCCGATTTTATCGGGACATCTGGTCACCCTAGTTTCACATGCACCAGCATATTTGCATGCAATGAGGCCCTTCAAGCCCACCCCAAGGCTATTCCCATCCTGAGCTCGCCACAAAACTCTGCTAATTTCCTAGGCCTGATCGCATACCCCACACCCTGCTATGCCCATCCTGGGTCACCCCACTCTGCTACTGCCCCTCAATCCTGAACTGCAGGAAGCCTTGCTTGGCTAATCCTGGACTGTGAGCCTGACCTGCAGCGCCATCTGCTGGTCGTGTGCCTGCCTTTACACAGCTCTCCCGAGGTGCCAGGTTCCTGGCGCTCTGCAGAGCAGAGTGTGGACGCAGGCATCTCTCAATCCATAAAATTTTCTGAGGAGAGCAGGATTTGAACTCACGTCACCTGTCACTCTCATTGACCTCACCCTCAGCAGCAGGAGCCAAATTGCACAGCCTGTGTGGCGATCACAATCGCTCTCTAAAAGTGACCGAATGTGGCTTTTGAGTGCAGCCATTAGGATGGGGTGTCCTGCTTGGAATCAAGCTAAAGCACCTGTGTCTAACCATGGAGGGTTAGTAGGCCTTGAGCCCATCACTGGGGCAGGACTCACTATTGCCCATCCTGGTCTTCAGGCCTGGGGAGTTTTGTTGAGAAAGCAGGAAACGTTTTCATGTGGCAGGTGGCAGCTGTTTGAAGAGGCCTGGGCTGTCGGAGTAGCCCCAGGGCAGGCAGCTTAGTGGGCGGATTGCAGAAGAGGCGCATCGTAAGCGTGATTGGGCACCCCACATCCTCGCTGTCCCTGCACCACGCCTGACCCCTGCACTGCTGTGAGGTTCACTGAGCATCCATCACTGGGCCTAGGCGGAGTCACGTTACTGCAGGGTGCCTAATGGCCTAGACAATGCCACCTCGAGCCAGAAGGTGGCGCTCATGGCTCAGTCTTTGCACCGCTCCGCTGCAGTCGGCAGGTCTGCACTGTGCTGCATGTCCGGGGGGTGGGCATGATGGCTAAAGTAGGCCAGCGCGCTGGGCCCAGACTGGCAGGGCAGGGAGGGCTTGCAGAGTGATGTCCAGAGCACTCACGCCCTTTGTGCTGGAGCAGAAAGTGGGTGCACACCAGGGCTGGCGGTACTGCAGGGGCATGTGCTTGGGGCAGTCACAAGAGCTGGAGGTAGCGTGAGAGATTCAAGTTCCCAGTGAAGGCCCCGGGGGCAGAGGGAGGGGGAGGAAGAGACCAGCCATCCTACTGCGGTGGTAGGATGGCTTATGGGGAACGCTCTAATCTGGGGCATGCCACATGGGTGGGCAGAGGAGGACGTCCTTAACAGGCAAGTGGAGAGCTGCAGTCACATCAAAACTGGTGATTCCCTGGGATGTGGACTTACTGAGGAATCGGCCCCATGGGCATCAGGGCTTCCCCCAGGTGTGAAGCTGCCCAAGGCGTGGTGTGGCAGTGGCAAGCAAACAGAGAGGAGTCGCTGGGAATGAGGAGAGGCCCCTACCCTGGAGATTCGGGTTCTAGGGTCTATCCCAAGCTCTCTGCACAGCCTTATGGAAGGCACCCCTGTGGGGCTGCAGTTAATGTGACCATTTAACATGGCTATTGGGGTAGCACCAGGAATGTAACTAGGCCAGGGCCCTGTTGCACTAGGTGGTGACCAGACCTAGAGTACGGAACCAAAGCGCTACCTCGCTGAGCTCCTCCTTGCCGAGGAGGCGCAGAGGCTGCAGCGGGTGGATCTCTGAGGAGCTGATTGCCCCAGGCTGCCCTGTTTGCACTTGCTGATGGTGGGGCATGACTTCCCCTCACCCCCCCAAATAAACCAGCCATGGACAAGTTGCATGATGAGCCCAGATCTTTATTTATACAGCAGCGGCCAAGTAACATACCCAGGCCCCCGGGGGGGGGGTGGGGGTGGAGGGCTTTACTCAGACGCGACTCACCCCACAGCCGTGATGGCAACACACCAGGGAGTGGGGCGACCCCCAGCTCTGAGCTAATAAAGGAGGAGGCTCTGTTCCTGCAGGATCCCAGCACACAGGGCAGCTTCTGGGCCTGCCGGTGCTCCCCTAGATTGCTTTGCACTGTGCTGCGTTGTGGTCTGGGGGGTGCAATAGCTGCTGGGCTTGGGCCTTGTCTGGCGGAGCTGGGGTGAGTTAAACCAGGGCTCACACCCACCCCTCACACCCAGCATGGCCATGGCATGACAGCACTGGAGGGCTCCGTCCTCCCAGCCTCCCACCCGCTCAGCCTGGAATTGCCAGAAGTGAATCCCCAGATGTGCTTCCAAACCTTGCTCTCCAGCTCCGCTGGCTTCTGGAGGTCTCTGCATCGGCAGGGGGCAGGTCTTCTCCAGCTGCTGAGCCATGGCCTCAAGAACAGTATTTCCAGGAATCCCCGTCATAGTGCCTAAGGGATTCCTGGGAAAACTGGACCCTGAGGACACGGCGGGGCGAGGAAGTGTGGTTTCCGCCGTCCCCAGTACTTGAGCGTCCTTTAGCCATCCACAGCTCCAGGTGCTACCCCGAGGGAGTGCTGCACAGGTGTCCAAACCCAGCTTGTGACTCTTCTGCAGGGACCCCTGCACTGACCCCAGTCAGCCCCTGTCCCCCCTCCCTCCTTCATTCCTTTAGCCAATTTACTCCCCGCCCCAGTGGAAGATGAATCCCCCTTAACACTCCATGCATCCCCAGGGGGCTTTGTGGGGGAGGGGTGCAGCACAGGCCCACAGGCCCTAACCACGCAGCTCCAGCCCACTATTTGGGGTGTGCCACTGCCTTATACCTCCTGCAACCCCCTGCATGTCTCGCTGCCCTACAGCTAGAGAGCAGCACTTTGCACCATAGGCTCCTCGAATGGCCAGCCCTGGTGGGGCTCTATTGCCACGGAGTCCATCTCCCCCAACATCTCCTGCCCAGGCCTAACAGATCTGAACTCTTGTAATGGGCGAGGTTCATTCCCCAGAGCTCCCCTCTGCTCCAAACTCCTTCCTGAGCATTAGGGAATGTACCCAAAGTGCAGCTGGGGTGGGCAGAGTGTGGCTTGCCCCATTGTAGGGGAGGGAACTCGCATGGCTGGCACACCCACACCCACTCTGCCGACAGATCCACACAGATGCATGCACACGTGCACACCTAGAGCCAGCAATGACGGCAACTGCAGCGCAACTAGGGGCCGCCTTGATAACAGGCTTCCTGAAAATCCCTCCTAACCTTCCCCCCGCCCGCCCGGAACCAGAAGACCACCCTGTGCCCTGGTTGGTACTAGAGACCTTTCCCTCTGCCTCTGCGCTGAACCTCAGGTGGCCTGGGGTTTTCTCTCCCCGGTTCACACCCTATGCCGCTCCTTGGGTCTGAACCCAAGTGGCGAGTCACCCCTTCTTGCTGCCCATCAAGGGACGCTGCTGCCTGGAGCCATATGTCCTGCTGGCCTGGGCTCCCGTGCAGCCTATTGGACGGATGCATGTCCCTCTGCTGCACAGTTCCTCCCTTCCCGAGCTACAGTGCTTCATCTCAGACTCACAACTGACCAGAGATGCAGCACTGCACCTTGGGCTGGGAGACATTGACAGAGCTCCATCTGCAGCCATCCAGCTTCAGACTCCTCGCGCAGACACGTGTGTGTGTGAGAGAGAGAGCTGTATCTCTGTGAGTGTGTATGTGTGGCTGGGTATAGCTGGCTTAGGATGGGTGTATATATGTGTGTCTCAGCAGGTGTGTGTGTGTCTGTTTCCAGCCCCCTCCTGCTGTCACGCGCCCTGATCACACAGTGCGTTAGCTGTGAGATGGAGCGGTTCCCACAGGGGTTTTGGGCAGAGTGGGGCGAAGGTGCAGCAGCGGCCGTGGGTCAGAGGAAGGAGCTGTACGGCCAAGGGCAGGGAAAGGGCTGTTTGACTTGTGTACTGGGGTAGGAGCAGCTAATGAAACACGGGATGAGGCCGCCTGCAAAGAGCCAGGCTGGGTTTTATGCGGAGCCCAGAGCAGGCTGGGAGAGGAGCTGGGGAGCTGAGTCAGTGTTGCAGGTACCTATGCAGGAGAGATGTGTGCGGTATGGAGTTGGACAGCCAGGCTCAGTGCTGGGTTTTAAGGAGCTCACAATAGCCTGGGGTGCCCCACAACGATGTACAGACGCTGGGGGAAGATACTTTGCCATTGCCCCAGCACAGGGTGAGTCTGGCATAGTCCTCGGGGGGAGGGCTCTGGGGAGCCCAGGGTTCCTAGAGGCCTTGTACCAGCACACTCCAGGCACTTCGCTGGGGTTACCGCTCACTGCCCCAGCTGCTGCCTTTCCAAGCGCAGGCTGGCTGGAGGCCCTGCCTTGGAATGGCCTTGGCTAGATCTGAGTTCACTTCCCCATGGAACAGCCACCGTGAGTGACCCTGACTGGCTCCTTGTTGGCAGTCGCAGCAGAGAGGCAGACTGCAGTGCCCTCTGCCAGGTCGGGGCGGGCAGGGGATGCTTGCTGCCTAGCCGGGTAAGTTCTGGGGCTAAGCAGGGACCTTTGGCTCCAGGGCTGTCAATCCGGCGGGTGGAGCTCCTGGGGAAAGGACACTAGTTTCTGTTTGAAAAGCAAAGAACAGACAAAGGCCACAGAGCCATGAGGCCCAGATACCGGGGTGCTGAGTACAGGGCAAGCCCAGAGATAGCTACATAGACAGACAAGCCACCATGAAATGGGAGCAGGAGGTGAGGAGAGAAAGTAAATAGGCCTGACTGAGGTTCCCAGGCCTCTTCGTTCCCGTATATGGCAGTGGAGCTGGCATGTAGTTTATGCCTCCTGCACTAAAAATGGCTACAGATGGCTAGCTGGCCCTGGGAGTCCTGCTGGGGGGGGATGGGGGGTGGGGGTGGGCAGGACTGCGGTTTCCTCCGGAAAGAAGTCCATTAATCAGTCCTTCTGCTGTGGACAAAGAGCAGGACAGGCCCTGAGTCGTGCCTGGGGGCTGTTTAGGCAACTGGAAGCATCTCCGTGTGTTTATGAGGAGAGCTGATCCCAGCATAAACTGTTTGCATTGCATTTCCCAAAGTGCTGCGTGCAGCGGGGGCTGCATGGGTTAGAGGCGAGGGCCCGCCCAACATGCCAGCCGGACCATCCCTGCTGCTGGTGGCCACTGGGAGGAGTCTGCGCCCCTCGGACCGAGCAGGAGAGCAGACAGAGGTGGATTTCTGGGCCCCAGATGTGGGGAGGGATTGAGGGGTGTTGCTGGAGCTGTTGCCTGGGCAGAGGGCAGAGATGCCAAGAGGTCAGGGAAGGTGTTACTGGGGCACTATTGATGTCTGTATGGTAATCCTGGGCTATTGGGCCCTTCCAGCCAGAACTCACAGTGAGATATCTGCAAAGTCAGCAGCAGGGAAAATGCCTCTGGCTAGTGGTAGGGCCAGGGCATTGGGTCTCCCGTGTCAGCAAATTCAACCCCCTTCCTCGCACGTTCCCCATCCCTGGACACGTGCCAGCTGAGAAAGGCTCAGGCATCAAGGAGTTAATGGAAGTTAAACCAGCATCTCTGATCCTCACCCTTGAATGAAGCAACAGCGCGTCTTGATCATGACAGAGGCTGCCCAGCTGGCCAACACGTGCTTGAAGGCTTAGGAGCCAACGCTGATCCCATCTGTCCCCCCTGGAGCTGACTTATGCGGCCTGACTAGCATGGAGGGGAGGCCTACACCTCGAGCAGAGGTGTTCAGGAAGGAATCCCATGAGGCCTGCGTGCATAGATCAGAACCATAGATGGTAGCAACAGAGAGCACTGGAGGCGGGAGGTGGGGAGGGGGAAAGAGGTGGGCGGAGAGAGCAAAAGGACAGTGAGGGAGGGTGAGAGACCAGACCCAGAAATGTCTTTTGCAGAAAAGCACTAACATCCTGTGTAATCCTGAGCAGGGATGAAAAGCGGTAAACAGACCATCTATCATAACATTCTCATGCTGGGATCCAGCAACCTCCGTCAGCAGGCAGCCAGGAACAGACGCTCACAACAACCTGACAAGAAGCAGATGGCAGCTCCCTAGGCTGGAGTTCCTTCCATCCAGTGCGCTGGCAGCACCTCCTCTTCTCTCTGTCCTATATCCAACCTGTGGATCCTGGCTTGGAGTCCATAGGAAAGGAGCTGCCTCCACGGAACTGAGCAAAGTGCAAGCCAGGTGTCAGTTCTACAGCTAACTCCAACGGGCGGAGCAGGAACCAGGACTGTCCAATGGTACCAAGAGTCCTGGTCCTTCTCCAGCACCAACCCCCATGCTCCCAATCAATCCCATGTTTCCAGGTTCCCTGAGGGAAAGAAAAGAGCAAAAGTAAAGGCAAGCTTGTGCAGAAGCGGAAAAACAGCCGGGAAAGTGGCTCTCCCAGCCTCCCCCAGCTATTTGCAGGCAACCCACCTATAACAGCCAATAGACCAGACACACAGGCTCGAATCAGCCTTTCCAGCCGTGCCACAGAAATCAACACCTTTCTAGACATCACAGAGATCATCACACAAATGGGAGAAACCCTCTTAACACAACACCTTCACCCTGTCCTGGCCAGGGTACATTTCTCCTCTTTGCTTCTGGCTTCGCTGCAGTCACCAGGGCTGGACAGGAGCAGAGCAGACTGGCTTACCACATCAGCTCTTTCAGGTTTCAGCCTTGAAGTGGTTTGAACAAGCCAGTGGAAAGCACAGCCCTGAAAGATCAGGGGTTTAGAAACATTTCCAGCCACGGCATTATCTCCAGGCCCCGAATTGGCTGGGCAAGCGAGCAGCAAGCTGCAGCCATGTTTGGAAATCAATCTGCCGTGAGTCAGAGACACAGGACGCACTCACTAAAGGACTAGCTGAGAGAGAGAGGCTCAGCGCATGAAAGGAAAATGGGACACGGACTCCCAGGAGAACCTAGAGGATGATAACAAGGCAGCCAACTTTCAAAATGCTCACCCACCATCTCTTTCCTCCTGGCTAGCTAGTATGCAGAGCATACTGCTGCAACATGCAAAGAGATCCCAGGAGTCTCCTACTCCCAGGCAATCAGCCAGCCCAAGATGGAGAGACCACCCTCTTCTGCGCCAAGCCAGACAGCAAACCTGTGCTCTGTGCTGTGATACGAACCTGGTCTGGCCCGTTGTGAGGGATGCACACAGTAGAGTAGGCAGGTCTGAGGCCAGTTTGGGGAGGATGGAGTTTTAGGCAATGAGCTATCATAGCACCAAAGAAAACACACAAATAGAGACCTCAAGCTGAAGCTACCCTCTGCTGTATTCTGTATAGAAAGAGGCCAGCTTTCCCCTTATATAGTGAATAACTAACCTTGCCTACTTACCTGAGTGTGAGAGTACATACTGCACTACAGCCCCATTAACCGACCCTTATACACCACACTGACACTAGCTCCATGGAACTATTGGAACTAGCAATCCTGCACCAAAAACTGGCTTAGGGGGACAATGGCATTCCAGCTAACTGTGTGTATCAGCTAGAATCCCCCTACACCACATCCCAGTTCCTACCTGTGTATAACACCACCATGCTGCAAAACCCGACGCCTCTCCACACGGGTATTTCACATCGTCTATAGACGAGAGCAGGACTGGAACAAAACCCAGGCCCAGATCTGGATGAGCCTTTCCCAGACGTTGGGTTGTTCTGATTCAGTGCTTGCTCTGTGTCCGCTTGCGCTGCAAGCTCAGAACCAGGGGTTAGAGGTGGGATTCTGATTCAGAGCCAGGTCTCGTACGTACCTGTTTAACTGCCTGTAAATACCCCTCTGCAACACTGAGGGACAAGTTATAAAAGTGCAAACAAAAGATCACAGAATCCAGTTAGTTTGGGGCAATTTCACGAGCTAAAGATCGTGTCCATTGTTAGGATATAGATATTCAGGCCTGTCTGTAAAGGCCTATACTTTAAGAATTTAGGTGTATTCTTATCACTTAGCTAGTTATAGAGGTATAAAAGAAGGAATCAAAATCACTGTCTGTCTGTGTCTGGGCCTTCTCTTACTGTGACAGTCTGAGGCCTGGTTCTTAGGCTAAGGCCTTTGGCTAAGCAGCAGAGGCCAGCCATAAACTGGGAAGTGTATGGTCCAGGGCCAGTCTAGCAGGGGAAAAAAAAAAAAAAAAAAGCCGCGATCGTGATTGGCGGCAATTCGGTGGCAGCTCTAGCGCCACTTCATTCTATGGCGGCAATTCGGCGGGAGGTCCTTTGCTCCCAGAGGGAGTGACGGCCCTGCCGCCGAATTGCCGGACATGCCGCCCCCCTCTTCATTGGCTGCCCCAGGCACCTGCTTGCTATGCTGGTGCCTGGAGCCGGCCCTGGTATGGTCACATCCTTACATTGCAAACTAGTCACATTGAAATAAGGTGCTATTGGGCTGTTAGGAATACAATCCTGTCCTGATATTCCTATCACCTCCAGAGAAAGAGAAGAGCCTAGAAGATGTAAAAGGAAACTTAGTTTGATAGCATCCTGTGCGGCAAGAACTTACTTATCAACAGCTGGGATGTAAAATCCTCATTTCTGTATTGTTCTATCACTGTAGTCTCCACTTCCCTAATGTTTGTCTGTATAATCTCTGTCTGGTTCTGTGATTGTTTCTGTCTGCTGTATAATTAATTTTGTTGGGTGTAAAGCAATTAAGGTGGTGGGATATAATTGGTTAAATAACCATGTTACAATGTGTTAGGATTGGTTAGTTAAATTTCAGTAAAATGATTGGTTAAGATATAGTTAAGCAGAACTCAAGTTTTACTATATAGTCTGCAGTCAATCAGGAAGTAGGGGGCGGAATGGGAACAGGGACTGGGGGTGGGGGAACTGGAATCATGTTTTGCTAAGGGGGAGGGAATGGGAACAGGAAGACAAGCTGGGAAGGGGGACACTAAGGAAGGAAACTGGAATCATGCTTGCTGGAAGTTCACCCCAATAAACATCGAATTGTTTGCACCTTCGGACTTCGGGTAATGATGCTCTCTGTTCATGTGAGAAGGACCAGGGAAGTGAGAGAGTGAAGGAATAAGCCCCCTAACATCCATTAACTGGTAAATACGTGTGTATCTGTGCATATGCCTGTCTGTGAGTGCTTGCCTGAGTGTGTGTGTGTGTTTGTGAGAGAGAGAGAGAGAGAGAGAGAGAGTACATACATGTCACAAAAAAGTCAGAGTGGTTGGAAGTGGTGGCGCGTGCATTGACAGATGCTGGTGCTTAGTGACCATCACCTTACGCTAACAGGCCATGTTGACCTGCTGCCAGTTGCCTGGATTTCCGAGGCTGTCCCCCTTAACAGGTCACTCTTCAGGCTGCCTTCAGTCGTACTTCTCCAAAGCTGTCAGCTGTGCACTGCTTCCTCTATTCAGCCAGTGTCCTGTGCATCCCATGTCTGTAAGAGACAAAGAGAGAATGGAGATCAACAGGGAGCCAGGAAAGGCCCTGTCACCAGGGCTTGCCAGCCAGGACATCAATGCAAACGCAGCTGAAAGTCACAAGTGTCATGAGTTTATCTGCTTCTGTCAAGGCTCCTCCCCCCCTCTGAACTTTAGGGTACAGATGTGGGGGCCTGCATGAAAACTTCTAAGCTTAACTACCAGCTTAGATCTGGTCCGCTGCCACCACTCCCAATGTGCTAATTCCCTTCCCTGAGTAGCCTTGAGAGATTCTTCACCAATTCCCTGGTGAATACAGATCCAAACCCCTTGGATCTTAAAACAAGGAAAAATTAACCATCTCCCCTCCTCTCTCCTACCAACTCCTGGGGGATCAAGATCCAACCCTCTTGGATCTAAAAACAAGGAAAAATCAATGAGATTCTTAAAAAGGCTTTTAATTAAAGAAAAAGGTAAAAATCATCTCTGTAAAATCAGGATGGAAAATAACTTTACAGGGTAATCAAACTTAAAGAGCCCAGAGGACCCCCCTCTATCCTTACGTTCAAAGTTACAGCAAACAGAGGTAAACACCCTAGCAAAAGGTACATTTACAAGTTGAGAAAACAAAGATAAAACTAACAGCCTTGCCTGGCTGTACTTACAAGTTTGAAATATGAGAGACTTGTTCAGAAAGATTTGGAGAGCCTGGATTGATGTCTGGTCCCTCTTAGTCCCAAGAGCGAACTCCCACCAAAACAAAGAGCACAGACAAAAACCTTCCCCCCACCAAGATTTGAAAGTATCTTGTCCTCTTATTGGTCCTTTGGGTCAGGTGTCAGCCAGGTTACCTGAACTTCTTAACCCTTTACAGGTAAAAGGATTTTGGAGTCTCTGGCCAGGAGGGAGTTTATAGTATTGTACACAGGAGGGCTGTTGCCCTTCCCTTTATAGTTATGACAGCTTCTCAGCTCTGTGGCCTTTTGGGACATTGCAGCCCTACGGCCTGGAGAGGCCACAGGCCAAGCTGGTGTGGATGCTCGGTGAGAGCGGGGTGTTTCAAGGGACAGGAACTCTGCTGGGATCACAGGCTCTCATGCCCAGGCCCAGCGCCAGCCTTGTCCTGACCGGGAGCACAGCCAGGCCAGATGCAGCCGTGTTCACGGACAATTGCCAAGCAAAGCTGAGCTGTGTAAAACAAGGCTAGCTCACAGGGATGAGAGGCTGGAAGAAGGGCAACATGCAGTGTGATTATTAGAGCCGGGCCTGAGCTGCAAAATTCAGAGCTGCCTCTGGCTCTCAAACCCCGGCTTGGAGAAGTTGGGAGGGGGCTGCTTCTGGTACATCTATGATCATTGTTATTGTTAGGATCTGTGGGCAGCAGGAGAAGCTCAGTGTAATGCAGTGGGAGAAAGTGTGAGGCACAAGCTGAGAGCACTCCTCTGGGGCTCCTCAATCCCACACAGAATATGGCAGTCTCGCTTCTAAACGACCCCTGAGTACAGATAGCTACAGTGCCCGATACACACAAGCATCCACTGGCCCCTATATTGCTCAGGATCTTCCCCCCAGCATCCTTCCCTCTGCTCTGCACGCCCGACACCTGCCAGGCCTGAGTCCTCCAAAGGGGCTGCACTTGAATGCTGCAGAACACTCCTCGCCCAGGCAGTGGGAGGTCAGGCCTCCCAACTACGCCAGGTCCCCTGCAGTGCCCTGGGGAGCGCTAGCCCTTCTCCCACTGCCCTGCCCTGTAAACCAATCAAGTGCCCCAGTCCGCTCTAAAGACCCAGCAAGCAGACACCAGAGGGAAGCCGGTGGTGCAAACAGCGACAGCGTCTGTAATGTGAGCTGAGCAATAGACACACTCCAGGCCTGGCTCCACCATTCCTGTGAATGCTTTAATGACCCCTGTGCTTACACACTGTGCAGTCACGCTCACACAACTCTGGGTGCACATTTGTGTGTGTGCAAATGTCCACATGTGCTGGCACATGGGATATGTGTGAGAGTCCGTGGCCGGTGAGGCCCCCAGCGACTGGGCCCAGTGAAGCCAGTATCAGTGGATGGCTCCTAGGTGTGCATAAGGCTATATGAACCACTGTGTGCATCAGTGCCTGAGCAGAAAGCTTCAACGTATGTGCCAGGCATGCGCGGTGCTGTCCTTCCCCCTGGGCCTGTGGGCAGGTCCTGGCAATGAGACTAGGCTGAGCTGGAAGGCACTAGAGCAGTGATGAGGTTCTCATCCCCAGGAAGTCACCCTGGGCATTGCACTGAAGATGCCTTGGCTGGTCCTAGCTCCCACCCGATGTCCCAGGGAGCCTTACAGACACTGACGGCCCACCAGGCGATGTGCCGAAAGCTGCTCCAGGTATAGCACTGAGAGGCTTTCTGCACTGCTCCCTGAACGGTTAGAAAGGCAGCAGCCGCACAGATGGGACTCAGCCATTCAGGTCAGAGAAGTCTCTGAACAAGGGACCACACACACACACACTGTAAACACCAGCACACATGTGCCCAATGCATGCACTGACACACACGCACACACAGGGGTTCACCCCTCCAGTTTAAAAGGAAAGACCAGAGACTCGGCCCAGCACAGAGGGCCCAGGACAGAGGAGCAAATGGAAAAGATGAAGAGAAAGGGAGTGGCTGGCCCGAGGGGTATTTGTATCCCTTGTGCTCCCGGGCTGCTCAGCCCCTTTCCCACTCTTTCCTCTCCGTGCTTTGGTCTAAAGATCACAAGTCTCACATGCTCTCAGCTCCCCCATCCCCTGGGAATGGGGGATTTAAACTGCTGGTCCTGGAGTGCAGGCTCTGATTGTGAGCTCTAGGGGTGAAGAGGGCCCAGCTGTCTCCCAGAGCTCCTGGGAGGATGATCTGTTTAATTTTCTCCCATGCTTTCCCCCCCAGAGCAGTTCAGGGGACCCTGCTGTGCTCGGCGGACCTCGGCAGCCAGTCGGAGTCTCCACGGTGAGAGCAAAGTGCCTGTGACTCCTCACAGGTGGGAGTTGGTCTTCCAGGGAAATGCTTTAATACTGGGTTACCCTTGCCCTTCAAACAGGACTCATAGCACTGTGCTCAGGAGCAACCCTACAATAACAAACCAGGATATGCTCTGCCCCAGCATTTATAAGCAGCCCTACAATAACAAATCAGGATGTGCACTGCCTCACTATTGTTAAGAACCCTTCCAATCACAAACCAGGCTCTGAAGCCCCCGCACTCAGAATCAACCACTGCATAACAAGCCAAGATGTACGCGGCCACAGCACTCATGCACAACCCTATAATAACCAATCCGGGTACATGCAGTGGAGGGAACTGGCATTTGGGGAGGGAGCCTCCTTTCAGCTCCAGGCCTGCGTGGGTTTACTCCAGTCAAGTGAGTAATGAGCTGTACGTTCCTCCTGCTGCTTCCAAACCAAGAGGCCCAGGGCATGTTCTGCTCTCCGAGATCAGAGCCACGCTGGCACGTCCCCCACTTCTGGATGGCAATCAAAGCTTCCCGCAGAGTGTGCACAAAGTCTGGCTCGTGGGATAGCCTCCAAGGAACTTCCCAGATCCTGCCCTGCTCCCAGCCCCAGCCATCGCCCTGCACCAAACGACTTGGTGGGAAACACCAAAGCAGAGAGTTCTCGTCATCCTGAATGCAGGGTTCTGAGGGCTCAGCTGCTGTCCCCAGGGAGGAGACGGCAGCCGAAGAAATGCCATGAAGCACTCTTGGAATGCTCAGGGCCACGCGTCCTACGGAGCTTGGAAGAGAAACATCTGCTGGGAACTATTCCTCCCTCCTGTGCCAGAGGGAAGATCCCCCCATGCTTAGACCTTTCCAGTCCCTGAAGAGGAGCACAGAGCAAATACTGGGCCTGCCCCTTTCCCTCCTATCACATAAAAACAACGAGGAGTCCGGTGGCACTTTTAAGACTAACAGATTTATTTGGGCATAAGCTTTCGTGGGTAAAAACCCCCACTTCTTCAGATGCATGGAGTGAAAATTACAGATACAGGCATAAATATATTGGCACATCAAGAGAAGGGAGTTACCTTACAAGTGGAAAACCAGTGTTGACAAGTCCAATTCAGTCAGGGTGGATATTTATTTTTCTCCCTAATTCCTTTCTGCAGGGAAGCAGGGCTTAGGCTCCATGTCTAGGGAGCAGGGAGGTTCCTGCTTCTCATGCAATTTCCTAGCTGGACCTGTCTCAGGCACAGGAAAGTGGAGTGACTTGTCCAAGGACACCACAGAGTCCGCAGAGCATCTAAACCAGCGTCCTCCTAGACCCCTCGACCACACAGCCACCCTCTAGTGGAGGGGGTTGGTTTCCTATGGATTTGCTATAGTGCCATAGCTATGCTGGCAAAACCCCACAGTGTAGACACAGTCTACATGGAGCAAAGCGTTTTTTCCATCGTTGCAGGAACACCACATCCATGAACGGTGGTAGTGAGGGTGACGGAAGCAATCTTACATCGACCTAGCTGCATCCACACTGGGGTTAGGCTGGCATAGCTATGGTGCTCCAGGGTGTGGATT
The DNA here is from genome assembly GCF_013100865.1 of Trachemys scripta elegans. NCBI lineage: Eukaryota > Metazoa > Chordata > Testudines > Emydidae > Trachemys > Trachemys scripta. Next base: position 21,453,468 of record NC_048305.1, on the reverse strand, counting down.
TTTCCCTCCCCTAAATGCCACAGCTATGTTGATCTAAGTTTGAAGTGTAGCCCAGGGCTCAGAATCTAGGTCTCAACAGGGTGATGCACTCTCTGCCCTGGAGCCATGAGTCATGGTATCCTACCCTCACATCAATGGATATCAGGGATGAATTTGGCCCACTGTTTTCTCATCTTCCTAACACAGGGATCGGCAACCTTTGGCCTGCAGCCGCCAGGGTAAGCACCCTGGCGGGCCAGGCCAGTTTGTTTACCTGTCGCGTCCGCAGGTTCGGCCGATCGCGGCTCCCAATGGCCGCGGTTCGCCACTTCCGCAGCCCCCAAATCCCTGCCACTTCCCGCAGCCCCCATTGTCCTGGAGCGGCGAACCACGGCCAGTGGGAGCCGCGATCGGCTGAACCTGCGGACGCAGCAGGTAAACAAACAGGCCCGGCCCGCCAGGGTGCTTACCCTGGCGGGCCGCAGGCCAAAGGTTGCCGATCCCTGTCCTAACAAAATGAATGTGTTTCTTCCTGCATTAGTTATAGACATGGATCCAAGTTAGGGATATCTCCAGGCCCAATGGGTAACTGCGTCTTTTTGGATTGTGTGCATCCTCCCAGGAACTGAGCCCTGCTACAGACAGATCACAAGACCAGCTGGATTCCCAAGATAGCCCTCTGGGCCAGAGGGATCTCCAGCTGATCACAGTGGATGCTAAAGGACTCTCTGTTCAAAACCATTTTTCAATTGTAAAAAATTGATTTTTTTAAAAAAGGCCATTTCTACAGGCAATGTCTGTTGTTCCTAAAATTTGTTGTAATTGAAATCCCAAAACCCTATTTTTTTTTCAGTTTTCAGCAAACAAAAGCCCCCCAAATTTTGATTTCTTTTTTTTTTAAAGGAAGCCAAGAAAATGTTGAAACAAATTAAAACTTTCTCATTGTCACTGATGTTTTTCACAGGCACAAAACTTTTCGCCAGGTGGCTCTGCCCAGTAGCAGGTCTGTGGCAGAGCTATGATTAGACCTCAGGCCTTCCTGGCTCCCCATCTTGGGCCATAACGCAGGACTTTGCAAAGAGGCATTATTGCTTTCTCTAGCACCCTTTCTTCAGGGAGCGCCATGTGTTTTGCCAGCATTAATACATGGGGGACTTGATCCAAAGTCCATTGAAAAGCTTCACTTGCCTTCTAACCTGCAGCTCTGTCTGGGGAACTCTAGGTGGATTGTGCTTTGTATGCAGTATCCCTTGCATATTCCTAGCTGTGGCATCGGCACATTCCTGGATGAACCTGCCTGAGCCATCCTATTTGCCCCTGTGAGATCCCTCCTCAGGGTTTTTCCCCCCAGCATCAGTGGGGGCATTTGCAGGCTGAAAAACACTAGCTAATATTGCAGTCTTGCGCTTGGACCTGACCTCCCCTCTGCCACCCAGTGCCCCACGGCTGTGCAACGCTCATTGGACAATGTGCCAGGCAGACTAGGCCTTGGCTACACTTGGGAATTCACAGCGCTGCGAGCGAGCGTGCAGCGCTGCAGGCTCTGATCACACTGGCGCTTTACAGCACTGCACTCGCTGCGCTCGGGGGGGGGGGGGGGCCTTTTCACACTCCTGAGCGCAGCAAGTTTCAGCGCTGTTCAGCGCCAGTGTAGCCAAGGCCTAGGACTAGAATCTCACCCTCTGTCCAGGCCCTTTAGTTGCTTTAACTGCAAGGAACAGCCTGAGAACCAGTGTCATTCTGTGACAGATGGAACAGAGGCAAGACAGCTGGAGGGGGAGACCTCCCTGATGTGATCTTAGCTCTTACTGGCAAGTCTCAAAGCCAGGCTTATCTCAGCTCAGGCAGACGTGTCTCTCTCTTTGCCAAGCACTGCACCTCCCCTTATAAACATTCCTCGGGTATATAGCCCAGTACCTACAGCTCCCATACTGCAGTTTTATTTCAGACAAGGACTGTCAGTTCCATGGAGACCCCACTGCTCCTCATGGAAACCCTTTGGGGCCCTGTAGAGTGGTTGGGAAGGGGCGGGGGGGGGGGGCATAGAAGAGTATTTCCCCCAAACCTGCCTCATCACCAGGAGGTCAGGTTTTAAATTAAAGGTTTATGAGAAAAAGGAGAGCGGGAGAGAGATCCCAATCTGGTCCCAGACTGGCAGGCTGATTAACCCCGGGTTCAGGCCCAGGCCCTGATGCTCACTATAAATAGCGCTGCCTTTCCTTTCCCATCCTCCCTCCAGGGGATGAGAAATGCCTGTCCTTTTATGGTCAACAAGGCAGATTCCTGGGGCTGAGCTGGGGGCAAGCCAAGGGGGCCCAGGGGATTCAGTCCTGGGCCTTTCATGCTGCTGCTTTGCTCTGTGGGCTTTGCTGGGATCAGTTATAACGCCAGGAACAGAGAGCAGGTTTTAATGGCTTAGAGGAAGGGATGAGTGCAGAGGGGAGATGATGTGAAGACATCTGGAAGCAGTGGCTGGGAAATGCCTCTCGTTCCATCCTCTGGGCTCATGGTACCCACGCCCGCTGCTGGTCTGAGCAAGCAATGCCAGGGACGGACGGACATCCTATTTTAGTGCCTATGCTTGGGAACTAGGCCCCCTGTGAGAATGACGGGCAAACGCACGTGCCCTCTGAGAGCTTCCAAGCTGCAGGCCACAGGTCTGTCCAAGTGAGCGAGGCCATGGGAAGGCACCGTGGATGTGCATGGATGTGAGCCTGTATATGTATGTGCCTGATAGGTATACCGGCTGTGTGTATATCGTGAGTGTGTGTGTGAGATGTGCACACTGGCTGTGTGTATATCCTGTGTGTGTTTGATGTGCACGATGTGTATACCAGCTGTGTGTATATCGTGTGTGTGTGTGTGAGAGAGAGAGAGATGTGCACACTGCCTGTGTGTATATCCTGTGTGTGTATGATGTACACGATGTGTATACCGGCTGTGTGTACATCATGTGTGTGTGCGCGCACTCTGCATATGACAGATGGTAAGCCCTGTGGCCAGGAATCATCTCTTCTCTGGGTCTGTCTCACACCCAGCACAATGGGCCTTTGGGAATCACTTCAGGGAGAAATATTTATGCCTAATGTGTTTGCATGTGATGTGTTTGGAACGTTTCTCCCCTGACCCACAACTGTGCCCCCTCTTTGTAACAGGGCGGCTGGGTTTAGCATTGTGGTTGGGATGTGTTGCAAAGGGGGCGGGGTGCTCTTGCTGCCCTTCCCTCTGACCCCCAAAGATTCTCATCCTCTTGCTGCGAGGGTGCTGCTCTGTGCTCAGTCTTACAGGGCCTCAGTCTGAGACACTAGTAGATGCCCCTGTGTCTGGGGCTGATGCGGCTCCCTGAAACGGCAGGGGGCTTGTCATGGAGACAGACTCCCCTCACCACACTGCAGCTGGTGAGCTAAGGCTAGGCTGCCATGGGGACAGCTGGAGCCCAGGATGGGAAGCCAGTGCTGTGGTACATGGGATTCCTGTTAGCAAAAAGTTCTGATAACCACCAAAGTCAGAGGCCAGTTCCACGCACAGGAAGACCCCAAACTGTGTGTGCCATTCCCCCCACCCATGGGAGTTTGTCCTCCCCACCATGGGCCCCATCTTCCCCACCTCACCATGCTGCAGGTAGAGTGAGGGGACAGTGCACCCTGGTGGGAGAGGAAGAAAGGCACTGGGGGAGACGGCGCGCACTATGGGGAGGGGGAAGGGTACATAGAGGCGCACACACAGTTTGGGGGGATGGACACAGTGCGGTGTGTGGGGAGGAAGGTTCAATCCATTATTTCTATAAAGAACCTCAGTCACATTTCCTAGCTCTGCCTAGCACCCCTCATTCTGTCAGAACCCAGCACTGGATTTCTCTGCCCACCCGCTCAGCCTGGGGGCTCTTTAACTAGGGCCAGAGATGGGAACAGGCCATGAGGGGATGGGGCCCAATTGCCACATGACCCGGACAGGACTAGGCAAGGGCATCCCTGGTCCGAGTTCAGTGTTCGGGGCCTTCTGAAGAAGAGCGAAGCAAAACACCGCTTTCTCCCAGGCCTCTCTCCCAGCCCTTCGCCTTTTCTCCCAGCCTCATCCATTTTCCCCTTGCTCCCAGTCCCCTCGCCACCCAACCAGCCTGACCACAATCACACCATTCCCCACCCTGCTGCCTTCACTCAGGACTGCCTTCCCTCCCCCACTCTCCCCAATAGCCAGACCTGCACAGCATCAGGGCCTGGCCTGCCTCTCCCCCCTTCCCCTCATGCTCAGGCCTGTCCCTTACCCTTCTCAGCAGCAGGCACGGGGCGGGGGAGGGGAGAAGGACACACAGAGGAAATTGTGTCTGGAAACAAAAACTGTAGCCTTAATTCTGTGTCAAAAGTCTTGAGATGACCTCCTCCCCTGGCCCCCATCCTTCCCACTTCCCCCGGTGCTCCTGGGGCGTGTGAGCTAGGGGCTCTGGGAGCAACTCCTGCTCTGTTTGCACATCACATTCCTAGCAAAGAGGAAGTAATTTGCAGAGTGAATTCCCAGGGGAGACAGTCACGTCAATGGGCCTGCTGGAGCCAGTTTTCTTTTAGCTAGATCCATGCTATTGCAGGGTGGGGGGGGGGAGAGGGGGAAGGAGAGGAGAGGAGAGGTGAAGAGGGAAATCTGGAGTCTCATTCGAAAGGTTGAAGTAGCCCGGATAAAAATCCCTGGCTGTCAGAATCCTGGATGCACGTGGATGGCTGAGGCATGACGCGGTGTGAAGCCACCAGTGCCTCCAGCTGGTGGGAAGAGAGACAAGCTGCAGAGGGAGCCGGCAAGGGGGCACAGAATTAAAAACAAAGCACCAAGCTCTATAGCAGAAGAAACCTGGCTAATATTTTAGCTCCTTCTCCTGGGCTTAGCTGGAATGAGACCATTCTGCTGTTCCCCCTGCTACAAACACTTCCCGGCCTCCTCTTCCTCCTGCCCAGGCCCATGCCATGAAGTCACAGCACACTTCAGCCTTGGTGATGTCCCAGGCCATCAAGCCTCCCATCTGGGATGTCACAGAATGAACCAGGCAGGAGGTGCTGGCTGCATGGACAGGAGATGACTTCCACTGATCCGTCAGGACTTTAGTAATGCAGGGCCCATTCCTGATAGAGGCAAAATGCCCACTAAATTGGGAGCTATTCATAGATTCCAAGGCCAGAAGGGGCCTTTGTGATCATCTAGTCTGACCTGTATCACACAGGCCAGAGGACAGGCCCAAAATAGCAAATCTTTTGGACAAACACCAAGCTTGATTTAAAAATTGCCAATGTTGGACAATCCACCATGACCCTTGGTCAATTGTTCCAACGATTAATTACCCTCACTGTTAAAAAGTTGCATTTTATGTCTAGTCTAGATAGCTCAGTGGTTTGAGCATTGGCCTACTCAACCAGGGCTGTGAGTTCAATCCTTGAGAGGGCCACTTAGGGATCTGGGAGAAAAACAGTACTTGGTCCTGCTAGTGAAGGCTGGGGGCTGGACTTGATGACCTTTCAAGGTCCCTTCCAGTTCTAGGAGATAGGTATCTCTCTCTCTCTCTCTCTCTCTATATATATATATATAAAACTTCCAGCCATTAGACCATGTAATACTTTCTTCTGCTAGATTGAAATATTTGTTCCTTCCTGTAGATATTTAACCTCTTAATCTGCTCTTAGTTATGCTAAATAGATTGAGCTCCTTGAGTCTAGCACTGTAAGGCATGTTTCCTTTGACTCAAGGAGCTCAATCGTTCTTGGGGCTCTTTAATCCTTCTTGGGGCTCTTCTCTGAAACCTCTCCAACTGATCAACCTCGTTCTTGTATTGTAGCCACCAGAACTGGACACAGTATTCCAGCAATGGTCACACGACTGCCAAGTGCAGAAATTAAATAACCTCTCTCCTCCTACTCAAGATTGTTATGCATCCAAGAACATAAGAACAGCCCTACTGGGTAAGACCAAAGGTCCATCTAGCCCAGTATCCTGTCTTCTGACCGTGACCAGTGCCAGGTGCCCCAGAGGGAATGAACAGAACAGGTCATCATCAAGCGATCCAACCCCTGTTGCTCATTCCCCCTCTGGCAAACAGAGGCTAGGGACACAATTCCTGCCCATCCTGGCTAATAGCCATTGATGAATCTATCCTCCATGAATTTATCTAGTTATTTTTTGAACTCTGTTATGGTCTTGGCCTTCACAACATCCTCTGGCAAGGAGTTCCACAGGTTGAATGTGCGTTGTATGAAGAAATACTTCCTTTTATTTGTTTTAAACCTGCTGCCTATTAATTTCACTTGGTGAGCCCTAGTACTTGTGTTATGAGAAATAGTAAACAACACTTCCTTATCTACTTTTTCTACACCAGTTATGATTGTATATACCTCAATCATATCTTCCCTTAGCCGTCTCTTTTCCAAGCTGAAAAGTCCCAGTCTTATTAATCTCGCTTCATACAGAAGCCGTTCCATAGCCCTAATCATTTTTGTTGCCCTTTTCTGAACCTTTTCCAATTCCAATATATCTTTTTTTGAGATGGGGCGACCCCATCTGCACACAGTATTCAAGATGTGGGCGTACCATGGATTTGTACCAAGGATCTCATTAGCCCTACTGAGAGCACATGTTCAGCTGATTATCCACCCTGAACCCCAAATCTTTTTCAGTCACCATTTCCCAGGATAGAGTTCCCCCATCCTGTAAGTATGGTCTACATTTTTGTTCCTAGATGTATACATTTACGTGTAAGTGTATTAAAACGCATCGTGTATGCCTGCGCCCATCTTACCAAGCAATCCAGAGTGCTCTGTATTGGTGACCTGTTTTCTTTATTATTACCACTCCCGCAATTTTTGTGTCATCTGCAAACTTTATCAGTGCTGATTTGACGTTTTCTTCCAGGTCACTGATAAAAACATTAAATACCACAAGGCCAAGAACAAATCCCTGCAGACCCCACTAGAAACACGCCCACACGCTGATGATTCCCTGTTTACAGTTACATTTTGAGACCTATCCATTCATCAGCTTTTACTCCGTTGAATGTGTGCTATGTTAATTTTATATCGTTCTAGTTTTTTAATCAAAATGGCGTGCGGTACAAAGTCAAACCCTTACATAAGCCTAAGTATATTACATCAACACTAGTATTTTCACCAATCAAATTGGTAATCTCATCAAAAAAGGTATCACATCAGTTTGACAGGATCTATTTTTTCCATACACCCATGTTGATTGGCATTAATTATATTACTCTCCTTTAATTCTTTATTAATAGAGTCCTGTATCCGCGGCTGCAATATCTTGCCTAGGATCAGTCAGACTGACAGGGCAATAATTACTTGGCTCAGCCTGCTTACCCTTCATCTGAGCAAGGACTGCAGGATTGGGCAGTGAGCAGCATGGAGGAGACAGCAAAATATAATCCTTAAAGTTTCTTTTCTGTGGGGGAGGGATGGAGAGCCATGCAACTTCCCCTTTAAGAGTCCCAGTCATGGTGGGGCTGGTGCTCGTTAAGCTGCCATGCTAGCTAGTGTTTATTAAGTGGCTGTTCCCTTTTTATTGTCCTATACCCAAGCTAGTGGGGGGAAGGGAGGATGTACTGGAAACTGTATGGGTCCCATTAGCAAACCACTTCCTTTAATGGGTAGCATCTTGAGCAACTGAGAGCTTTGCTGTTTGGTGGCTTTCCCAGCATTGCCTCCCTACGCTGATGAGTCGGCTAAGCAGAGAAGGGGAGGGCCCTAATCCCATCCCTCGGGGGTGGGACACGCAGCTATCAGACCCTTGGGCCCTGAATGTCCCTGGTTTGAGTCCTGCCAACAGCTGGATTTGAACCCCAAACCTTCAACCCCCACAAGGTGAGTCCACACTTGAGGAGTAAGTCCATTTCCAAAGACTAAATAATAACCTGCCTTTCCCCTGTTCCCTTCCCTCACAAATAAAAATTTGACCCTAGTATCCACCAGTTCTCCCATCTCCCTGTGCTGAGCCTCTGAGTGTAGGAAGTCTGCAGCAGCGTGCCGTGGGGCCTAGGGAAGCTCATTAATTTATCTGGCAGGATAATGTGTTAGGAAGAATTCGGTCTGAGCAGGCGTCGGCTCCTCTCTGCATTGCTGTCCAGGGCAGCCAGCGAGTTATTGAGGCTGGAGCAGCTCTTTAATAAAAGCCACTTGATCCAATACACTTGGAAATGGCTGCTCAGACTCAGGTATTGATGTCATTCCCCCCACGAGAGAGGTACCCCCAAGGAGCCTCCCATCACCACGACCTGATTTTTCTTCTGCTTTATTCCCTCCTCCAACTTCAAGGCCTTGGCTGTTGACCACTCTTCTTCCAATCTGGGAGGGCTTCCCCTCAGAGCTCATCCTCACAGCTGCTCAGTAGTGTGGGGGGCACCACATCAGAACGTAGGGCATGTGTAGGGACACAGTCAAATTCAAGTCTTTTTAACAAACTTATAGTTAAAAATGACTCTTTCTGACAGCATCTCCTTTAAAGAGCATGGCCTGGTTTTTTTTTTTTTTAAATCATTCTTTTTGCAAGAAGGCTTTGTTCTGCTCTGCTATTGCTATATCTCTATAAAAGGATCTTTTCAGCAAGGGAGAAACTGACTGGTCCCCACTCCTACCATGAGCTCTGCCTGGGGCCTGTTGCAATAGATGGGATCTGCACAGGCACTGCACTCCTTGAAGGACTGGGGTCTGATGAGCTCTCCAGGGGTCGGACAGTGCCAGTGACAAAGGGCTGATTAATGCATACTATAAACAGAGACAAAGGGTCTTACTTCCTTCAATTACTTGGGGGCTACTTGTAACTCTAGTGGGTGCAGCATTGTCAGACAGGTTAGGATTTTCAGATTGATGGGGCGGGGTGTCTCTCTAAAACCAGTGACCTAAGAGTTAAGTGTGCTCACTGGAATTAATTTGAGCCTGTGTAAGAAGTAAAAGGAGCCTGTTCTTAGCAGATCATGGAGCACACTATGCCTCCTACACTAGGCCGTTTGTTAAACCTTCCCACACAAGACGTGTCTGTATTGTGTGCATGCACATGGGAGAAGGTGTTCTGACACCTAGGGGTGGCCAGCTGTGCTTGGCTCAGAGGAGGTCAGAAAAGAAAGAGAAAGAGGCACAGAAAGGTTTAAGTGACAGAAAGAAATGAGGGTCTGAAAGAAGGGAAGTTGAATTCATGAGTGAGGGTATGAGGAGAAGCAAAGAGCTGCAGCCAGACTAACAAGGTAGCATGTAGCTACACAGGAAAATGCACAGTGAAAAGGTTCAGGCTGGGAACAACGAAAACTCCTCATGGAATCTGTGTCACAAAAGCTGAGAACTGGGAACTCAATACGTTAGTGAGAGGTAGGATTACCCCTCGATTAGACAGAAAGACATCGCTGCACCTTCATAGGATAACCTGGGCAGCTGATTGTGTCCATTGGTTCCTGCCAGTTCCAATGACCACATATAAAGGGGAACTGCTCACTTCAGTACCTGAACACCAGGCCAGATTGTGGCTTGAGCTGAGACTTACAGTGTGTCTACACTTCCAAGTGGGGGCGTGATTTCCAGTGCGAGGAGACATACCCGTGCTAGAGTAATAGAAGTGTAGATAGAAATAGAAGTGTAGCCAAGACTACTCATGCTACTGCGGCTACCCTTCTGTTTTTAGCGCAAAGCTCAATCAGAACTGCCTCAGGTATGTCTGCTCGCGCTGGAAATCACACCCGCAGCTTGAAGTGTAGACATACCCGTAGTAGCTAGCCTAGCCAGCTGAGAATACGCTCACTCATAGCTTTAAGCACATGTTCTAGCTGCAATAAACATCCTTGACCCTGAGCCTGCAAATCCCCTTATGGGCATGCTTAACTTTACTTGTGTGAGTGGTGCCAATGAACACCAGTGAGGCACATGTGTGTGGGCAGGGTTGGGGCCTAAACTTCAGATGCGCATTTCCCGCTAAGACTGACTCTGGAGCAGTAATAGCAGAAAGTGTAAAGAGCCCGAATAACTCTTCTGGAAAGGGGACACTGGCCATTTGCATTTTCTGAAGCTGACTACGTTTTTAAAATGTCCAGTTGCTTCAAAACACACGAGCTGACCTGCTTTAATAAAATCCCTTTTATAAGCTGTAAGGGTTTTCCTGTTCCCCTCCTGATGGAGCATTTGAAACTGATTGCCCCCCTGTAAAGGGGAAACGGAGATACTAGCTCTCCCAAAGTGCTGTCAAATGCACAAAACAAACACACCTACATAACCCTTTGCTGTGGATCTCCAAGTATTCTATGGGTTGGGTTGATAGTTGTGTGTTTTGTGCTGGCCTGATCCTGAGAGTCAGCAGTATTAACATATAATCCTTCATTTAATAAATTTTGGTTACATTCAGTATCTTCAAAATGAACAGAACTTATGAAAGGTTGTGTTGCTCGCACACAAACGTTTATTACTACACACTGCGTGTGCACCCAAACACCAACATACACACACGCCAACTGACATACATACACCAACATGCACACAAACATACTCACCCATACATAGACACATGCACAAATATACATATCTACATGTCTGCAGGCACCCTACTCAGCTGCGTGCATCATGCGTGCGCACACACACAATCACAGGCATACTTGTTCCTGCATATACACACGAAGTTGGGTGCTGCCCATGCATTCACCTGCATAGCATGCGCATAAGCACGTGTCCCTGCGCACCTACACATCCAAACATACGCATGGTTTCTGGCTGCATAACCCCAAGTGCACGTCACTCCATTTCTGCTCTCCCCTCTTCGTATAGAGAGGGCATCCATCATTGCTATTCTGGGAAAGCCCAGGCCCCAGCCCGGTGCTTTTGTAACACGCTCTGACCCAGCCTCTTGAAACAAGTCAGCTCTCACCTTCCATTTACCTATAGCCAGAAACTCCTCTTCACCGTCATGTGGCCACAGCTCCTACCATGTGGAGTGGAGGGGAGGCCCATCTCAAGGCATTCCCCCTCGCATTGGGCGGGGGGGTTCATTTGGGATTAGACATTCCATTTTAGTGGGCACTCCCACTGACAGCTAGATAACAAACACCTCTCTGCTCTGATGGCATATTCCACCAGGTGGGAAAGGAACCCACTTGCTAGCGATTCAGGATCCCTGCACCCTGGGACACAGGATAAGAGGGAAATCCTGAGAGGTACACATGTATCGCCCTCTGATTTGGCCCAGGATTGCTAGGCAAGGTCAAGCAATGTTGGGTGCTGATTGGCTGGGGAGAGGGCAATGGTTTATACAGGCAGCATCCCAGGAGACCCTGCATCAGTCCCAAGGCAGCGAGTCGGTGGGGTGGGTGGGGTACTGAAGGACCTGGCTGGGTGGAAAGTCACTGGGGTCCTTATGACTGAAACAACAACTTCAGACCATCCCTTTGCTGTTGCTTTGTGCTTTGCATTGGCCGGGGCAGCCCTCTGTTCAACGCATCTACAGTTCTTTCAGTCTCTTTGTGTGTGTTTTTGGCCAGGGTTTCTAATGATGAAATGGCCCCAGAGCTCAGATTTCCAGCCTCTTGCCTCATCCTTTCCTATCTGACTCCAAATCACTAGCAAAGGCAGCTTTCTCCCTCTCACGCATGCAGGTTAAAACCTGGGCTGTTAGCTGAGGGCATGTGCCTCTAACAGCCCATAATGCACACTATTACCGGCACACACACACACACACTCAAATGCACACACAAATGCATACATGACTACACAATCACCCTGTAACACACCTCCACACACATTTTAACCAACACATGCCCAAACATGCCCAGTCTAACGTATACACAACTACACACTCACTCTGTAAGACACATTACACACCACACTAACATAAGCACACACAAATATGCATGTTTTAAACAACACATTTGTACACACAGTCTTACACATCAAACACAAATGCACATGTCAACACTCACCCTGAATCACTCACATTAAAACACATCACTATTAATTGTTGTTGGTACGAATCACACAATAGACAATACAACACAATACCCCCACCCCTTTAACACTTGTAATATCTGGCCCTGCTGAGCATGACAGAAGGAAAAGGGGGAAACGGAGATGGCAGCTTTTGTCTGGGGTGGGAGGAGAAGCTTCCCAGTTTCTCAGCTTTGGAGCCCAGAACCTATTTTGCAATCTGTGGTTAAAAAATACAAAGCTTAATCATCTCCAGACAACACTCCTGACAAGGAAAGAGGGAAATGCCACGCTGTCCAGGAGCGACGCAGAGCTGCAGCCTGTCTAGACACAGCCTTCCCCTAAATGCCTGCTGATAACTCCTTGGGAAAGCTTTGGCAGAGGTGCGTCATGCATGAGTGTGTGCTGGAAATGAACTCCTCGCCTAGCAGCACAAAACTACAAAGGCGTTAAAGCCTCTAACTAGGAAGTTCTAGGGCTTACGACTGGGTAAATCATTCGTGTCTCTACAGCTGGTTTTGGCGAGAGCAGAATCAGGCCCCCAAATGCTACTAATATGGTGAGTTGGAAGGGTGTGAGCCCCGGGGGACTAAATCCCTGTAATACTACACCTGGTCATATGCCTGCTGGAGACCTGGCCAGTTACCGCTGGGAGAGTAGCAAAGGGATTGAATTCCTCCCTTTATCCAGAAGACGTTACTTTCTTTTCCAAGCAACTCTAGCTTGTGCTGCAACATGCAGAGAAGGGATCATTGGTCCTTTAAAAGAGGCGGGGTTCACGCGGGGTCCCCCACAAGAGCCATTATTGGGCAATCTGCTTTACGGGGTTCTCTGAGTGTAAACCATTGTATGTCAAGCCTGTCCACATGCCCCAAGCATGACCCTTCCTGCCAGCCTCCCCCCCCCCAGTGTCCACCTCTAGAAGGGGTCAGATTAAGGTGTAAGCGGATGGTTTCCCCATCTCCTCCTCCATCAGTCCAAGGACAGGGAGCTAGGACCTTCTGAGTCCAAGCCCAGCTCCAACATTAACATACTATACAAATCATGGTCACATTCCGTGCCTCAGTTTCCCCATCTGTATAATGGAGATAACAAAACTGGGGTATGTGTGTGGGTGTGTGTGTGTGTGTGTGAGAGAGACGAGCTAATGGGAAGTAGATAGAGCTGTGGTTGCAATTTTTTTTGACAGAATAGTTTTCCATAGGAAAAAAAGCAGTTTCATCGAAATTGAAACGGTTCACGGGAATGTGTCAATTTTGATTAATTTTTTCATGGGCAACAGTCTAAACAAATAATTCCAGCTTTCTCCTTTCATTTTGATAAGGTAAAAATATTTCCTTCTGACTTTATCATTTCAATTTATTTTGTTTTGCTTTTTATTTGAAATACAACATATGAATATACTATTACACTCTATAGTTCCATATAATATAAAAGTAGAAATAAAATGAATTGAAATGATGATGTCAAAAGGAAGCATTTTCCCTAACTGAAATGACACGATTGCATTGAATCAAAACAATTTGACATTACTGAAGCGAAATGATTCGACGGTCCCGAATTGAAATTCTGCAGAGTTTTCATTTTCTGCGAAGTTTCAAAATATCAGCTTTGTGTTCCAGTTCGGAACAATCTCCCCTCCCCCTCCCCGAAACGCTGGAATTTCCCAAGGAGCGGACAGCTGCAGTGGGAAGCACTGCGGGGGGATCTTGCCGGCCCTTCCCTCCTGTTACTGATTTGGTCACACGGGCCAAACCTTTGGCCTGAGATATTGCAATCCTCGATCTCTACCAGTGTTTTTACTTTGGTGCACGGATGTGGGGGGAGGGGGAGACAGGGGGCAGGACAGCTCTGATCTGCCCCTGCGGCCTGAGCATGTTACTCATCATTCCCACGGGCCTGGAGATGAACTGTCCATCAATCTATCCTCTAAGTTGCACAGCTGGCAGCAGGGGAAAGTGACTGGGTATCTCTGGGAGGGAAGAATTCCTTGGATGCAACTAACCTTCTTAGCAAAGAATCCTGCTATGACCAGAGATCTGAGCAGCCCTGGGGTTACTCCAGTGCCCGGAGAAGGTCTGGGCTTGGGAGAAGCTCTGTTCCTTGTGTGCTGGGAGGCAGGGAGAGGTGGATGGTAAGGCAGAGATTTAACAGGGGTGTGCCAGCCGTGACCTTATGGAAATGTCAGCCCTGGTGGAGCAACCTGCTGACCCTCTGCTGCTGCAGTCAGGCTGTGACCTTTCTGGAGCAGCCTCTGCAAGCAGCCGGTGCAGAAGTGCCTGCTGGATCTCTGACTAGATCAGAACAAAGCGACATTTTGGGTGCCAGGAGATGGCACCAGCCTAGCAGCCTCCTGAAATTGCCTTGTTACCCTCAGACCCCATCACCGAGCTCACCCAACAACTCCTAAAGGCAAACAGACAGGCCCAGAGGCACAAAGCTGGGTGGCAAGACACAGATCTCACACCAGTCTCAATATGCAGCAGCTCCACTGAAGTCAATGGGATTACTCTGGATTTACACAGGAACTGTGCTGCTCGGGCAGCTGTGGCTGGGGGCAGGCTAAGAAGGCTGGACTCCGATCCCTCAAGGATCTAATAGTTTTCTGTCTAGCCCACAGCCCCATACAGTGATTTGCTTTCAGGCAGCTGCCTCCCCGTTGTGTTCTCTAGGAGTTCACTGCAGCCTAATTAGGGGGTGCTAAGTGGCCCAGCCACAGGGCCCCTCTTCTCCCACAGGCTCTAACCAGGGCTGCCCAGAGGATTCAGGGAGCCTGGGGTCTTCGGCGGCGGGGGTTCTTCTGCTCCGGGTCTTCGGGGCACTTCGGTGGCGGGTCCCGGAGTGAGTGAAGGACACTCCGCCAAATTGCCGCCGAAGACCCGGAGTGGAAGAAGCCCTCGCCGCCGAATTGCCGCCGAAGACCGGAGCGGAAGAAGCTCCGGGTCTTCGGCTGTGGGTCCGGGACCTGCCGCCGAAGACCCGCCGAAAACTCTCGTGGGGGCCCATGAAAACTCTAGTGGGGGCCCCTGCGGGGCCCGGGGCCTGGGGCAAATTGCCCCATTTGCCCCCTGCTCTGGACGGCCCTGGCTCTAACCTGCTGCACAGCAGCTAGAGAGAGCAGCAGCCTTTTGCCAGGGCCACCAAGCAGGGAGCTGTGGAAACACCTGAACTTGGGAGGAAGCTTGGGAAGGGAGCAAGCGCTACTAGCTGGAGGAAAAGCAAGCAGCAGCAGTGGGTCCGGCTGGCTTTGGGGTCCCGTCAGCCTGTGAGCCGGGATCCTGTCAGTCACTGATCCGCAAAGAGCCGCTGGGCAAGTGTGAGCAAGGAGAGGTGCCGGGGCCCCCTAAACATCTTCAGAACAGCCCCTCCCCCTTCCTCCAGAGCACTTGCTTTGCCCGCTGCACATCTCAGGGGAAAATGGCAGCAACATCTCTGTAACCCAGTGCAGCTCACATGGTCTATATTGGCATCTTCCGCTTGGGGAGGGCAGGGAGCCAGCCTCGGCTGGGGTTCAACTCACTTTATTTTTCCGCCCTGAAATATATGTGGAGCAAAACACAGCCCAGTGTGACTCGCTGTGCCTTGGGGCAAACTATCGGCCCCGGCCCCTGAGAGCTGCCCTGCGGGGCATTGGCCAGCAGCCCTGGGGGTCAGGAGCACCCCGCTCCCCACTCTCAGAGGGAGCCGCTGGGCTGGCCACTCAGCCTTGGAACTGCAGCTCAGGGCAGCAGGTTCATTCACTGCAGGGTCAAACAGTACAGGGGGCTGCCTGGAAACCCTCCCCCCTGGCCCCAGGGCTGCAGATGCTCAGAGACGCAACTCAAGCAATTTCCCCAACTCGCCAGAATCTCTCCATTGTAATCATCAGCCCCACCACCCCCCTGAGCTCTGTTATCCCAGACCCCCACCTCCTCGCAGCACTCTGCATAGCCGCGGGTGGACACTGCTGACGGCAGAGCTACGGCCCCTGGTGCAGAATAGAGGAGAGCAGGATGCAGAGCCCTACCTCCATCCACTGGGGAGAGGGGCTGTCCTGTCCCACTCAGGCAGGCAGCCCCAATACTGTGTTCCACTGAAACAGACACCACCTGAAGGCTGGACGCCACACAGCAATCCCCACCACCCCCAGCCCACATGCCGTGAGCCTTTGGGTGTGATCTGAGTGGGAAAAGACACTGGCAGAGCCCCCATTATTTGCTAGAAGGGAGACCCTGGCAGACCCATTCTTGTTTTAACCCCCTGCCATTCCCCTTCCTCCTGTCCATCTGCTTTGCGCTCTCCTTCCTAGCCAACCTGGGAGAAACTAAGTTGTTGCACAAACGGAGACTGAAATTTCAGCACAGAATAAAGCAAGAGTAGCCAAGCCGGGTGATTGGCTACATTTACAAGGGGAAACCGGTGTCTGGTACAGACTGGTATTCCCATTATCAGAGAATTTGAGCATGGGGACCATTACAGCTATGAATTTCCTATCGCTAGCCCTCTCTCTCCCCAGAGCTACGGAGATATGACAAAGAAATGCAGCTGTGCCAAAATGAATCTCATGCACACACACACTCAGTCCTGCTTCTCTCGGTCTCGGCGTGTACGTACCTATGTTGCGCGGTCATCCGAAGGACTCACTCACACCTGCTGTGCACTAGGCCCCAGCTGGGGATGAATGGGGGGGTCTCACCTCCACTCTTCAAAATATAACGTGCTACTGGGACCCGGTGCTGCCAGTCTGGGATTTTTAAGCAGCTGGCATGGGGGTCTTCAGCGAAAACTCCTTCCACACTGCTCAGAATCTGGAAAACCTTTTTCTTTTACCTTATATGAGCTGAAAAAGGAGGCCAGGCTGCAGACGGCCACATCTGTCAGGGGCGTTGAGGGGAGCCATTGGCTGCGGCCCGATCACGTGGGCCTGCTGCCTTGACCTGCGACAGTTCAGCGGAGTGTTGGTTTTACCCCCTAAGGAAGGAGCGTTTGACAATTTTCATATTTCTTCTAAATTTGGAGATTTCAGACAATGCTGGGAGGCTTGGCTCAGGATGCCAGAGGCCCATGTGGAAGTCATTAAGTCTGAGAGGGAGAGCGAGAGAGCGAGAGAAGGAGGGGAGGTGGGGAAAGAGGGGGAGGAGAGGGAGAGAGGCCTGTGGCCGTTGCCAGCTACATGCCTGGGAACATAAGTGAACTCACTCAGAGAAAGTTGTTTGTAATAACTGACTTCCTCTCCGGCCTCCTGCCCCATATGGGAAAGCAGAGGAGCCCTGAGAACTGTGAGCGGAAGGAATAACTCCTACCTCAGTGGCGACAGGACCCCCTGCTGCTCCAGGAGGGAGTGGAACGCACTGGGGAGCTAAGGGGAAATACTCAGTAACTCGACTTCAAATGCAGCCCCTGCCCATTCCTCATGGCTGGCTGCAGCCCTGATTGCAGGGCAGTGAGGGGAATGGAGATTCTCCCTGGCCTGGCTTAGGGTATCTTGTGATTCCCATTACTTTGAAAAGCTCCACCTGGTCAAGCTTGAAAAGGGCATTTAGGCATGTGAGCATCTGAGCATGTGAATGACAGAGCACAACCTGTTCTGGGTGCGTGCTGAGGGGGGCCCTACCAGTCTGACCGAAGCTGAGTTGTTCTTCTCTGGAGCAATAGTGGCTTTCTGCCCAGCAAGGCCCCTGTTGACCCTCCTCAGCCTGTCACCCCTCAAGGAGGTGTGGGACCTTGCATGCAATGCCAGCAGCAATGGGTTGGACACATCATTCTGCCGTTTCAATGCTGACTGCACCACCAACCACTAAGGCAAGTGTTCCTCACGAGGGCCCCAAGGTTATGGGTCAGACCCAAGAGGCCTGGCTCTGGGCTTGCAATCCTGGATGTCCAAGGTGAACTATTTTGAGGGTAACCAACACCGCAGAGCGGGGGTGACAGGACTGCTGTCTTGAGGGTGCAGGGTGGAAAGGGGGTTCCCTTTTGCTTTTGGTAGCCTTCCCTTCAATCTTATCTGCCTGGCCCCACAGATACAGTGTCTTCTTCAGGGGATCTTTGAGGAGCCAGCATTCTAGCCCCCAATTCCCCAGGCCACGTTTGCAAAGAGCACCCCAGAACCTGACCGTGCCCAAATGTGGAATGCAAGCCCATGTATGGCATGCACCATTCCCAGAGAATGATTGAATTAGCAACTGCTTGGCAACTCCTGAAAAACACTCAGATTAGAGACACCCCCACTTCTCTGGTCCCTGCATATCTGTCCCTCTGGTTCTCTATTGCTAGAAACATTTGCAGGAATCCAAAGTCATTGTCCCTTGTGTGTGTGGGGGTGGGGGTGGGGGGTTCATCTACTTTTAATGTGAATCCCCCCAACCCAAATTCCTCAAAGCTATAATCCTGTCTGCAGCATCACAGTCATGTCCACAGCAGTTAACTGTGATGGAGGATCATAAGGCCAAACGAGGAATAAGCAGCTGGAGTAGAAGGAAGACTCCAGATAGTAAACTGGCCTTTCACAGAGCTCGTGCAATGCAAGGCCAGCTTCATTAGCCCATTTCATCACATGACACTGAGACACAAGCAGTGGAAATGCTTTGGCCTGGAGCCAGGAACAGAGCCCAAGTCGCCTGACTCCCACTCTAACCACTAGACCATGCTGCCTTTCCTAAGGGTTCAAAGATCTCACTTTTATGTAAAGGTCCTTGGCAATAGACAATAATAACAAATGGGGAGCTGAGAACCAGAAGTTATCTAATGGCAGACACGGCTGCTTCTGCCCCATGTTTTTCCAGGTGGTGTCAGTAGCTATTAAAAGCAAAGGTCTGATCTTCAGGGCTCCGAGCAGCCCCAGCTCCCACTCAGGGTCAGCCCATGAGTGACCAGCAGTGTGTGGGCAGAGTTACAAATGCTGCATATGTTCTACGGTGCAGAGGAAGCTACTGACATGCCTGGGAATGTCTATGCACTGCACACAGTAGGAGATAACCCATCACGCTGTGTGCAATGGTCTTGATCAGCTAGGATCCATCCAGGGTTATAGTCCAACTAGGGAGACCCTCTCTGTTCCCCCTTGCTGCCCTCTCCTGCTTTGCTATCACTACAAACTGCTGCTCCAGGGCTATTTCTAGTAAGGGAATGTGAGGCATTAGGAAAGGGTCCTGCTGGTGTTGCATTTTCCTTGGCAGTTTGGACTTTTTCTTCATGGAATACACTCCTCTAAGCAAGGCAACAGGCTGTAAACAAATGCCTGCTGGCATGGGGAAGGAGAACATATAAAGAAAACAATGAAGGGGACTGTTTGCACCATCTCCAGTTCCCTAAGGACCCAGGAGTCCTGTGCAATGCAAGGGGCAGATGGAGAGGAGGCAGACCCTGGAAACAAGGCTGGATTTCCCTCCCATCCTACTGTGAAATACAGAGCTTCCCACTGCTAGAGTACCAGTGTTCAAACTCCATCTCAGGGTACCAAACCTGATGTGCCACCTCATTCTCTGGAATCATTACCAACTCCTGGAATTGATCCTGATGCTACCCCATCTCCTGGGACATTCAAGGAATGAGGTGCCTGTCCTGACATTGGTTACAGGGTGTGATTCAATCCATACACAGCATCGCAAACTGTACGGTTTCAATGCAATCGGCAGTCGCTCCCATTAGATTCCTCCTTGCTCCTCAAACCAGAACAGAACCTTCCCCCTTCTGCCTTTAAGGAGAGACCACCACCCACTGAGGCATTTCATTTGAATCCTGAAATATGAAGCCCATCTAGTGAGGCTGCTGCAGACAAGCAGAGCTAATGGACGCTCCCCTCCCTCCCGTTAGCCACTGAGGAACCACAGCTCTACCCATCCATGAGTGGCCTAAGTTCGTGCAGCAGGATAGCCATCAGATCTGCCACTGCCATAGAAGCACTTAGCTCCTACCAGCTCTTGCTCTGTCGTTCCCATTGCCCCAACCCCCATCTCCCATCACACAGAGCTGAGCCCATGTGAAATTGGGTTGGAAAGGGATTTGCAGTCCTCCTTGCTTCTGCTGGGCTGGGTCACAGGCCGTGCCCTGCCTCAAGTGCTCATTGCCTGCACTGCCAGGCAGCAGGCACTGTGATGGACACGTTAAAGTGCATTGACAGCCCATTTCCAGTCAAAGTCATACTGCATCAGACTCAAAGCAGAGAAGGTTGGCAGCAGGTAAAGCCAACTCTGCCCATCAGCCTCAAATGAGCTCACTGCTTTAGCCATCGTTGTTCTAGAGCTTGGATTCTCAGCCTGGGGTCGCGACCTCCAAGGGGGTTGTGAACAAGTGGCAAGGGGTTGCATTAACGTTCCTCTCCTGTCCATATTGCTAAATGACAGGGGACCGGGTAGGTTCTGGCTAGATGGGACAGGATCCCAGTAAGGAAAAAGATGGGAAACATCATCCGAGATAAATGGTCCCAAGTATGTCAGTAACACGGCTGAAAGCTGTTTGGGGCTCTTCCGAAGACACTTAAGTACGATAGATAGATAGATAGATAGATAGATAGATAGATAGATGCCTCTAGTACTAATTCTTTATGATTTTTTATGCTCTCTACCCCCATTTTCCTAGCCCTGGCTATTGGTGAACTGCTTTGATCCATTCCTTCTGCCCGTGGCTTTCTGAGTCTATCCACCACATAGAAAGCTCCTCCAGCTTGCAGGCAGTTCTCCTTCCCCTCCCTCCCCTCTGGCTCCTGTACCCACCCCCCACCCACACACAGCCCCCCAGCCATCTCTTTCACTGACGGGCTGGCTCCAACTGAAACACAAATAAACTCTGCCATTAAACAAACCCTATAATTAGAAACCAGGTTTCCTAAATGAAGTGAAAAATGTAACGTTACCCTCTGTTTGTTCACTGGATGCTCCAGTCTTGTTCCATGACCCAGAGGGGTCATGCCCCGTGGTTTCTAAGAAGCCTTAATAAGGTAATGTTTAGGAGGTTACTATCTTTACAACTCTTGTCTTATTACAACTCGGTAAGAAAAACATTTGGGGCAAAGCACGCTTCCAAGGAGAGGGTTTGTTTTTTTTACTGCTTCACTGAGATGCTGTGGAAAGACCCTTCTTTGCCGAGGGTTCAGTTTCGGTATCTCCACAAAGATGATCCCTGGCTGCCCATTCTCCACTCCATAACCTCTGTCCCCCTGGCTGGCCGTGAAGGCCTGGGTGGTCCCATTTGGCTCTGGACTTCAAGGCCAGCAGTGAGCTGATTCAAAGTAGATTCTTGTACAATTTCCTCCTCCCTCATCTCCAGGACAAAGAGTCCTCTCCACTAGGAATAGGACTGACAACCCCCCTCCTCCTCCACACACACACACTTTCCACAGAGGCATCGCCATTTGAACTAGGAAATGGGTCCTGGCTGACATGGCTGATCATTAGAGTTGCCAACCCTCTCGGATTGCCCTGGAGTCTCCAGGAATTAAAGAGTGATTTAATTAAAGATAATGACATGTGATGAAACCTCCAGGAATTCATCCAACCAAAGTTGGCAACCGTACTGATTATAGATATACCCATGGAGGTCTATCTGGGGACTGGATCCATGACAATCCCTCATTTCCCCTGTATTTTATACATCCATCAATTGAGAGCACAGTGTCCCAGCTCTCAGGAGTGTGCTTTGCAACATCTGTGCTCTGGCCCTTGGCACATTATGCTGCTGTATAAATGGGATATGTCCTGTCTCCCTTCAAAGCAGCATGCTACATCCAATAGCACCCAACTACCTGGTGGAAACATCACTCTCTTCCACATGGGGTTGCACTACAAGGGAGCTTACAACACCCTCAGCCCCACTATCCCAGGTAGGAAGGCTGCCTGCACGAACCAGCAACTGGGAATGACACATATGGGCCAACATGCACAGCAAGTCCACCTACCAGACAGGGATCCCCCTGATTGGCTAAGTGGGATCTAGTAGAATGGACTGTAGTGCTCAGGGGATTGGTCAGGCATTAGGAAGGGTTTTACCTTTAGGTCACCAGCCTATCTCCCTCCCAGCCTGGGAGTGATGGGAAGTCCTTACAATCCAGTGTCCCTATGAGAAACGGGTTGGCGGGTCTTGATCCAGTCTCTAGTGGGAAACTCACACAAACGGCCATCCCAGTTAGCATTCTGGCTGCAGTCAGAACAGGAAGGCCAAGGGCTGAATGGGCCACTAAGGCCAAGCCATGTGCTCACCTCTGGAGTGTGACTGTTTCCTGGTAGAGGTGTGTTGCCAAGGAAGGATGGGGAAAGCTGGCCTTGCCGCACCTCTTCTGTGATTCAGCAGAGGACTCCAGTCTCCAGTGTTGTCAGCCCAGCACCCTGCCCCAGGACTACAGTCGATAACAATGTAAAACAAAAGAGAAGGCCCCCTGCTCCCAGCACACGCTGGTGAGTTAGCAGACACAAGCCAGATGGAAGGCCTTTGTTCAAGGCGCCCAGGCAAGCTCCTCTAGGAGAGGATAAGCAGGCGTAGGACAAGGTGCGTGTGTGCTCTGAACTTTGCTGTACTTCAGACAAGGAGCACAGACACTGATAACAAAACTCCCTCTCCAGTAACTCCAAGTTAATGTACAAACACACTGCATTTACAGCCTTTTAATCTGCGACATGACATCAGACAGGGACTGTTCAGAGATAGCCTGGGGTTTCTCAGCCCATATATTATTAAATGCAACAGAAGGCAGAACCTGGCTTCCTTGTTCCTCAATTGCATGCGCTGTCTAGATTACATGATGATGATCTTGTGACGGCTGGAATGATTAATGTGCATGCCAGGGTCAGCACTGCTCTGAAGTGTCATGCTCAAAACATGCCTGGGGTAGGTTTTCAGCCCACTTTGCTCTCTGCAGCTCTGATCATGGGGTTTGCAAATAAATGTTCCTGTTTCTCCATGGCCCAGGGGATAGGGAGTGGGATGGGAGACCTTTCACCTTGAGGTCTCTTCAAATCCTGTCCAGACTGGTAAGTGACCAAAAGTTGTCACCGGAAGGTGGCTACTCCATAGCTGCTCTATGGGAGTGTGAGAGTCTCAGGCCATTTCCCAGACCATGGTTAACACCCTTGGTAGGGTGATCAGATGTCCTGAATTTATAGGGACAATCCCGATTTTTGGGACTTTTTCTTATATAGGCTCCTATTACCCTCCACCCCCGTCCCGATTTTTCACATTTGCTGTCTGGTCACCCTAACCCTGGGTTACTGTCTCAGTGGAAGGCTGGGACCTGCCAGGTTGCCAGCAAGGTAACCTCTGGGGTGAGAGAGGCTTTCAGTTTCCATGGCCTCATCCATCCTAGGCCTCTCGGCTGAGAATGATATCAAAGCTGCTAACTGTGGCAGTCACCTCCTTTCCACAGGGCCGGTGCTACCATTTAGGCAAACTAGGCGGTTGCCTAGGGTACCAAGATTTGGGGGCGCCAAAAAGCGGGGCCCCCAATTTTTTTTTACATCTTTCCTACGCCCCCTCCCTGAGCGCGCGGTCACCGCTCCACTTCTCCCGCCTCCCAGGCTTGCAGCGCCAATCAGCTGTCTGGGGAGGAGAATTAGAGCGGGGGTGGCGTGCTCAGGGAGGAGGCAGAGCAGAGGTGAGCTGGGGTGGGGAGCTGCTGCATGGTTCCCGGGGGGGGGAGTGGAGAGCTGCCGTGGGGGGGGGGGGGCCGGCGGGGGGGGGGGGGGGGGGGAGCTGTGCAGGGCTGGGGGAGAGGGGTGCAAGGTAGGAGTTTCGCCTAGGGCACGAAACTTCCTTGCACCAGCCCTGCCTCTCCATTAGGACTAGGACTGAGCCCCCCACCTCTTTCCACAGAGGCATCGCCATTTGAACTAGCTTTGAACCTGTGACTCTAGCTGTGACAGCTTCTTTTTGCTATTCCCAATCCCTTAGGCCAGCAGCCCTCACCCTGCCATGCCTGTCAGGAGGTAAAACATTTACTACTGCACAGGAAAGCACTGCCCCGCTGCTTGTGCAGGTGAGCCTCACACACAGCTCTCTACATGGAGGGAAGCTTGACCTGGGGACAACTAGCCACCAAAGAGAGTTGTAAACGCTTGGGGGGTAGGGAACTGCTTAGCCGCCCATACCCCTAATGGGCAATCAGAGTTGTAGCCTTGGTCTTTTCTGCCCTGGGAAATGATTTACTTGGGCTTCTGCCCACAAGCAAAAATCCCCACAAGAAACCCCCTCAAACCCTAAAATGATGCCTTTTATCACCGACTCTGAAGGAACTGATGGCCTGGAAGAGATTCCAGCTCCTTCTGGCCCTGTCTCCGCCAAGTGGGAGATCAGGCTGTATGGGTCAGCTGGCAGCAGGTGCCGAAATGGCAGTGTGTAAATGAACGCATATGGCATGGCTGGCAGTCAGGAGAGAACGTGCTGTGCCTGGAGGGGAGTGAGGGGGAAATATCCCCAACACAAAATCAAACTGAGCCAATTCTAATGGCTGCTTCTTGAAGTGGCTAGTGTGCTCCTACAAAGACTGCAAGGATGGACACCGGAAGACCAGGCATGATCAAAACTGGCCCAGGCATGGTCTAAGAGGGCAGCTGCGAAACAGTGCCATCTAATGCTTTGACGTGGTTGGGCACAGATTAACTCAGGGCCATTAGCTGTGAAGTGCTTGCCAAGGGGTTGTGTGATTTGTTTGGCAGGAGAAGGCTTAAAGAAGAGTTTAACAATCCATCTCAAAAATCCCCATGGGACAACTTAATGGTTTGAAGTGAGAGCCAGGTACTGGCTCAGAAGTAAATGTTAGGATGTCTGCAGGCCATAAACCCTCCAGCAGCTGGAGCCTTGGCTGGTGTTGCTCAGGGCGCTGCTCCATTCCTCTAGGCAGACACAGGACCAATTAGGGAATGGTTTGGAGTCTTAATTTAGAATGGCATCCTGGCTGGCTGCATGGACAGCGCCGCTGGCGGGTAGTGGAGACACGGGCAGCAGCCAGGCCTAGATGGGAGCACAATAGAAGGGGGCTGTAGGGAGAAGCGGGTGACAGTACCTGCCCACCCTGTACCTGTCTGTCCGGAGCAGCAGCCAGTTGTGGGAGCTGCAAGGCAGAGTGACACTGAAGGGAAGTGTAGGAGGGCCATGGGTGCTAGTGACCAAGAGTCACTACCATTTGGTAGCTGTTCGTGGCCACCATATAATGATCTGGGGGGGGGGGTTCCTCACTTCTGCCTTGATGACAGGTGCCAACGTCCAATAACCCTGTCGAGCTGGTGCTAACTGGCCTCCGTTTGGCAATCTCAGCAAAGACCCATGATTCCACATGAGCCCTGGAAACGGAACTGCACGCTGCCAGTCTTTCGATAGCAGGAGGGTGGGCAACTTGCACGCCTGCTGTCCAGGCTGTGCCTCTTCTGGAGCTACAGAGACGCGTTATCAGCCGGTGCACCTGGTCTGGTGATCTCGCGATGGGGCGGTTTGATGTGCACACGCTGGCCAGAGACATCAAAGACTGCAGAGCATCATCCAGCTTAGCTGCTGTGCATTCCCAGACAGGGCACGTGTCTGTGTGTGTGTGTGGCTGCATTGCGTGGCTGCTCTGGACACGTGTATATGTGTGGCTGCTATGGACACGCACGTGTGTGTGTGTGTGGCTGCTACGGGCATGCATGTGTGTGTGTGTGTGCATGGCTGCTACAGACACGCATGTGTGTGTGGTCGCAGCGCACAGGTGTAAAGTACAAACGCATGCCGCACACCGCCAGAGCTGCCAAGCTGCAGTGCATATGGCTGCATGGCTGTATTGCTAGGAGTCCCTGGCTGGAGCGCTACCCTGCCAATGTGCCCTGTGCTGTTTGGCTTGTTTTAATGTAGCTGGCTGTGCTTCGGTCTCTCTGTGAAGCAGGGGGAGGGGCTGCACCTCAGCCATTAGCCTGGCCCCGCTCACTTTCTTTCCCAAGAACAGACAGGCACTTTGCCTCCTTCCCTTCTGTCTTTGGACACTTCTGTCAGGGGAAAATGGCTGCAGCCTGGACTGCACCTACCTTGTTCAGCCCCCCACGCTTTAGGCCTGACGTGGTGGCAGTGGCCGTGTAGCTGGGGCCTCTGCGTGGGTCTCTCGGGAAGATCAAAAGCAAGGCAGAGCACTCAGGGCCCTGCTGCCCTCCTGCATTTCCACAGCTGCAGCTGATTATTGCTGGGAATCCTGTAACCCGTTACTCCTGGAACATCAAACTTGGGCTTTGAAAGGAAACAAAAAACAGAGGTGGAAAGGCCTGCAGCCCTCCCTGCCCCCATCCAGAGAGAGCGCGGCAGGGAATCGAAGCGCAAAGCCCCAAGCAGCCTGGGTGAAGCTGATTCAAGGTGGTCTAACAGAAACTCCAGGCACCTCAGATGGTTCCGATGGAGCTGGCCTTTGGGAAGGAGCTGGAACTTCCTCAGGGAAAATATGCGGATGGTGCCAGAGCTTGGATAGTCTCTTTGGGTCTCTCCTCAATTCATGCTCTCTGCGCAAACAGCCTGAGCCGGAAGGGCTGCCAGGCCAGGGATCACCCTTAAAGCACCCAGAATCACTTGCCCTGATCATGGCTCCCTCGGGGAGGCTGGTTCTCAGATGGGCTCAGGTCAGAGGCCCTCTCTCTCTGTGCCCAAGGTCTGTCTTTGCTAGGTTCAGGAGGTCATTTCCTCAGGCCCTTTCTTCCTCCTCCAGTTAGCAAACATCCAGCTGTCATGGCCCCCTTGTGGGAAGCTCTTGTAGGTCCAGGAGCAGCAGCAGCAATCCCAGCTGCGCCTTTCTCTGTGGGTCTATCAACGCTGCGGCTGGGAGCGAGCCGCCCAGCCTGGGGAAGACAGACTTGCACCTGCGAGACTCCAGTTACCGTGCCAAAAATAGCAGTGTAGACGTCAGTGCAGTGATGGAGGCTTGAGCTAGCCACCTGAACTCAGACCCACCTGATCCCTGGTCCCAGCTCGAGTGGCTAGTCAGAGCCTCAGTCACATCCACACTGCTATTTTTAGCCCGCTAGCTCGAGCCCTGCTAGTGCAAGTCAGTCTACATGGGCTTGGATGTTTGCTCCAAGCTGCAATGTAGACATAGACCATGTGGCCTGGGGGCTAGGCTTCTCTTCTGTAGCCATCTTGGCCACCTCCACGTTGGCTTTGAGCTTGAGGGCTCTCTAGGACTATCCTTCCAATGAGCTCTCCAAGCTTCGCCCCTAGCCACCTGAACTACAGACTGGTCTTGGGCCAGTAGGGCCCATCCGTGGGTGTATTAGTCTGACGATGCCCGGGTGCCGAGGCAAAGGACACATCGGTCAGCGAGGGATCCCTACAGGTGACATGTGGGTCGCCCCAATTGCAGGCACCCAACCCTAGCAATGGGAAGGGTATGAAACCCATGATCCTAAGCTCAGGTGAACAGTCTTTCTTTGGCAGCTGCTCACAGCCGGGGGGAGGGAGGGCTGTGGGAAGGAGGAAGGAAGCTGCTAGGGTGATCTAGGAACAGGAGTCCAAGCAGGTTTTTTCCACCAGGTGCTCGGTATCAAAACGCACCAAGAGGAGGAAACAAAGAGAGTGCAGTGGGAAACCTGCGCATCTGGAACTCGTAACAGGCGACGTGCTGTAAACTCTGCCCTGGTGATAAATGCACTGGAGCAGTGGCGGCAGGATGTGCTGGAAGCCCTGGCGCCATTGGCCCTGCTCTGCTGACATGCTGTTTATTGACAACGGAGATCGTTTTTCTTCCTTGGGTTCTGAAAGCCTCCTCCCCTGGGCCTGTGTGATTGCATTGCCGGGCGTGCGCTGGAATGGGTCAGGGCTGAGATCTGAGGGGGTTGGAGGAAGCTTGAAGCAGAACAGAGATGGTGCATTTCGACTCACCCCATAGGATGGCTCTCAACTTGGCTGATATCTAATGTCTTTTGTCCAAGGATCTCAAAGCAATTTACAAACATTCATAAGCATGAGGTCAAACCTCACATCTCTCCTGTGAAATAAGCCAAAGTTCCAGATAGGCTGAAGCAGTAACATCCCAATTGCACAGAAGCAAATTAGACCACAGGGAGGTTTAGTAATTAGGCCAAGATCATACAGCAAGTTAGTGGCAGAGCCAGAACGGGAACCCAGGAGTCCTGGAACCCAAGCCCCCTGTGCTAGTTGCTAGGCACGCTATCTCCTTAAAAGGGCATCACACACTCAACGACTACAGTATGTTTAAAACTCTGCTACTCAAAGTTTGTGCATTAACTAAACAGCAACAACATTAAGGCCAAAGATAAAGTGATACTAAAATCCAATGGAAATCGCATGGGAAAAGCCTTCCTGTTGTGGGTGGGAAGCACTGGGGAATGCTGCTGTAGGCAACGGGACTTGAACCCCTACCCCATTGCACTGATGAATGCCATGGGGAGGGCACAGAGAGGGCACTGACCTCGACCAAGTGCCAGTAACAAATTCCTGGCTCCCCCGCCAGACGGGACATGTCTCTGTGTTTATGTAACTCAAGGAGTCGGCAGAATTAAGCGCTTTGCCTTTTTCCCTTTTTTGAGAACAGGGAGTTTAATTCCCACCAAACAATGTTCTTGTCCAACAAGTTTAAAATAAGCTCTTTTGGCCAGGGCTTCTCGCGAGTGCTAGCACGTCAAGCAGCAGTTTGTGCAAATATGGACTTGAGCAAAGAGCCCCAAGGCTACGCGGGCTAGGCCAGCTAGTACCTGCTGGGGGAGGATGGTCAGGCAATGACTGGGACAGCTGAAAAGTCTCTGCAATGCCCCAGGTCTTCCTCCTCCCCACCCAGCCGGCTGCTCCTTTCATGGAGTGGGATTCGCTCCGGTGGATGCTGCTGTTAGATGAAACATATGTGGGGGTCTGATGGATGGAAAATGTTATTCATGGCCCAGATGTGGGGGCCTCTCAGCTCCTGCACTGATATAGGTGAGAGCAGGGCTAGGCACCTTGTCTGTTAGCCCTCTCTCATTTCTCTTCTTGTGCACTGGGAGGTTTGCTCCTTCCCCCAGTTTAGTCCTTTAACCTGCAATTACAAGTTCAAAGCCCAGAGGGGACTGACTGAGCCTTCAGTTTGCCAAAACAGAGGAGACAATTGCAATTTACTGTCAGAGGGTCTCAAAAAACACAAGGTCCTGGCCCTTGCTGTGGGCACAAACGATCCCAGCACATGTCTCCCAAGGGTGTGGAGGGAGGGTGTGCCCTGATTGCCTGGCTAAAGCTGGTGCACTGGCTGATCCCCTCATCCCCAAAGCATGAGTAAGAACATAAGAATGGCCATACTGGGTCAAACCAAAGGTCCATCTAGCCCAGTACCTGTCTTCCGACAGTGGCCAGTGCCAGGTGCCCCAGAGGGAATGCACAGAAGAGGTAGTCATCAAGTGATCCATCCCCTGTCGCCCATTCCCAGCTTCTGGAAAACAGAGGCTAGGGACACCATATGTGTTTCTGCGCACTGGGTGCATAGCACTTTGGGCTCCTTTGGCGTGAATGGCCCATTCAGATTGGGAGGCGGCTGGATTCAGATCCTCTCTCTCCCACAGCCCCCTGCCCAATAACCACCCCACAAGTCTCTCCACCCAATCTATGTCCAGCTGCTCTCTGAATTCTAGTTCTCCTGAGACTCCACACCTACAGCTTATACGCTTTTCTCAGGAATACCCTGGCCAGTTCCTTCCCGATCAGCCATCACAATGGTACTTTGCCTTCCTACCAGGGGTGCTGGAACAATTTGTATAGTGGGGGTGCTGGGAACCATTGAACCAAACTGTAAACCCTGTATATGATGAAAACCACTTCAAGCCCGGGGGTGCAGTAGCACCCCCAGCACCCGTACGTCCAGCACCTATGCTTCCTACTCCCATTGACTGAGATTTAATGTTGGAGTCTTAGAACGGCATGTGGAACTATGGTCTCTGCATGCAGCGCTGCATTAACTGCCCATGGATTCTCAGTTGGTGCATGTGTACCACAGACACTGTGCACATAACTGCACATGCAAATTACAACCAAGTATTTTTGCCCATGCAGTTCTGAAAATCTGGGCCTTCCTCACTAATACTAATCATCCTGCTGCCTGGTGGGCACTGGCCGGTCTCACTAACGCCATCTCCCTCCTCCTGGCTTGGCCATGCCTCTACGCCTTCACCCCCACTGCACCGGCTATGGCCCCATAAAGGTACCTCTGGTCTGCAGAGGTGTCAGCACTTTCTCCTTTGGGTGAACCCCCAGCTAGAACAGCGAGTCCCCAAAGGCCAAAGCCACTATAACGCCCACTATTGGTGGAGTCATCAGAGGCAGAGTTTCCCTTTCCTAGGGGGATCAAGGCTTCTGCTACCCTGTGAGGTTGAGCTAGGGTGACCAGATGTCCCGATTTTATAGGGACAGTCCCAATTTTGGGGTCTTTTTCTTATATAGGCTCCTATTACCCCCCACCCCGATTTTTCACATTTGCTGTCTGGTCACCCTAGGCTGAGCAGAGGAGGCTGGGCCCAGCTCAGGGGACAGGCCTGAGAGGAGATTTGGATCTGCATGTCCCCAGAGTTATGGGATGTTCAGACCTGGGGGCCTGATTTGGGCCCCTCCCTAGCCTTGAGGGATGGTGACTTTTACCTTTCCATTGTCACATATCCTCTCAGGCTAGGCTGTCCTCAGAACTCACTAGCTAAGCAAGGGGCAGGGGAAAAGGCCAGGGTGTTTTGTGTATGAGATGGAGTGGAAACCCTAGTGCCCTGGGCAAAGACCACATTTACATCCCACCTTCCTAAAATCCTCACCTGCAGTTTCAAGTTATTCCTCACTTCCCCTCCTCAAAATGGCCATTACTGATGGAAAATGGCTGCTGCATCCTACCCTAGGGACGGCTGCATGGTAGTGGGGGGCAAGTGATTCCTGTAGACACCATTTGTAAAGTGCTTTGGGATCCTCCAGGAGAAAAAGCACAATGTGTGTGTGAAATTATTAGTTTGTTAATCACAGACCTGAAACAAACCTTTCTACAGAACTAGAACCCAGATGTGGAGCTCACCCTGGACTGTCATTAAATTAAGCGACAAATAGCACAGGCAATATGCAAATTGGGTTACAGGATGGGAGACGCACACTTGACTTTCTTTCTTCACCTCTCCTCTTTCTTCATTAAAATTCTCGAGGTTGGTTCTTTGTTTTCAGAAGGGTCATTTTAGCTGATTTCCATGGGGACCCCTAGTTTATTTGATTTCCAAGGGAACCTCAAAGGCAGCATCAGCTTCTCCACAGGCTGGGGGGAGGGGGAGGCAAATGGAAAGTCAATAGGAATGGGTGGAAAGTAGGGAACCACAGTAGTGGGTGATGATGGGGACAAGTTTATGTAAACAAATTAAAACAAACAAGAGCTTTGGCCGGGATCTTACGCCCCAGCTTTGGGGCACACACTGATCTCTGACTATTGGGTAGAAGGAAACTTTCCAGGAGGGTATCTTACCCCATAATCGCCCTCTCTAGGTTTGTTTCTCTGAAGGAGCTGGTGCTGGCTGCTCTTGGAGACAGGATACTGGGCTAGATGGACCTCAGGTCTGACCCAGTCTGGCAGTTCCTGAGAGCGATGGAGTGTGCGGCAGGACAAAGGCGGCTAAGCACGGCCTGGGAGAGTAACTGCCAGGAGTCTGGTGGCACCTCCAGAACGCTGAGTGGGCAACAGGCACCGGCAGGTCTCAGCAGAACTTTGCAAAGCTGAATTCTCCCGGTCCATGGCCTCTTTGCTCTGGTTGTAGGGCTGTGGGGCAGTGGCGCCGCACTGCAGAAGTGGGTTCCCTCCTAGAACGCAGTGGTGGAGCAACCCTGTGAGTCCATCCAGCCCATCTCCTTGCTGGGTCTGGGCTCAGCCCTGCTGCCCCCTCACCCATGCCTTTTAAACATCACCCTGGGATTTCCACCACTTTTCCCTGCAGACTCTGGGCCAAATTTGGTCCTGGGATAAGCAGTGATGACTCCACCTGAGTTTCACCTGCTTACAGCAGGCCTACACTTGGCCCATTCCTCTACACTGCTGCTCTCGCTCGCTCGGGTGCAGAGAGCAGCAGCCAGCCCCGCCCAGCCCAGCCCAGCAGTGCCAAAGCCGAAGCCCTGGCTGGAGAACGGTCCCTCCCGCAGAGCTAGGCTTTGGCCGCGGCCAGGCGAAATGGCCCCTTTTCTTCTTTAAGGAGAGTGGGAGAAACCACCAGCCCAGCTTATCAAATTTGGCCATGTCTGAAAAGCCCTCATTTCCTTTTCACCAAAAAAGATCAAAACCGGGTAATTGGCTCCCAGTGCAGATGCCTCTGAGCCTCTCTCATGTGTAAACAGCATTTCCAAGTGTTGATACAATCCAGACTGCTGCCGCTGCAAAAGCATCCCAAGTATTCCCAAGGCGCAGATGACCGCAGAATGGCTGCAGGCTCTGGGACTGCTGTAGGAACTTGCCCTGGGCAATGGGGTGAGGAGCCTGTGCCCCGATGTGATCCCAAGGTGCCAGCGGTGGGTCCTCCATTCAAACACCTCCTCCTCCAGCGGTCTGGGACAGGGATGGTGGCCGGGGGTCTGGGATCATATGCTGGAGCCTCTCTAGGGGCTAGTCCCACAAGCACCCGGGTGTTAAGAGACAGGATGCACTTGTAGCCATATCCCTGAGTGTGCTACAGCCCCGGGGACTGTTTCCTCGGTGACCTTCCTGCAGCATCCCCTATTGGTAGATACCTAGTGCTAACACCTGGTTGACATGTCACCAGCTGATGACCAGGAACAGCTGCCAGGCTTTGAGCTAGATAAGGGTTTGAGCCCCAGATTTCGCAGCGCTCCAGATTGAGGGGTGTTTGGGTTCAGGCATCTGTCTCAGCCCATTAGAGGCAGGGGGGCCCGCTACAACGTCTGGCTCTGATTTGAGTTCAGACTCTAGCGTTTGGGGGCATTTGATATGGGACCCAGTTCTGTGTTAACAGTCCCCTCTGCTCTTGTGTGCCTTGCAATAAGAGAGGACCACGCAGCAGTGCCCTGGCTGGCTCTAGCCCTCATGGGTCCGGAGAAAAGCTTGAACACGTGACCTGAGTGCAGCTCAGGAACTGGAAGGCAAAGAAAAAGAACAACGTGTTGCTTTGATAAAATCTCCTGACTCCTAGAACGCTTAGGGCTGGTCATGCTGGGAGAGTCCCTCGTAGCCCAAAGGCCGCAGCCTGTGTTTTGGGAGCAGGCTATCTGGGTTCCAGCCTTGCAGTTGGTACAAAGTTTGAAGCAGTCCGGGTCTGCAGCAAAGTGACAGGGGGCTCAGTTCTGTCTAGGTCCACTTGGAGCTGGGAAAGTGCTGGGGTGAAAGGTGCTTGAGGCACATCAGCTCTTGCTTATCATTGGGGGTGTGGGTGAGCAGGGAAGGAGGGAGAAGGGAAACCCCAAGGGACATAGAAGAACCCCACCTCTGCTCTCCAGCATCCACGCTAGGCTGAGGGAGAGGGCTGGGGATGATCGCCAGCGGGTGTCAAACCATTTGGCTTTAGGACAACACCATCTGGTGGCAAAACCCAGACATGACAACTGCGCACAGCTGTAGCGCTGCTGGAAACCAGACCCAGGCTCGTAGAGGGAAAGAGAACCTGCCCCACCCCAGGGTACAGATTCAGACCCTAATTCCTGGCCTGGCGGGAGCCGTGGTGGAAGGGACTCCTGGCCACGCTGCACCGCACGGCAGAGCACAGTGCAGAGACTGATACAATTGTCATGAACATACAACCAACCAAGCCAGTTCCTCCTGAAAAGGGCTGTGAAGACTTCTCACTGGGTCACGCAGCCAAGGGGGTGCTCCCGCTCCCAGTGGTTGGCATTAGACATTTATCTATCATCATCCAGCATTAAACTCACTGAGGAAGATACAGGGCAGCTTTCCTTACTCTCTGTCCTGAGGCCCCCGGGGACCCCACTTCTGCCTTGCTTGTTCCCCTGCAAACAGACTGGCACGACTCTGGAGGGCTCCAGCCCTTATGCACCATGAGCGTGTGTGTTTGTGTGCTGCTACAGCCACAACGCCCAGAACACCGCACGGGTGCTGCTTACCGGCAGCTCCAAAGCCAGCCCAGCCCCTCTGCCCTGCTGCTGGGTGCACAGGCAGGCTTCTGCTGTGCCCTACAAACACCTGCATTTCCTCGGGCAGATCCACTCCATTGGCTGCAAAGCCCTGGGGGAAGGGAAGGGCGGGGAGGTTTTCAGAGAAGCCACTGATATGTGTGGTGGAAATGAACAATAATGTCACCTAGCCACTTCTCTGCCTCAACTGACCTGAGCTGGAAAGGTTGGAAGGCCTGGAGCCAGCTCTCTGCCCCTCTCATCAGTCAGCCTGGGGGCACCGTACCTCTGGGCAGGAACACTGGTGCTGCTCTGGGACCTCTGCTCATCAGAGGAGGAAAGCAGCTGGCCGGCCAAGCTCCCGAGCTGTGTCATGCACCAGGAGCCATCTCTCCAGGCCTGTCCTTTTAGGGCAGCTGGGACTGAGCTGTGACCCCCCCAATATCTCACAAAGGCCACCAAACAGCTTCCAGATGAGACCTTCCACTAGCTACTCATCAGCTGAATCCAAACCCTCGGCCTAGAGAGGAACCTCCACATCCCAGGAAGGGGAGCCATGACTGCAGTGTCCAGAGCCAAGACTAGAACTCAGGGCACCTGCTCCCTGCCCTGTGTTCCTGCCACTGCCCTACCCAGCCTGCACAAAGCACACCACAGCCTCTCTGCATGGCACATCTACCCTTTCCAAAGCGCTCCCAGGGGACTTTGCCTTCAGCCTGCCCCGGTGCTGGGGCTGCAGGTATTTAAGCAAACACAGCCCGTAAGCTGCAAACACAGCCCGTAAGCTCATGCTGTCAGCAAGGTGCACGTGGGTGGCCCACGTTCGCCTGCAGCACCAGACAACATCAGCCATTGTCCCTCTGTCAACACCCGTGCTGGCACCTGGGGGAAGCTCATTGTGCTGCCAGACCCACCCCCAGGCACTGCAGAGATTAGGGGCTGATGCTTTCCTTTTTAAATCGCCTGGCTCATCCTGTTCCCGTCACACTGCGGCGAGGAGTCTGTGAGTCGCCCTCTGCCATGGACTGGGCTCCATCCCTGGTAGGTGCCTGGGCTGCTTTCACTAAACTTGGTGCTTTTTATTTACGCTCGGTTTATTAAGGGCTGGGTGGGTTTGTTTGCTTTGGAAACAGGCGCTCTGCCTGGATGAGTTATTGCTCCCCACGCCTGGCATAGCTGGGACAAAACAGCCACAGAGCCTGTGGGCTGCAGAGATTCCAGTGCAAAGGGACCAGCGCGATAGCTTCTGCCTGGAGAACGACTTGCATTTAGAGAGCTCCTTTCAGCCCCAAGGATCCCAAGCACTCTGCACATGTAGGAATCATGGCACCCAGCAATGAAATGCAGCTACCTCTGGGGTGGGCATGGCAGCTGTTTATCTGGGCACACCCCATGAGTTTAGGACAGGGAGTGAAGAAGATTCCTGTGTCCAGTTGCAACTGGGGACTATATGTAGAAACGGTGGCTTTGTTTGCTGTTGGGAAGCTTGCCCTACTCTTTGAGAATGGAGCAGGCTCCTGCAGGGAGAAGTGTGAGAGACATTGCCAGAGAGCCCTGCCCTATGACTGGGCTAGAGACAGGAAGGGAGGGAGCAGAGGTGAATGGCCAAAGGGCAAAGCACTGGCTCACAACAGGCAGAGGAGAGACAACTCAGGTCATGTACTGTGCCAGGAGAATGGCATCTTTACAGGGCAGGTACCTCAGTAGCCCAGTTCCTGGGGGCTCAGGTACTCTGGCAGCCCCCTGACACCACAGGGAACAACCACGGAACGGAGTGCTGGGGAGACAAGGGGTCATGGTGGGAGGAAATCCAGGAGGGTTTGGCTAATGATTACATTATTCAGTATTTCTGCTCTAACGCACCTTTCAGTCCAAATGGTCTGCAAGCCCCTACACACATGCAAGTTCCCTACAGCAATGCAGCCACCTCTGGGGTGGGGGGCAGACAAATAGTCCACCCAACAAAGCACAGCAGTAAGCTGGGGAGGAGAAGAACATTTTAGTCAAGGGGTGGGGGGAATGGAAATACCTTCTCCTAGCGTGGCTATAACACCCATACACAACAAACAGGGGCTGGGGGGCTAGCACTGAAGACACAGGAAGCTGCACACCTTCGAGAGATGAGGGCTCGGTCAGCCTCCCCTGGGGGTGCGGGCACTGTCCCTATCAGGGTTTGCACTAGTGGCTCCAGAAGGTTGGAGTATCCCAGGCTAAGCCTCCACTCAGAATACCGCAGTGGCACAGTGCTTCAGCTTAGACACATACTGCAGCAATGGGAGGGGTTCTCCCAGAGCAAATCCACCTCCCCCCCAGGGGGTAGCTAGGTCAACAGAAGACTCATCCATCAATCTAGCGCTGGCTACACCGGGACTTAGGTTGGTTTAACTACGTCGCTCGGGGTGTGGATCCTTCACACTCTTGAGTCATCTAGCTGAGTTGATCTAATGTTCTGCTGTAGCCCCGGCAGGTCCAACACCCAGAATCCCCCTCCCCACTTTTCATGACGACAAGCGGCCCGCTAGAGATGGCATCAGGGTGGGAATTGCAGATGTGCACCACACATCCCTGTGTCACTACCAGCCTTTGGCACGGCAGGGCATTCACCACTGACTTGCCGTGGGGGGTTTACCCTTTTGCATTTCACCAGTGAAGCTAGACTGGCCGCTGTCACTCCATAATCATTTCCTCCTCCAGGTCTCTGCCATGCCAGCCCTGCAAACGGTGGCTAAGGAAACAAACAGACCAAAGCTATGTTTGCATTAGTCTTAGGGGAAAAACAGAGAGAAACCCTTTCTACCCCATTAATAAACCGACCCAACATGGGGGCTAGTCCCCTCCCCCCAGCCTGTCCAGCTCACTAGAGAGTTTGTCCTGACTTTCTGCAAACGGCCTCCCCCCTCCATCATTTCAACACTCAGGGCACTTGCAACAAGCAGCTATTCAGCCAGCCTAGCTTTGGAACTGCCATCATGGTGCTCTCCCAACTAGCACGCTGGAAACACTGCCAGCTGCTGGCAATTAGGAGCAAGGCTGAGCCAGTCAGCTGCCCCATGTACCCAGCCAGCATAGGGGGCGGGCACCTGAGGTTGCCACCTTACAGGATGTGCCTACAGGAAACGCCACCCCCAGGAGCTTAGATTTCACAGGGCAATCTCCCCACAGCCGTGATCATTGCTGGAATCCCCACCTGCGAGCTGTACAAAGGAGAACCTGTCTCATGTGCCCCACTTTACTGAAGCACAGAAAGGTTGAGGTCTCACCCAGGGTCACCCAACAAGGTCGTAGCACTTAGGAATGGAACACAGGAGTCCTGCTGCCCTAGCCTGTTTTTACCACTAGACGCCATACTGCCTCCCTGCACTGATGCCCATCTGGGACGTTCCAGCCCTGGTAGGGTTGGCGATTCCTACGATAGAATATTGTTCCCTTTGAACATAACCTTCCTGGGCCCCGGCCCCAGCCCAGTATGGGCTGGGCGGAAGCATTCCCAGTGCTGGCGTCACGCCCTGTCTTGGCTTCCTTCTCAGCTTCTCTTCTGCGCTCTCTCCGTCTCCTTCACATGGGCTGCTACCACCGAACCCAAGGACCAAAGCAAGGGAGCAAAAGGAAAGAGAAAAGGACCGGCTAGGGACAAGGTCCAGCTGCCGGAGGCCCAGGCACCCAGCCCCGACCCCATGCTGAAGAGGAACTCCATGGCCTCAGCGGCGGACAGCCCCTACACCCTGCTAGAGGATTACGAACAGAGCATCCAGGAGATGGTGAGCCAGCTGCGGAACAGCTCAGAGCCTGCCGACAGCAAGTGTCAGGTCAACCTGAGGCTCTGGAGGTCCAATAAGAGGAGTCTGTCTCCGTGGGCCTACAGGTGAGACTGCAGGGCAAAGCACCCCTGGGGACTGGCACTCCCAGGGTAGGGCTCTCACCAGCGCCACAAAGGAACAGGGCAGGGCTCTCCTGTGAAGGGAACCTAATGGGCACTAACCAAGTGGGGAACGCCTATGGATGCTGTTCCATTGGACAGTGATTGCACTGGGTGAGTGATCTGCATCACTGAGCATCCATGTGTCCATTGCCCTATATGACCCTATTCCCCCATGTGTGGGCATTGCAACATGGGTGCCCACTGATTCATGCATGGGCATCCTCCCCATGCACAGGCAGAGCCCGGTGCAGGTTCATTCCTCCACGTGTGCATTATTGCAGCACGTATTCCCCCTTCCCTGTGTGCAGGCACTGCTCCCTCACAAACACACACTCGTCCAAGGCGCCTCTGAGTGGAAGTGACCTGTACTCCGGCCCGTGTCCCCGCTCCCCCTACAGGCTCTGTCAGCCTCACGCTCTCCCTCTTCTCTAGTATAAACCACGATGCAACGCGGATCCCAGCAGACATCCCAGAGGCGCAGTGCCTCTGCACTGGCTGCATCAACCCCTTCACCATGCAGGAGGATCGCACCATTGTCAGCATCCCTATCTACAGCAAGCTGCCCGTCCGCCGGCTCCTGTGCCACCCCCCTGAGGGCTCGGGAGCCAAGACCCGCAGGAAGAAGAAGAGGTGCCACAAGGAATACAAGATGGTCATGGAGACCATTGCCGTGGGCTGCACCTGCATCTTCTGAGGACAAGAGGGTCCTCTCACCCTCACTCCATGCTGGCAGCACCAAACCCCCGGCCTCTGTGTACACCAGCTCCCATCTAACCAGCCTCCTTCTCTTGCTGGATCCATTTGGCAAGGGCCCCAGCCAGTGCCCACCAAGCCTATCCCGCAAGGAGGGGTGGTCAAGGCACAAGCAGTGTGTGTGTGTGTGTGGTGGTGAATCTGAAGCAAGGAGGCAGCTGCTTAGACTAGAGATGGTTTGCCCCTTTGCACCCACATATCCCTATCTGGCTCCAGCATGAGCAACTGCTGCAAGGCCCTGCTCTTTGGGGTGCCCCGTGTGCCGTGCCAGCTCTGCAGCTTGCAGCAGGGGCCCTGGAAGGAAAGCCATTCTGCAACCCCCTACCCCAAGCTAGCTCCTCAAGCAGAAGAAGGAGGGGAAGGGGGGGGAGAGAAGATGGAGATGTCTGCCATGCAGGGCTCCACTTCTGCAAGGCTTGGGAGCTGTGAATGGCAACTGCCACTCCCACTCCCCATGCCCCTCAAGACAGCACTTCAGCCCCATTGGCTGCCGCCTGTCACCTGCTCCCCTTGCTCAGCAGCCGCTTGGTTCTGGGCTCGCGGCTGCACACTTGCACTGCTGCACAGCCATTCGGGCTAATTGTCCCACCGAGTCCAAGGGGCCGCCCCTTCTCTCAGCCAGGCAGCACGACCAGAAGGGAGGCAACACCTCATGGGCACCTCAGGCAGAGGCCGGGAAAGGCAGCCACTCCGGGCCTGATTTCCCCCTATAGCTCCCAGCAGTGCCGGCACAGGAGAGCCACTCTGTGGCCAGGCTAGCCCTGCACCCACCCCAGGTCTGCAGGGAGGGTTGTAGTTGATGGTGAGTACC
Organism: Trachemys scripta elegans; assembly: GCF_013100865.1. Classification (NCBI taxonomy): domain Eukaryota; kingdom Metazoa; phylum Chordata; order Testudines; family Emydidae; genus Trachemys; species Trachemys scripta. The sequence goes on along the minus strand of NC_048305.1, from coordinate 21,414,092 downwards.
ATGCGCCCTGACCCCAGCTCCCTGCAGCTGATTCCACGACTCTCTGACCTGGCAGGTATTGGTGAAAGCACAAGCCAGGGCTGCTGTGGGCCATGCCAGCAGCTGATCACTAGGGAGGGGGCACGTCTGCTGAACCTAAGCCCCCAGCAGCAGATGCTGCCTGTGAAATTCCAGACTCCCTGGCCCCTGCCACCCATTGGGCTGCACCCAGCTGAGGAATGTGCCTTATCTCAGTGCCACCGGGACGGGGCCTGGCCCCACTAGAACACCCGATAGCAGCGTCCGGGTTGGAGCAGGAAGCCTGGCTGGGTGCCAAGGGCCTAAGGGCTTCTGATGCCTTCCAAGGGCAGCGCGTGCTAACGAGTGGGAAGCCCACCATAGAAATCACCCCTTGGGGAGGGGCAGCGCCCCCTGGAGAAGGCTGCCATGTCCAGCTATGCATGGAGCATAGTAGCCCCCAAGGAGCAGGGCAGGCGAGGGTGGGGTCAGAAGACAGCTGGGAGTGGAAGGGTGGGGCACAGTGTTGGTCTCTCACCCCAGGCAAGCCTGGTTCAGGTACGAAGCCAGGCAGCACAGGGAAGGGGCTGGGTCCTGGATGGTCTTTGGGCACTACACCAGGACTGCCCTTGGCACCGTGGGAGTGTCAATCCCTCCTCCCCTGGCTGATCAGAGCCCATCTCCCCTTTGCCAGCCTCTCTAACACCCTCTGCTGCATCCATCAACAGAACAATGGCATTGACCCTGCTACTGCCCCCTCACAGAGCAGAGGGTCTCCTGCAGCTACCCCTGCTGCTCATGGAGAGGATACTGAAAAACAGACGAAATCTGGCTGGGCCTGGTTCAAGTGGCAGTGTCTGCAGGATGAGCCTGAGCTGGGCTAACCTTCAGCAGCACCACAGCCCTTCGCACACACTGACCAACTCAGCCTCACAACCGGTATTGCGGTACCCATTGTACACACGGGGAAACTGAGGCAAAGAGGTGGCGAGGCTTGGCCAGTGCCCCGGGCCAGGCAGTCCTGGTACAGAGCATTAGCTCCCTCTGTTTCTACTGAGGAAAGTATTTCTCCCCCAAGGAAGGGGTAATAGCCACCACCCTATCCCCACCTCAGACACTGTCCCCCCAGAGCCAGCCCAGCTCCTCTGGGTACAGCAAATAAGCCGCCAACCCCAACAGCTTGGGAGCTTTAACAGGGAAGGTCAGAAGGGAGGCAGGGCCCCTCGTGCCTTGGCCCTGCTGGAGCTGTGGTTGGCGGGTTACCTGCTCTGCAGTTCAGAGACAGCACTGGAGGCTGACAATGGAGCGCATCCCTCACCACAATCTGCTGGTCACCACTCCTCAGCCAAACCAACCTGGCTCCTTGGCATTTACTTCCCATTACACCAGCCCCAGCGCACGGGCCACCCTCCCACAGTGGGGCTGGCCATTCCTCAAGGAGCCAGAAGGGGGTGCTAATGCTTCTCTTCTAGTCCCAAAAAACTGAACTCATCATCTCCCCCCTCCCCCCACAACTATTCCTCAGCCCCCCTCCATTGGGGATGCTGCTGGCCAGTTTCCATCTCTGTTACCACAGGGCCTATCCAGCCAGCCAGCAGAGCAGTCTCAACTCATCGGGGCCACAGGGCCACCGTGGGCTGGTGGTTAAGACTAGGGAGGCCACATGGCTCTGGGCAAGGAGAGCTTTCACTCAGCTCACAAGCAGCTCTCAGCCAGGGGGCGCCGCACATCAAATTTCTAGGCAGCACCAACAGTCTTTCCCTTCACTCATGGGGTCACAATGCCACGCATTGAAGTCTGGCCCAGCCATCCCTGTCTGACAGAGCGGCATCCGGGCCCAATTTCAGTGCGTGTTGTGATGGGGCATACGGGGTCTTCAATGCTGAAACTGAGAAATACTGCCCTGAACACTGGGTGGATATTAAGGGACATGCTTTTAAAAGGTTTTCTAGCCTTTGCACAGTTGGACAGCAGATCAAAGGATTGATTTACTTCAAGTAGAATCCCCTTTATTGGAATCAATGTATTAATGGCCCCAGTTCCCTCTAGATTACTCTGTTGGGTTTTTTTAAGGTTCAGGGGACATGATTCAAGAAAGGTTGAAAACCCTTCTTAAACCAAGCATCAATCCCTCTGCCCCAGGGAACCTGCCAAGGACCGCCAGCCGCTACAGCGCTTCCTGAGTGTGGGTTCAATCTGTGCCCAACACATGGGCTTAGAGAGGCTAGCAAGGCCCAAAGGGGTCAGGGTTAGCGCTGGGAAAGGGGTTTGGACGTCATGCTTGTATAGAGAAGGAGGTGAGCAGGCCTTGTGACTGCTGCAGCGTCGGCCCCTCTAGCTGGCAGCTCCCCCCAGTCCCTGCCCTGCCTGCGTTTAGAGGGGAGCTGATGGGCTTGGTTAACAAAGCAAGAGCAGCTCTGGGTGAGAAGCTGAGAGGGCCCCACTAGTCATACGGACTCACAGCACAGACATGGTCGCAGCTGAAGAACCACATACCTGCCAAGACCTGAGCGTTGGGTCCAGCACTGGCCTTGCAAGGACTGAGGACAACCCCAGCAGCTAAAGCCAGGAGTCCGACTGCACTGCCAGCCAGGGGAGTCCTGCACAGGAAATGCTAGGGCCAGGCAGTTGTCTAGACTCAGCACTGCTCTATAGGATAGCTGGGTCATACTAGAAGGTCCATATCCACATCTGGATCTGTGCCCATGGTACATGGCCCCATATGGGTCAGGGCCCAAGGCACGTGGCCACGTATTTTAGGCCCCATATCTGCTCTTGCCATCATCAGGTCTTACCCCTTGAAAGTCTCATGGGATCCCACGCTCGAGTCCTAGCAGGTAAGTGACCAGAGAATGGATTTGCACATCCCACCTCCACCCCATCCTCAGCACTGGCCATTGTTAAGGATGCACAGCCCCAGCCCAACTTCGGATCTGAAATGGGTCCTGGCTGGCAGTTCCCTGGCAATGAGCTTAGGCTCCCTCCTCATCCCCCCCACCCCCACCCCGGCGCTGGCTGGGTAGGGAGGAAGCCTGAGCATTGATGCCTGTAGCAGGCACCTGGCATTAGCGCCACAGGGTGGTGCAGGGACGGCGTTACTGAAGGCAACAACATACAAGGAACTCATTGGCCAGACCCTCCCCTCCTCTTGGCCAGAAATCTAGTGGTCTCTCCCCCAGCGATAAACCCTCAGCAGGCTAGTAAATGAAGAGGCTCCTGGCCAGCTCCCCAGCAGCCCCCGTCATGTCACAGTTCAGTCTTCACCTTGTGCATCAAGTCCTTCTGGTCAATCTTATCCAGGTCCTGGTACCACCGGTTGTACGCCAGGAGCGCCACGTTCTTAGCTGCCACGGAAGCCATTTCCATGGAGCTGGCCACCCACTCCACACTGTTGAGGTAGAAGAGGTTGTCGTGGAGGATGATGGGCGGGATACTCTTGGTGGAGTCATAGTGGGGGTAAGCCTGCCATTCCGTCACCTGGACTGAATAGTAGGAGCGGAAGAGGGTCTTCAGCTGTTGCTTGTCCAGGGGCTGCTGGGAGAGGACACGCCAGATGGCAGCCTCCTGGGGCTGCTTGCGCCGGAAGGCGCCTGAGATGTTGACGGGGCAGATGTTGTCCATGGCGTTGAAGAAAAGGTCGGGGGAGTCAGTGGTGAGGACGCTAGCGAAGGGGAAAAGCTTGGGGTCAGGGAAGCCGAAGTAGGAGGAGTTGAGGTAGCCGTGGACGACGGAGGTGATGGTGGGATGGAAGGAGCCTGGGAAGTCAGTGATGGGGGGGTCAAAGTTCTCAAAGGTGATGTTGCTCCTGCCGGAATGCAGCGGCGTGGCGATAACCACCATGTCATAAAAGGCCGAGCCTTGGCCTTCATCATCCTCGTAGCGCACCTGGTACAGGGCTTTCCCATCTGCAAAGGGACAGCACGGAGACTCAGTACAGCCACCAGCCCAAGGCCCAGAGCATTGTTTGCCAACAGCATTGGATTCACCACTCAGGAAGGTGGGGGCACCAAGAGCACAAACCATAGCCAGGCAAAGCATTAGGCACGCTCCCCCCTCTCCATCCTGCCCTGCAGCCCACCTCAGCTCTGCCCTGCAGCTCCCGGCTATTCCAGTCCAGCCCCCCCGGACTCCCACTGTATCTCACTATTAAACTGCAACATCTCCCCCCCTCCCTCCCATGTCCCCATTCCAGTCCTGGGGAGTCACCTGGCAGATGGCAGAGCTGTCGGGCAACACAGGGTCACTGAGCAAAGGAGACAAACTGCAGCTGATCAATAAACATTCCCTTTCCCATGGCAGCAGATGGGGATGGGGCAACAGTCTCCCTCCCCAGCACAGACTGGAGAAACGCTGGCTGCCACAGAGATGCCAGAGCTCTCCAGTATTTCAGCGCAGAGCTTTGGATCCACACGCTAGCCTCATTGCACCCTCTGGTGCGAGAGGTCTGAACTGCAGTCTCCCATTTCACATCTCTCCCTTGCCATACACCTGTCCAGCCACACCCAGCTCGGTCTGGTTCAACAGACAGCCACAGCCAAAAGAAGGGCACCAGTGAAGTAGTAGGCAGTGCCAAAAACTAGGTGGGAGTCAGAGCAGAGTCTCACCCAACAGGCCAGACTGACTGTCACACTGGCAGAGCAGCTCACCTGTGTATGACCCATAACAACTGAACTAGAGGCATTACAATTGTATCAGGACAATTCACTTATATGTGAATTACAAAGGGTACATCTTCACTACCCGCCGGATAGTAATCGATCCCCGAACGCGCTCCTCGTCGACTCCTGAACTCCACCGGAGCGAGCAACGGTAGCGCCGCAGCCGTCGATCCCGCGCCGTGTGGACCCCCAAGTAATTCGATTGTAGATACTTCGACTTCAGCTACGCTATTTGCATAGCTGAAGTTGCGTATCTTAGATCGATTCCCCCCCGCCCCAGTGTAGACCAGCCCAAAGAGATGTACTAGACCAGCAATCACCAACTCATTCATTTGTAGTAATAGAAATCCAGGGCAGACGCTAAATGTGTTTGAGTACCTGTGCCCTGTTAGAAGTTTAACAATGTGACCAAATTAGTTTGTAGATGCTAATTCCCTTTCATTTTGTAATTGCCTTATATTATGTACACGGCCGTGTTCAGTTAATCTTAAGTTCAAAGATGTGAGACACTGCAGGGAACTAATAATATTACTTATGTTGTCTTCAGCTTATCTGTCTCTGTTATAACGAATGATTGGCTGTTGTCTTACACAGGTAATCTAGTTACACTATATGTATAGGAAAGAGAAAATTAACTTCAAAGCAGTGGTTCACAAAATACCTGCATTGCCTATTCTTCCTCGGGGGAAAGCCCTGCTGTGACAATTTCTGCGAGGAGGCTTCTCGGCTTGCTAGAGAGCTAAAAAGAGAAATCTCTGGCTGATCCTTTCATCTCTAGTCTGCTGAACTTTGAACAGGGAAAGTTTAAGTCGTGGGACTTAGATCTTCCAAATCACTATTTGGAAGATCCTGGAAAATGCCTGGAAAGACTATCAGACTTTATATCTAAGCTGCATTTGAATTCTAACCTTTTGGGATGATTCCAGAGAGACTTTTACAAGCCAGCAGATAACACATCACTGCTATGATTCTGATGTAGGAACACTGAAAATCACTTGTATGTAGACGATTCCTTAACCATTCAATAACTCTATTCTTTTCTTAATAAATCTTTTGTTAGTTTACTAAGGATTGGCTGACAGCATGATATTTGGGTAAGATCTCAATTATATTTTGACCGGAGGAGAAGTGTCTGATCCTTTGCGATTGGTAGAACCTCACATATGGTGAAATGGGTTTTCAGTAACCCCTCACTATATTCGAGTTGGTTGTCTGGCAGGGAGCCAAGCGGGACTGTTTGGCTTCTGGTTAACCAGTGCGGTGCTACAGAAGCTCTTGTTACTGGCTTGGTGAATCTAATTATAGAATAAACTAGGGCTGTCGATTAATTGCAGTTAACTCAAAAAAACTGCAATAAAAAAATTAATCACATTGTTAAACAATAGAATACCAATTGAAATGTATTAAATATTTTTGGATGTTTTTCTACATTTTCAAATATATTGATTTCTATTACAACACAGAATACAAAGTGTACAGTGCTCACTTTATAGTATTTTTATTACAAATATTTGCACTGTAAAAATGATAAAAGAAATAGAATTTTTCCATTCACCTCATACAAGTATTGTAGGGTAATCTCGTTACCATGAAAGTGTAACTTACAAATGTAGATTTTTTTTTGTTACATAACTGCACTCAAAAACAAAACAATGTAAAACTTTAGAGCCTACAAGTCCACTCAGTCCTACTTCTTGTTGAGCCAATTGCTAAGAAAAATAAGTTTGTTTACATTTACGGGAGATTCTGCTGCCTGCTTCTTATTTACAATGTCACCTGAAAGTGAGAACAGGTGTTTGCATGGCACCTTTGTAGCCAGCATTGCAAGGTATTTACATGCCAGATGTGCTAAACATTCATATGCCCCGTCATACTTTGGCCACCATTCCAGAGGACATGCTTCCATGTTGATGATGCTCATTAAAAAACTAATGTATTAATTAAATTTGTGACTGAACTCCTTGGGGGAGAATTGAATGTCTCCTGTTCTGTTTTACCCACATTCTGCCATATATTTCATGTTATAGCAGTCTTGGATGATGACCCAGCACATGTTAGTTTTAAGAACACTTTCACAGCAGATTTGACAAAACGCAAAGAAGGTTGTGAGATTTCTAAGGATAGATACAGCACTCGACCCAAGGTTTAGGAATCTGAAGTGCCTTCCCAAATCTGAGAGGGATGAGGTGTGGAGCATGCTTTCAAAGGTCTTAAAAGAGCAACACTCCGATGCAGAACCTACAGAACTTGAACCACCAAAAAAGAAAATCAACCTTCTGCTGGTGGCACATGACTCAGCTGATGAAAATGAGAATGCGTCCGTCTGCTCTGCTTTGGATCGTTATCGAGCAGAACACATCATCAACATGGACACGTCTTCTGGAATGGTGGTTGAAGCATGAAGGGACACATGTATCTTTAGCGCATTTGGCACATAAATATCTTGCGATGCCGGCTACAACAGTATCATGCGAACACCTGTTCTCACTTTCAGGTGACATTGTAAACAAGATGTGGGCAGCATTATCTCCTGCAAACTGTAACCAAACTTGTTTGTCTGAGCAATTGGCTGAAGTAGGACTGAGTGGATTTGAGGGTTCTAAAGTTTTACATAACTGCATTCAAAAATAAAACTATTTTTTGTACATAATTCTACATTTGTAAGTTCAACTTTCATTATAAAGAGATTGCACTACAATATTTGTATTAGTGTAGTGGGTGAATTGAAATATACTATTTCTTTTGTTTTTTACCATGCAAATATTTGTAATAAAAAATAAAGTGAGCACTGTACACTTTGTATTCTGTGTTGTAATTGAAATCAATATATTTGAAAATGTAGAAAAATATCCAAAAATACTTAAATAAATGGTATTCTATTATTAACAGTGCGATTAATTTTTTTAAATTGAGTGATTAATTGCGATTAATTTTTTTAATCGCTTGACAGCCCTAGAATAAACCACTAGTTTTGGGGAGTGTCTGCCCTGTGTGTGGCATTCTCAGCGTGACCCATCCCAGGCACCCTCACATCGATGCTTTACGATACCATGACAGCACAGGGAGAAGGCATCCACCCAAACCTAACAGACGCAAGTGGGCAGAGCAGGGGGAAACAGCAAAGGCTGGGGGATGGCAGAGAAAGGAATCTGAGGCCTCTCGGCCTGCCTCATCCTGCCATCAGATCTGCTATTTTCTGCTCTCTGCTTTCCCGCATTGCTCTGCTCATGCCCCTCAATCCAGAGGCAAGAGGGGAATACACTAGTCCTAGAGATATCTCTACCCCACTGAGGCCCCTAGCCCTACAGACTCAGCCCCCCACTGGCAGATGTACAATCCCCAGTGTCCACTTCCCCTCCCCACCCCCCACGCAGGTAAGAGCCAGAAGGCCCAGCTGGCTCACCTGAGCTGTGCAGAGAGACACCCGTCACCCTGGCCTGGATCACGTTGGCTTTAGTTAGCTTCAGCAAACCTGAACATACCAGCTTGTTGCCGCCTTCCACAGCCCACGTATTGCCCTGAGCCCCTGCCAGCGACATGGCCCCTGGGAAAAGGAACAGTGGGGATTAGACTCCATTTGCGGAAGGGACGCATTTCCCCAAGACGCCTGCTCCCGGGGGAGATGCATGCTTGTCTTTGGCTTCAGGTGTCCCAATGGCAGAGCGTCCCCGAGTCCACTGAGCAGCACCAGCTGCTGGCTCTAAGGAGGCTCCTGGGGCCCTTGCAGGGCAAAGAATGAAGGCGGCACTGGCATGACCAACCGGGCCTCACCTGCAAAGGCGGGCACAAGCACTGACTGGCCGTAGCTGGAGCGCAGGACGGCTGCGATGACGTCGTCAATGAAGCGCTGCGTGACGCCCACCTCCAGCAGGGACTCGGCCACAGAGCGCTGCGTCATGTTGATGAAGGTTTCGCCACCCAGCGAGCGCAGGAGCTCCTCCAGGTTGGAGAAGGCATAGCCATGTGCCTGGTACTTGTAGATCCTGCAGGAGGTGAGTAGAAAGGGAGTCAGGAGCAGCGCACACACCCATCCTGGCCCCTGTACCGAGCCTCTCTCATCTTGGCCACCTGGTGACCGAGTCCCTTGGGGGATCGGGCATAGCATCCAGCCTGGGGCCGAGAGGGGGAAGGCCACACCCGCTCCCTCCCCTCCCAGAAGCACTGATGCTGCCGAGCCATCCCATACCTCATGAACTTCTCCATCACCTCCTCCACCCACATCTGCAGGCGCAGAAAGCTGATTCCATAGTGCCACCAGAGCCGGAAGAGGTTCAGCAGGTACCAGTCCGTCTCCTCCAGGACAAACTGCTCCCCACTGAAGATGGCGCTCTTCCCTGCCACCTCTCGTCGGTGCTTCAGGCCTGCAGAGGGCGACAGAGAGAGAAGCTAAGTCAGCCATCCAGAGCACGGGGGGGAGAATGGGGGGGGACGTGACGACAAGCCTTCGCTGTATGCACTGATACTGCTGATGGGCCCAAGTGCTGGCAAGCCCACAGCAAAACACCCCTGGCGGGGGGGGGGGGGGGGGGTGAAGTGTCAGGATGTAGATCCAGATCTGGATTTTGTCACTGGCTCTTCTCTCTATCATGAGCTGAACCAAACCCGAGGTCCTAACAGCCCCAAACTCAGAGAGCTAGAAATCTGGGTGGGCCCAACTCTAATTACATGCACAGTGTGAAATTTCATGGGCTCTTTAGGATCCAGGCTCCCTGGACAGACATGACCTGTTAGAGGGATGTCACGAATTAGGGGCACACACTTCTTCTGGGTTGGCTGAACAGAAAACAGATCATGACTCTTAGCCACAGTGACAGAAACTCCTGCTCCTCAGTCCTCAAGCATTGCTCCCACTGATGCTGCACCCAGAGACTGGCTTCTATCAGGTCCACTGCAATGCTCCTTGATCCTGCCCACAGCCCCTGTTCCTCCAAGCCCAAGTCCCACAGGGCCCCTGTCGTGCCCCTCTACTATCCCAGTCCTGAGCCCTGTGATGTCCCTCAGGACGAGGGAGCTATAGGGCTTGAGTGTAACAAACACAGAGGGCAGGCTGTTGGCCACTCTTCGGCCCTGCAACTCCCTGGTCCTCTAGCTCAGAATGAGGGGGACAGCTCACGCCAGGGTCTATCTACACTCTGCTTTGGGTCAAGCGATCAGGGAGCAGGAGTGCCGACGACACCAGCCCTTTCTGAAGGGGATTCAGATCATCACGTTGGGATGTCACATCGGCCTGATGGGTTTGGCAACGCTGAGCCCCCCATCCTCACCGCACTCATGATTGGGAGCTAAGCTAGGTGGAGGCCTAGCTGTTTGGAGGGGAGGGGAATTTGTGCTGCAAACACCCCAGCCCTGCAGGCTGGAGCAGAAGGTTTCTCCTGAGGAGCAGGGTCAGCACCAAGCATCTTCTCTTCCCAAGCTCCAGGGAAGGGGCAAGGACAGAGAGGTTCCCGCCCACTCCCTGTGTGCACCAGAGGGGAGGGGCAGCACTCACCCAGGAGCTTGACGAAGTCCTGCATGTGCAGGCTGAGCGAGTGGATAGAGGCGCCACCGCACTCGTACTGCTGCTTGTTGACGATGATGGTGGCCAGTCGGCCCCCCTCACTGCCCTTCTCGTATACGTCCAGCTGCACCTGTGGTCCAAAGTGCTGCTGCAGGAAGTAGGCCACCGCCGAGCCACCTATCCCGGCACCCACCACAGCTGCCAGCGGGGAGGCAAGGGAAATAGGCCTGTTAGACACGATGAACATACCCGCAGCTTTCTCCACGGTCACAACAAAGCGGAGCAGCACATCTGCAGGAGGCTGCTTTCGCAGAGGGGACCCCGAAGCGTGGGCTATCCCCACACAGCGCATCAGATCAAGAAAGCACAGCCTCTGAAATGTGAGACCTTGGGACGGGCTTGAGCAGTGGCTAGGACTCCCCAGGTAGCAACTCTAAGGTACTCAGCTCCTAGTGAGCCGGCAAGAAGGCTGGGATCAAAATAAAACTGGTCCCAGACCTGGGAAGAGCCGAGGAACCTGAGTGATGGGGATAGATGAGGGAAACTCCATGTGAGGGGACAGCAAGGGTCAGAGGGGTCCGTTACCAAATGCCAGACACACTCAAGTGCGACAGAGCAGCATCAGCACAAGCCATCAACAGCCCTAGGGCCTTTCCCAGCTAGAGACTAATTCAGCTAAAAACTGCCTGGACACATGCTACAAACCAGCCCTGACCGGAAGGGGGGGGGGGGGAAAACACGGGACGGGGACAGACATACACAGGAGCAAACTGCCACCAGGTGGGCATATGTCATAGGTCATCTGCCTGGGGCACACTCAGCAGATCAGTCCCAATCTCCTGTACAGCTCGAGGGCTAGTTTTGCCACAAGCACAACCCTTGTGAAGGGCACTAAGCCAACCCGGGGTCCGTGGCACCCTAGCCCCCTGAGAACTGGAATGCTCGGAGTTATTTCTTCTTTTACCCCCCAGGTGAAAGGAGTGGATTCAGGATGAGGTTCCGCTGCCTGGAACCAAGCACAGCACAGGCGAGAGCTGGGCAGGCTTCACCCACGCACCTCAGTCCTGACCAGCTGCATCCATGGATGTAGTTTGGGTGGGGCATGGAGAGCTTTGCCCCCTCCCCCATCCAAATTGCAAGCCTCAGGCAGGTGCAGAGTCCCCCCCTCCCCCCCCCCCCCCCCACACACAGGGCCCCATTGGCCTGGCTGGAGCTGCCCCCTCCATATAGAAGTCAAACTAAACCAATGGCTGCACACCCTCGCCGGACAGGCCAGCACTGAAGGCCACAGCTCTGCAATGCTTCACCACCCTGATCTCAGCAGCCCTTGTTGCTCCTGAATCCTGGACCTCAGCACCCGCTGCTCTTCCAAGGCTGGGTTCTGCCCCCCCGCCCCCAGCATTGCCAATGCCTCTTAGCCCCCCCGACCTGCAGATTCATGAGCCCTGCCACTCCTTAGTCTCTTCTGATCAGTGGCTGGCTCCCCACCCCATTCATCTTTTCTACTGTCGTGATCTCAGTGACTCTCCAGGGAGAAGGAGCAGCGCCTACCTATTTTGCCAGGCGGGGCATCCCCTGCTGCAGCTGAGGAGGGACCTGCCAGCAGCACCCCCATAGCGATAGCTGAAAGGAGCCACATTGCACAGAACAGCGGCTGCGGCTCAGCCATCATGGATGCCGGGGGGGAGCAGGAGGCTGCACCTAGCAAGAGGAAGAGAATGCGAAAATACAGCGCGTGCAATCAGCTCATCGCCAGCCACGCTGCTCGCGGCCCAAGGGGGAGCAGCCACACCCCAGCGGGCTGAGCACGGGGCCCTCCGTACGTCTCGCTGCTCCTGCCAGAGGCTGCGCGGCTCCAGGTGCGGGAACGGCAGCCCAGCGCCCCCCGCTCCGTGCGGCTGATCCCAGGGTGCACTAGCCCCGGAGCCGGCGGAGGGGCCTTCTTAAAGGGACCGCGCACCGAGAGCAAACGCATTGCCGTGCCTGCCTTAGGAGAGCGCCCGGGCTCGGTCCCGCTGCAGGTCAGCTGCCAGCCCCACCGAGGCGCTTGGGTCCCTTGTGTCCCTCTCCAGCTTGCTGCGAGCCCCTAGAATTCAACGGGGAGGGAGCCGGCAGGGCCCTATCGCAATGGAGCCGGCTGCTAGCTAGAGAAATGCACCTGGGGCCCTGATCCTGCACTGAGCTACCTGGGGACACGGGGCCATTGCAGTGGAGCTCAGTGGCAGATAGGAGCCTATGAGAGAGGGCTTTCTCCCCCCGCCCCAAGCCAGATCCTGCAGCTAGATCCCCGTGGGTGGACCCCTGAGTCCATGTAGATCGGGGGACCAGCTGTCCTGATTTTATAGGGACAGTCCCCATATTTGGGGATTTTTCTTATATAGGTGCCTATTACCCTCCACACTCTGTCGTGATTTTTCATACTTACTATCTGGTCACCCTACATGTAGAGCCCCAGAGAAATCATTGGCGCGCTATGCTGCAGGTAGCACAGGGCTCTACCCACCCACATCCAGTTGAAAGATCAGGGCCTTCTGTTCTACAGTGACATCCCCTTTGCCTTATGTGCATAGTCAGTTTCACCAATTGCACCTCTTGGTTTGCAAACATGACAGGGGAACCTACAAAATAAATAAAATTAAAATAAAATAAATAAATAAATACAAAGTTTCCATCAGAATTAAGAAAAAAGGAAATACAGCAATGTCCAATTATCCGAATTCCCTTAATCCCCAAATTCTAGTTATCCCAATCCACAGTGCGTCCCCCATGTAGCCCTCTGTTAGTTAATAGCCCTTCCATGTATCTGACTGCGTGGTTACCCAACAGTTTGGGATGACCCCGAGCACATACGGAGAAACGGCAGTGTACTGAATGGCTTGGGTTGGGGGTCTGTACAGTCTGAACATACTTAGACCTGTCTCTTTAAAGTAAAAATGATGCAAAGAAAATGACGTGTTAAGAATGCCCGAGGCGTTGTGGGGCACTCTGGGAAGTAGCGGCTGGGAGCCACCCCACACCCTCCTCTGCGACCAGCTCATGATTCCACATGCACTCCCAGCTGCCTACACTTCCATTCACGCTGTGGCAAACGTCCCCTCTCTCTGCAGCTTCAGGTGATGGTCCTGGCAAGTCAGAAGGTAGAGCCAGCATCCACCTTTCCAAAGGGACACTAGGGACAGGCAGTCAGGAATTCAGGGTGTGCAGCAGCAGCCCCCTAGCACCGGTCAGGCACTCAGGCAGGGGAGTTGAGAGCAACATGCATCCCTATGGGGCAGGTGCCCTATACAGCCTGTGCTCTGCTGCTGCAATTCTGGACTGATAGGCAATGCAGTAGGCTACCCCCCAACTTTTGTCTTTGGAGAGCAGCTTCTAGGCCAGCAGTGAGATGAACTGGGCAGGGTTAGTGGACATTTTATTCCCTGCCTCCACACACAATTGGGTCATTTTAGCCTGATTATCAATCTCTGCCCCAATGAGATTCAGAATGATAGTGACAGGGCGAGAGGAAGTATGGCAAGAGGGAATTATTCCTCCCTCTCGCTAAGGTATTTAGAGGCTCCAGTCTCTATAGCATCGAGGCAATACATTGAAGGTGTGCTACAATAGACCAGTTCAGATCCCTTTGTCTCTGGGAGCAGGGAGAATGTCTCTGCAGCAAACCCCACCCTTTACTTACAGCTGACTGAAAGACTCCAGCTTACTTACAAGCCTCCATGAAGGAGAGATGTCTGTTCCCAAAGCTCTGCCCAGAACAATTAGCATGTATCTGACCAGCAATGGCAGCTGGGACTTGCTGTCAGAGCAGCAGCTAGGTTAGAACATTCATCTTTCTATCTGCTATCATAATACTCCATCCAAAGCACAGAGCATCTAGTGCTCTGCTGCCCTCTACAACCCTTCTCTGGAAGGACAGCCTTGATTCACTCCATGTCATCAGAAGTCAGAGTAGTGGTTGACAAACTTGGACATCAATCTTTAATGTTCTTTCCAAGTTGCCACACAAAAGAACTGTGGGTGGACAGCTCCAGCTTCCACCTGCCATACTTGTAAAGCCAGATAGGGGAAGAGAGACATACCCCTAGCAACAGGCCATGCAACTCCACACCCTCCAGTCACCTTACCCATCTCTCCCATTCATGAGGCCCACTGCTAGGGCCAGAAGGAACTTAACCCAAAACCACACAAAGGAAATGAAGATTGAAGAATGTTAGATTTCCATGTCCTTCCTTCTCCGTCAGGTATGCGGCTCTGGGGTGTGGCTGGTGGAGGAGAGTCACTGATGTTTATAGGGGGACTTGAAATGTTGAGAGGGTGGGAAAAGAAAGTTACCTGTAGTACAGAAAGCACTATCCCAAACCTTCCTTTCCCACCCTCTTGCTACTGAAATCTGGTTGAGGAAAATTGAGGTGGTTCATGTGGTGGGGCCGTGGGTATTGTTTTCCCAGTCTCCTAGAGGCTGTACAATACTTTTTATCTTCAGAAAGACATGGTGTGAAGATGCCAGATTGACAGCCCTGGAGACAGAACAAGTTTAACTTGAAGAGGGGCAGCTTCCATCACACTGTCTACTGCCTCCTTCCCAGCATAGGAATCAACTCCAGCTGGGCAGAGAAAGGGGAGTCCTGTCTCCATGGCCCATTGACCTTTAGCTTCTTTGCTGAGACTGCCAACAAGAATATCAATCAGTGCACATTGCGGTGTGTGAACTGGACCCATGTCCACTAGCTACTAGACAGACTCCCCTGCATCACTCAGACATCACCCCAAACTCCTATTACACAGGCCATCAATCAGCCATCAGATGGGAACAACTTGGTGGGCTGGGCCTGGCAGCCATCCTGACTTTGAACTAGTGATTGAAAGTGAGTGCACCCCCCTTGAACGCCTCTATGTCACAGAAACATCTCTATGCCTTCATCGGCATGGCCCTTACACATGGAATGGTCTTCATTATGGCTGCTACCCTCTCCCCCTTTAAAATCCACTTCTACTGCTATGCTTCTAAGAAGTCAGACAGGCAATGCAGCTATCAACAACTCTGTAACTCCCGACTGTATTCTCATTCATGTCCTCCCTCCCCACTTCTCTACGGTTCAATGCATTCCCTAGCGTTATTTTTAATTAGACTACAAGCTCACTGGGGTAGGGACTGTGGGTCTGTACAGTGTCTGCCATAGTGGGACCCTGCTCCCAATAAGGCCTTTGGCTGCTACCACAACACTAATAGTGAAGGCCTGTTTGCATGCCCATTAACCCTGCAGATCCCAAAGCCCTGTGAGATAGAGTGCAAGCTGGATTCTAGAGTGACTCATGCAACAGTGGCATTGCTGACTAAGTTTCAATTGTACACTCCACCCTAGGCAAGTCAATGATCCAGTTTCTATCCCATAGATAGCTCAAGGGTGGGGGTGGGGTTGGCACTAGGAGTTGGAATTTCTAAACTGGAGCCACTGGATAGGAATCAGTGCAACAACCAATCAGGACCCTGCAGCACCATGTTTATATCATCATTACAGTGCCTAGACGGAGCAGTACACCACATTGGAGGCATGGCATGGCCACCCAGGGATAGCACTTTGCACTGAGAGGCGGGAGTCTCAAGCTCCACTCACAGCCACACCATCTATAGTCTGGGTGTTGCTCTATAGTGAGATGGTTGGTTTCTGGAAGGAAAACAGCTACAGGCAAAAGGTTTTGGTTGGAGGAAACAGGCCTGAGAATTACCTCTGCTCAGCCATATCCAACACCAGAAAGGCAAACGTATCAAGTCAGAACTGCTCTCCTAAGAACCACTTAGTGCAAAGCAAAATAGAGACGCACCATTACCTAAAGAACAGACACTTCTGCAGTCTGCTTCAGAGTTCTCTCAACCAGTGGATCTCAAACCTTCCAGACTACTGTCCCCCTTTCAGGAGTCTGATTTGTCTTGTTTCACCTCATTTAAAAACTACTTGCTTACAAAATCAGACAAAAATACAAAAGTGCCATAGCACACTATTACTGAAAAAATTAGTCTCATTTTTACAATATAATAAAATAAATCAATTGGAATATAAATATTGTACTTACATTTCAGTGTATAGTATATAGAGCATATATGTCATTGTCTGTATGAACATAAGAACAGTCATACTGGGTCAGACCAAAGGTCCATCTAGCCCAGTATCCTGTCTTCTGACAATGACCAATTCCATGTGCCCCAAAGCGAATGAACAGAACAGGTAATTATCAAGTGATCTATCCCCTGTTGCCCATTCCCAGCTTCTAGCAAACAGAGGCTACGGACACCATTCCTGCCAATCCTGGCTAATAGCCATTGATGGACCTATCCTCCGTGAATTTATCTAGTTATTTTTTGAACCCTGTTATGATCTTGGTCTTCACAACATCCTCTGGCAAGGAGTCCCACGGGTTGACCGTGCGTTGTGTGAAAAAATACTTCCTTTTGTTTGTTTTACCTATTAATTTCATTTGGTGACCTCTAGTTCTTGTGTTATAAGAAGGAGTAAATAACACTTCCTTATTTACTTTCTCCACACCAGTCATGATGTTATAGACTTCTATCATATCCCCCCTTAGTCATTTCTTTTCCAAGCTGAAAAGTCCCTCGCCTCATATGTAAGCTGTTCCATGCCCCTAATCATTTTTGTTGCCCTTTTCTGAACCTTTTCCAATTCCAATATCTTTTTTTGAGATGGGGCAACCACATCTGCACACAGTATTCAAGATGTGGGCGTGCCATGGACTTATAGATAGGCAATATCGTATTTTCTGTCTTATTGTCTGTCCCTTTCTTAATGATGCCTAACATTCTGTTCGCTTTTTGACCTGCCATTCCACATTGAGTGGATGTTTTCAGAGAACTATCCACAGTGACTCCGAGATCTCTTTCTTGAGTTGTAACAGGTAATTTAGACCCCATCATTTTATATGTGTAGTTGGGATTATGTTTTCCAATGTGTATTACTTTGCATTTATCAACACTGAATTTCATCTGCCATTTTGTTACCCAGTTTTGTGAGTTCCTTTTGTAGCTCTTCGCAGGCTGCCTGGGACTTAACTATCTTGAGTAGTTGTGTATCATCTGCAAATTTTGCCACCTCACTGTTTACTCCTTTCCCATTTATGAATATGTTGACTAGGACTGGTCCTAGTACAGGCCCCTGGAATTTTAGTTTGTACTGACTTAGCTAATACTTTTTATGTAGCCTGTTGTAAAACTAGGCAAATATCTAGATGAGTTGATGTACCCCCTCAAAGACCTCTGCATACCCCTGGTTGAGAGCCACTGTTTAACTGCCTCACTTTCACCCGGGCTGTACGTCCGAGTGACAGGGAGGCAGCATTAATAAATAGTTGTGCTAAAGATAAGGCTGGTAGGTGTTTGATTTGGAGAAACAGCATACGCTTACCTTCCTTCAGCTATGCCTGTAAAGACTGCCCCAGCCTTGGCTGTACATTCTACACCTGGGTAGGATTAGTGTACGTATGTTTCCTCATATGTACAAGATCTCCGACCTGGCTACACAGATATAGGTGGGGTGATTCTCATTTATGAGTTCTTGCTTCTCGCTATTTGACGAACACTAGAAGAGCCATTAGCATGCATTACAGGACATCATACAGCACTTGCTGGGCTGGTTTTGTCCTTACGCTGGACCACTCTAGACCTAAGCTGCCACTCCTAGTCCCCCGGTATGGGACAACATAGAATTTCCTGCTGTGACACCCACAAGGAAGTGGCCTCTGCAAACAGGTGGGACAGGTTTTACCACCACTGTTTGGTAGCTAGGCCCCTTTGAGCAGCAGCTGCCTTTCACATAAGAACTGGGAATTCACCCCATATTGGTCACTTGGAAATAAATGGCAGAGGCCCCCTCAGGTAAGAAGTACATAGGTGTTGTATATGGAGAATCAAAGCTGCCGGCAAAATTAGGAGAGTGGGACCCACCAAAAAGGGTGTAAGTTCCCTACATTCAGCCAAAACCAGAAGGGAGGGCAGACCTTGTACTGTATGAAGGTCTGGGGTGGGGACGGGACAAGGCAATAATAAACAGGCATTTAGTCTAAGGGGGGCAGGAAGCCTGTCCTCCTCAGTAAATCCCAGAGACCATAACCTACTTTGGGATGACCATGAGTTCGTTAAAGAGGGTTACGCTGTACAATAAAGCTATTTGAAATGAGTCGTCAATAAGGAGTAAACTTGCTCGAGTATATTGCATCCAAAAGGGCAAAATGCAACAGACCATGTGTCACATAAGGGCAGTGATCTGCAAGGTGAAGTATTGGGAGATACTGCAAAATGAACTGATGCTACCGCTTGGCATTTCTCCATGCAAACGGGCTTAGATTGGGAGGCTGTATTTATGGAAATGGCAAACAGTCCAGGAAGCATAAGATAGCGATGATGCCATCACATCACCAGATGGTTTAGTCCAATACAGAGATCCTTGACAGCATACCTGTGAGAGTGTGACAGAGCCTGTCAGAGACATGCACAATATTTCCGGGAGTCCAGATGAAGGATCACTAAAAAGCCCTGATGAATGCTGCTGATTCTATACAGCAAGAATTAGAATAGCTACAAATCTTTAACCCTACAGTACTGCTCCCATTTCAACAGCACTTGCAATGGGCAATACATTTCAACAGTCAAAAAATCCTGAAAAAAAACGTTTTTATTAATGCACACAGTATCCAGACATCTAGAAGAAATCAGCAAATTCCAACATTAATTCAAATCTCTGTCATCAATCATCAGCACCATTCCCCACACTTCCATATGAATTTCCCTTTCATACACTAGAACCTTTGGGTAAATAAAAGCATAGAAACATATGAAAAAAAAAAAAACATACAGAAGGTTTCCTACCAACTACAAGGATGTAACTTTTTGGAGATCAGCAATTCTTTGTTCATTTGACTCAGCAAAAGTGATATCAAAATACGTTGTGCTTTAAAATAAAAAAAATACTAAAATATAAAAACTTAAATATTTTTTAAAATCAGAGTGCTAATAGCAATTGATTTATCACAGCTGTTTCAACAGAATCTGTTAATGAAGCATTGAGAATTTGAGGTCTACATAGCAACATTCACATTTTGCACTGCATACAGACAGGCTGCCAAACTTGTATGATTGTGCCACCGGGAGCCTCGTGGAAGAATTCAACCCAAATGTGCCCCACTGATAAGATCTACTAAGGTCATGAAGTAAGGTGAATACTAACAAAGGAGGGTTGTCAGAGTCCAAGAGCAGAGAGCCATTTCTACTGACCAACACCACATAACGGCCATACGGGGTCAGACCAGTGGTCTACCTAGCCCAGTATCCTGTGCTCTGACAGTGGCCAATGCCAGATGCTTCAGAGGCAGTGAACAGAACAGGGCAATTTATCGAGTGATCCATCCTCTGTCGTCCAGTTCCAGCTTAGGGCAGTCAGAGGTTTAGGGACATCCAGAGTATCAGGTTGCCTCCCTGACCATCTTGGCTAATGGCCATTGATGGACCTATCCTCCAGGAACTTATTTTGGTCATCACAACATCCCCTGGCAATGAGTTCCACAGGTTGACTGTACAATGTGTGATGTACTTCCGTATGTGTTTTAAACCTGCTGCCTATCAATTTCATTGCGTGACCCCTGGTTCGTGTGTTATGTGAAGGGGAAAATAATACTCTCCTGTTCACTTTCTCCACACCATTCATGATTTCATAAACCTCTATCATATTGCCCCTTAGTCTCTTTCCCAAGCTGAACAGTCCCAGTTTTTTAATCTCTCCTCTTATAGAAGCTGTTCCATGCCCCTAAATCACTGTTGCCGTCTCTGTGCTTTTCCCAATTCTAATATACCTTTTTTGAAATGGGGCTACCACAACTGCACACAGTATACAAGGTGTGGGTTTACCATGGATGATAGTGAGGCATTACGATATTTTCTTATTACCTATCCCTTTTCTAATGGTTCCTAACATTGTTAGCTTTTGACTGCTGCTGCACATTGCGCAGATGTTTTCAGAGAGCTATTCATGATGAGTCCACGATCTCTTTCTAGAGTGGTAATAGCTAATTTTGTATGTATAGTTGGGATTATGTTTTCCAATGTGCATTACTTTGCATTTATCATTGAATTTCATCTGCCATTTTGTTGCCCAGTCGCCCAGCTTTGTGAGATCTCTTTGTAACTCTTCATAGTCAGCTTTGGACTTAACTATCTTGAGTAATTTTGTGTTGTTTACAAACTCTGCCACCTCACTGTTTACCTTTTTCCAGATCATTTATGAGTATGTTGTACAGCACTACTCCCAGTACAGATCCTTGGGGGACCCCTTATTTACCTCTCTCGACTGTGAAAATTGACCGTTTATTTCTACCCTTTGCTTCCTATCTTATCCCATGACTCCAGCTGAACACATATTTGTTATCCAGTCATCTACATTAAGTGCTCAAGTTCCAAGGTTCATGGGTGTATTAAAGTGGAAATGATTAGTGTTTTTGTGACATTTTCCCTCCTCCGCCAAACCTTCCCTTCTAATACACTTCTGTGTTCAGTTCAGGCCATCATACAATGACTGGGAAGAAAAAGCCAAAGGACCCAATTTCTCCATGGTGTAACTCCCTGAAGTGCAAAAGAGTTACACCAAAGAGAAATCTGGCCCCCTGTGTTTAGCGTGCAAGCTTTATGCAAACCATGGAAGACAGTAAGGGGACTGGAATCTCCACAGAAGAAATTCAACCTAACCATAAACAACCTCGGCCACATATGAGAGAGAGAGAGACATACACACAGACAGACAGACACACAACAGGACCAAAGTTAGCCTAAGTGAAGCAGAAACCTAGGAAGAATAAGTACTATGCTTGATCTTAGCTCATGCCTCTTTCTAGCACCTTTGACTAAAGGAGCTCAGAGCACTTTGTACACTTAAATTAATCCTCACAACAGCCCTGCAAGGTACGCCAGTATTGTAGAAGTTACACAGATAAAGAAACTTAAGTGGATGTTTGCTAGAACTGATCCAATAATGCCATGAAGTTCTGATTTCCAGGGCTGAGATCTCAAGTACCTGCCTCAACACCCACCTCAACATCCAAAATGGTCAGAGGCACATACACATGCTAAGAAATGTTTTGTAATGAAGAATGGGAATGCTGAATCACCCCCAAGGGAACTATGGGTACCGTTGTCATTAAGAGGCAGTTTTGCACTAATCATATGAGAAGAGACATGTCTGTCTTCGAACGAAACTCACTCAGATGAATGTTCTACGTTTATGGAATCTTCCAAGAAAGGCTTAATTTGTAGCTGCTAATTGAGGGAGGTTGTAATTTTGAGGTCCATCACAATAAGACTATGGGTACCTCTCCTGCCTTTTTCAGCATCTCATGTCTGCAAAGGAATGGAAAAGGAATACCTCCTCTGAGACAGAACTGGCACCCCACTAGACAAAAGTCTTTGGAAGCAGAGCCCAACCACCTGCAGGACCATAGGTTTGATAGCAAGTGAGAAGGCAAGAACTCCTGAAAGAACCGCCTGAAAGTACAACTGTTCACCCTCCTTGCCTTTTATAATGCAGCCGATAGCTTGGGGCCTTCTCTTCCATTATTTCTCCTGCTGTTCATTAAATGAGGGTTGGATTCCCATTTAGCTCAGAGATAGACATTAGCTTCTAGTAAGTCAGTAACGCTGGGGATGAGGAGTCTACCCACCCTTTCAGTTTAGCTGAAGGCATCACACATGTTCAGCAACAGAGATACACATGCCCTATGATCTTTCGCCAGACTGCACCAGCCAGACTGCCTTGAGGTAGAACCCTTCAGGCCAGCTCCCAATCTCGACGGGCATTTGGATCCCTGCTTCTCTTCACTTGCTCATAATTGCTGCTGCAGCTGATTCAAGGACACTTGGAGCTTTTGCTAAGACTTCTCTCCTTCCATCTAAAAATTGAAATAAAGCCTAAATTTGATGTCTATCCACAGCCAGGCAGAAATAGGCTCTGAATTAGGGTTGGGAAAGTCATCGGTGTTAATTGTGTATCAGTTAGCTGGTGGCTTGACAAAATAAGAGATCATATTTCCCTTTTCGGGGCTAATAAAGAGTAAACCGTTTCTGATGCTTGAAAGCTGCGGCACAAATGATCTAGAGATAGATTTTCCTTCTCTTAAAAATACTTCTTGTTTGGAGAACAGGCCTAGATCTTTGCTCGGTGGCTGAGACTTGAGAATAGCTCCTGCTCCCCCTGCCTCATGTCACTCCCACTGTTTAACTTTAGTGAGAAGTGGATAGGTCTGCAGGGCCGTCCCTAGGGAGGTGCGGGGACTGGGGCAGAAGTGACATCACTTCCGGGACCGACCACGCTGGGAGCGGGTAGGGGAGGCTGTGCCTCCCCAAACAGCCAAGCGTGGCTCTCCCTTGGGTGGAGGGCTCTCCCTCCCCCAGCCAGTGGTTCACCCGCTGCCCAATCACGCCAGCCCACGTGGTCCCCCAAAGTGCAGGGCCGGTAGTGGTTGCCCTGGTTCACTGTCCCCTAAGGACGGCTCTGCAGGTCTGAAGTCTTAGCTGGTGAGCAAACTTTAATCTGATCACGTTTCAGCGATTATTATTATTATTATTATTTTTTTAAACCTCATCCATACTCAAATACAAGATGATTAAGGCTTTGTTAATTCAGAATTGCTTTCTGAAGAGAGATGAGAAGAGTCTGGCTGAAAATGGCAGATGCTTTCACAGCTCCTTCTGCCTAAGGAAAACAGGAAAAAAAATAAAAGACCACACAAGAGTCTCATAATAATACTTTGCACTTAGCTAGAGCTCTTCATCTCTAAGGTGCATCTCAAATATTATTTAATCCTCACAACACCCTGGTGAGGTGGTTAGTAAGTATTATTATATCCCTATTTTACATATAGGGAAACTGAGGCAGAGTGGCTAAGTGACTTGCCGAAAGCCACAGAAAGAGTATGTCAGAGCTGGGATCAGAAGGCAGAAAATTCCTGGCTCTCAGAGTCTCTCTCCCCAACTCCCTCCTCCCCCAGTGTAAGTTTTAATAGAGACCTGAATCCAACAGAGAAGGGGGTAGCAGTGCCACATGCTTAAATAGCAGGATTCCCAGTATTACAAACACTCAGAAAAGTAACATTAAATAATTGAGCCTCTTGGAATTAAAGCCAAGATTACTGCACATGTTGTGAAGAAGCCAATGTACAATACAAACCTAGCTTAATAAATAAAGAAAAGACATGCAGCTGCTATCGCCACTGTGTGACCGAGTCCTCAGCTCATTAAGGTCCCAGATCCCAATGGGTGCACCCACCACATCACTCCTGCGACTCTACTGCCACACCAACATGTGCGTGTCTGATAGTGCGGCCGTGGAGTTTATAGCCATCCTGAGTCACTAGTGCCACTGTGCCCGGCTGCATTCCCTCTGCTGGCACATGGCAGACTATTTCATGGTCGTATGGATCATATTTGCCACCGACGGGGTTCATCTTCTGAAGGCCATGCTTGGCAAATACACTTTGCAACTTGGCCTCTATGAGGAAGAGGCCTTCATAGATCTTCTTGAGGGTTGGTTTTGGGTCACTGGGCTCTGCTTCTCTTGCAGCGCTCTCCGTAGTCTTCTCCAAGATATCAGCTACCTCCACCAGGTCCTTGCAGAAACTCTGGATCCCTGTAGCCACACACACAAATAGGCAGGATGTTAAGCAATGTCAGTTCAGTGGTAGATAGTGCAAGGCTACAGCATCAGCCCTGGGCATGTTGCCATGCCACACTGGAAGGGACTGATCCTAAGAGATGACTGCCTTCAGCTCCCACTTCAATGGTAACTGAGGGCATTCGGCATCTCCTGAGACTGGGACCTCAGTATTGTACTTAGGCATGGTATAGAATCCAAAGCTTGTTGCCATTTAGGAAACCTGGCTCAGTTTGTATAAATTTTGGGCAGCTGTATATTTCTGGCTGCAGAGAATCTGATATGAAGATTGACAGAAACCTTCCCCCTCTCAGGTGGTAGGGACATGTTCACTGAGTAACATAACAAAAAGGGATCTGAGATAGATGGGAGAGGAAAGGGGAAGACATAAGCAACAATTAAATGCTGCATACTCCTTCATATATAGGTTTGAGAGCGATGTAGAGAACCAATAAGTAGGAGGAGGAGAAAGACGAGAGTTACAAAGAAGCATCCATAGCAGATCAGATATTGGTCTATGTAGTCTTGCATCTGGGCCTATTCCAATTCCAACAGTGCAGATGGACCCTGAATGTAATAGCTACTTCTGAGCAGACCAGGCAGGCACAAAGCAAAGGAAATATAGGCACTCTAACCCAGGATAAGCTCCAGCAGCCTTCAGATAAGCGTTAACTAATGAGAAAAAAGAAAACTCCTAGGACTGATATGGGCTACAGAGCTTTCTACCCTTCGGTTTCAGGTTTGAATCAAAGTCATACCAGTAGGATCCTAGAGTGCTACCATCTGATGATTGCTTGGCAGCCTAAGTGATATGAGATGGTGGACCCAGCCCAGTTCCAAGCGGACAGGTGCCCACATCACATAAAACCACAACTAGCATTTCTGAGGATGACAGTCTAAGCAGAGGTGCCCAGGACTGGACTCTCCATGGAGACTGAACTATCCTCTCACCCCTGGAGGTGGTCCCTTCACAGAAGGATTAAAGTACATTGACAGGACAGAGTGTGGAATGCTTGCTCTGCCGTTTCTCATGTTGCACCTGCTCTGTGATAATCAAGGATATCAGTCTCCAGGGCTATCAATCTAGCCCATTTCACCAACACTGAGTTTACCACATATATTTTAAGAAGAATACATTAATTGAGAAAGTGATGGCCTCTATCCCCGCATGCACTACATCCATTAATTTCATAATGGAGGTGAAGGGAAGAACGGGATCTCAGTACTAGAAAGGAGACCGCAGCTTGATGACACTGCATAGACCATGGAATAAACTCAGCGTGCCAATTCTCAGCTGGTGTAAATCATCTTCAACGAAGTCAAGGAAGCTATGCTGATTTACACCAGCTCAGCAGCTGAATGTAAGCGTTTTACAAGTACATTCCCAAAATCCACAGGGTGGTATGATTTATTAGTATAGATCATTGTTACAAAACCAACCTTGGAAAAAAGAAACAAGCCATAGGGCTATCTCCAAAATAAGCCCACAGGATTTGGCTGACCATGCAGACACAACAGCTAGCAAGTCCAGCCACCAGTCACTTCAGGCCAAACCCCACAACAGGCTTTAAAAAGAACAAGGGCAGAAGGACGGGGAGGGGAAGCAGCTTATCTGTACTTTCTGCTCTGTTTCCCAACTGTGCTGAGCCAAGCAAGTCACGCTGCAGCAAACAGCTCCTGGACAGTGCCAGCAGCACTTCACTTACCAAACAGCTTGGCATCTTCCACAAACTTCTGTGTTCTCCTCCGGACATTTTCCGAATCCGCCAAGGCTTTCCGGTATCGCTCCTGCACACACAGCAACAGGCACAGGCATTAGACAAGGGGAGTGACCCATCACAGGGCCACACCAATTAGTGTAGAATCTTGCATCCCCCTACATAGACAGTCTATTTAAAGAGATACTCCCCCTGCAAGTTACCGGCTCATGCTGGCCCCGCCACCCCAGTTAGGAAGAACACACGTGCCCAAAGGCTTCTCCCATTGCTTGAGGCAGCAAAACTAGGAGCAGATTAACAGTACCCAAGTCACTGGGTCAGGAGGGTTTTGGGCACAGCTGAGCAGACCACTCTGCGCTATCAGATCAGTCTGCTGTTTTTGGACCATTCAAGGTGCAGCTTTTGATGGATTCTTTCCCTTAGCAGCTGACTGGGTACTGAATTTGCAATCAGCTGATGCTTTGCTAGTGCAGAAGATAGCTGCTGTCAGGGTGATAATTTCTAGAAAGGCCCTGCCTCTTTCCCTCTTCTTTAGCCTTTTCGACTCAAGGGAGTAGCTACAAAAAAAAAAATCTCACCAGTGCAGCTGAACCAGTGTTAGCAGAGGTAGCACTAGGGAAGATTAGCTCTTTTTAGTACCATGTGAATTAACCCTGCTTGGAACAAGTCTAATCACAGTGCTCAAAATAGTTGTGACGCTGGTGGCTCCCCAACAGAGGGCTGCCAACATCGCTCACACCACAGGAGCTGAACCAGTGTTAGCCAGGGTGGCATGTGTGTACAAATTCTCTAGTGTAGACAGCCATAGAAGGCTAACAGATGCTCTCCCCAATGATAACGTAGAACTGGTGACCCACCTCTCTCTTTCACACCCACACACACACCCACACCCCTCTGTGTGTTTGGGTGAGGAGTAACATTTCTCAGAAAGTGCGTCAGCAGGAGTAGAGTCTTTTGCAATATTTCAAGTTCTATTTTCACTTGCCACATCGGTACATTTGCCACCCTAATGTAAAGACAGTAGAGAAGTTCAATAAAATGCATTTGTTTGTAGCACCCTTCATAAAGTGATGATGCGCAGGCTGATCTCAAGAGAGGGCTCTCAACTCTGCTGTTTGCCTGCCCTGTTAGTCTGTCAGACCAGAGTCTGTTGCCCTTCAGGGACAGCATATCCATGAGGGAGCATGGAGCCTTCTTGGGGAGGAAGTTCATATAGTTAATACATTAGTGGTGTGCTACTTTACTATTTGCTCGGGAACTTATAGCTTGATGGATAAACCCATTTTATAAATGTAAACAATACAAAATCATAAACGGGGTTCAGAGCATCAGCCAGTAATGGGGGCTATGAATTTACCTTAATTGTGAGATCAACTGTAAGGAGTGAGTGAAAGCTCATAAAATAGCACAATCTATAATAATATAAGTTGATGGGAAAAGATGCAAAAGGGAGACAAAGGCTGAATTAATCCAAACAAAAAGACCTACTGATGTAACTCAAGGACTGGGTTACAATCTGGCCTGATAAACAAGAGAAGTTCTGAACTGGAAATCAATTAATTTTCAGCACCTGGATTTTGGTTAAGCCTACTTGGCAAACATAAGGGGTTGGGCTATTTTGCCCATCACTCCCTTTTGAGATCCTTAAAAGAAAAGATTTTTGGAGGAAAACAATATCAAGAAGAAGCAGCTGTTTGCCAGCAACTGCTGAAGCGAGTTTTACCATCATGGTCTCCTGGGATCCCACGATCTACTGTAACATCACTGGGCCATCCTGATCCTGAGAGATGCCCCGACCAGACTGGGCCAGAGAGATGGACCCAGATGACATCATCACCTCCACCTGCTCTGCCTAAATCCCAACCACCATCTGGGATGTGACACTGTTACATACCTCCAGACCCACCCCATGTGTCCTTTTCATTCCCCACTTTATTTCTTCTCTTTCCTACCACTCTCCTTCTAATAAGAGTCTGGCTTAGCTGGCCAAGACTGTGTATTTTGCAACACCACTGTAAACCAGAGAGGCAGATAAAAGCAATGCCCTAAACAGCCCAATGCTGGTACAAGTTTGCCAGATCTCCGAGTGGCTAATAAGACAGTGTACAATGCCTCTGGTTTCTCCAATAGCGAGGTTGCAAGTGAAAGTCAATACCAGAGATGGAAGTTGCATTGTCTATCTTTGTTGTTCTCTTTTGTGTGTATCTTATTTTGTCTTCTTGAAAATGGGACTGGACTTTAACAATAACAGCAGCAGCTCCAGCCCATTTCAAATTAACTTTCTCTCTTTTCCCTAAAAAAGGACAGTTATTAGGATCTTTAATACCATCTAAGAGACTGTCAGACAGGGAATTTTCCCCACTAAAGACTCTATGGCAAAAGGGAAAGGGAACAAGACAAGTTGTTACAATGAAAGCCTTATATAATACTATACCTGTTTTCCTTTCTTTTCTGTATCTTTAACAAAAGATAAAAAAAAAAATTTCATCATGTGTTTGCCATAAAACGAAGCAGGCTGAGATCTGTTTAACGTTGGATTACGACAGGGTCACATTAACATCTCTGACCCCATTAATTCCCTTGAAATTAGTACAATGGGGGCAGGGTTACAGAATGGAAGTAACTCATTGCTTTGAGGTGGAAGTATGAGGGCGTTCCAGTTAAGATGATGCAGCACAAATGAAACAGCCATCTCTTTCAACTGTGGAGAGTCCGAGGGAGAGGACAGGGAGGCGGCCAAGTCTAGAAATGCAGAAGGAGTGGGTGAGCTAGGAGGTGATTACAAATTCACAGAGATGGGATGAGTGATTCCATTCCATGAGTGATTCTGTTCTAAAAATGATGAGCGTGATTAACTGGTAAGATGAAGGAACTGAAAGGGATAAAGGCGAGGGTAGAGGCATCGACTTTGGGATTTCCCCAGGGGTGCAGGACCCCCACTCCGCCCCTTCTCCCAAACCTCTCCCCTCCCCCGCCTCTTCCTGCCCCCCCGCTCCTCCCCCCTACTGTCTCCTGCAAGATGCTGAACAGCTGATCGTGACAGCCAGGCGGGAGGCACTGGGGGTAGGTGGGGTGGGGAGGGCTGATCCGTGGGGCTACTGAGCACGCACTATTTTTTCCCTGTGAGTACTCCAGACCTGGAGCATCCACTGAGTCGGCACCTATGATAGAGGGAATGGAACACTGCTTTGCTACCTAAAGCAAGAGTAACTTGGCCACAACACCTTGTACCTAGAGTTTAAAGAGCAGGATTTCAGAACAGATGCCGATTTCCAAATGCATAGAAAACCATCTCCTCAATTAAGAAAAGCAGCTAAATACATTCTACACATCAGGCCTGCCTCAGCCGGATCATTTTGCACATTTATCTGAGTTGTATAAACCCTCCTAAGACATGGTGATCCTTGAATGCCATAAGGCCAGGCTAATCAGGATCATCATTTGAATTCTCACTAGACCTGCAGTAATTTTGCCTGTGTCTTAACAGGCAACACTCAAAGATTTGAACAGGGAATCTCTAATAAACACAGTATTTGCTAGCCAGGATCAGACTACTTGGTTCATCCAGTCTGGTCTCCTACTTCCAGCAGTAATCAACAGCTGATGTTTTGGAGGAGGACATAAAGCACTTTGCTAACTGGGCATTGCCTCCTCATGTTACGCAAGGGTAGCTGGTTGCCACCCTGTAGCCCAGAGATGGCTGCCTTTCCGTGGTGAAGTTGGTGAAAAGCTTTGGGATAAAAGATGTCATCTATAATGTATTCAGGCAGGTGGCTTAACAGTGAAATGAATGAGCCCTCCCATTTTGAAGGGACTGAACCCTGAGGACGTGGGGATACCTTGGCTAAGATGCTGCTAGTGGTAGACTCACAGTTAAATCACGGACTTGTTCTTCCAGTTTGCTGGCTTTGAGCTCTATAGTTCGCTCAGAAAGGGGATGTCTCGGCTCATCGCGGGGATCCTCTGGTCCACACTCATCTCCCGTACTCCTCTGCTGAGCCGCAGTGCTGAAGACACACAGGCAATCTCTAAAATACAAGCCAAGGGCAAAGAAGAAAGAGAAACACGATGTTGCTTTGTGCCCATCACGTGTTAAAAGCACATTCTCTTTGGAGACACCTAGGTAGGATCTTAACTCATGTAAAATAAGCAGATATGAAAGGCAGATACTACGCTTTGGTGCTTAGATAATACAGTGGCTGATGCCACCCAGACATGTCTACATGACAAAATAGGGGAGGTGTCCACACTACAAAGCTACTTTTGGCAGCAAACCTCTGCTGTTTCTGCCAACAAAATAAAACCACCTCAACGACAGGCATAAAGCTTTTTGCGGCAAAGTTAAGTCTCCCCCGCCCCAGATACACCACTCTCCTCTCCCTCCCCCCACACACTTCAGTTGAAAAGCAGCTGACAATCTACTAGGAACTGGAAGCCCCTGGAAGAATGGGATTGAGAAACCTGCATCATGGGATGCTATACCTGCCCCCTCATGAGGCATTGCAAATCCTTCCCAAAGCACCCTGCAGCCAGTTGCATAGTGGGATAGCTACCACAATGTTGCACTGCTCTCTGTGTCGATGCAAGAGCTGTTCGTGTGGATGCACTCTGCCAACAAACGGAGCTACTGTGGACATGCAACAGCGGTTTTAATTAGGGCTGTTGATTAATTGCAGTTAACTCACACGATTCACTCAAAAATTAATTGCGATTAAAACATTTAATTATGATTAATCGCACTATTAAACAATAGAATACCAATTGACATTTATTAAATATTTTTGGATGTTCGTCTACATTTTCAAATATATTGATTTCAATTACAACACAGAACACAAAGTGTACAGTGCTCACTTTATATTATTTTTTATTACAAATATTTGCACGGTAAAAATGAGAAACAAAAGAAATAGTATTTTTCAATTCACCTCATACAAATACTGTATTGCAGTGGTTCTCAATCATGGGTCTGCCCCCCCACCCCCGGGGCGGGGGGGGGGCGGGCGCAAACAGGTTTCAGGGGGCCCGCCAAGCAGGGCCAGCATTAGACTCACTAGGGCCCGGAGTAGAAAGTTGAAGCCACACTGCATGAGGCTGAAGCCCAGGGCTCCTGAGTCCCGCTACCCAGGTCTGAAGCCGAAGCCTGAGCAATGTAGCTTTGAGGGGGACCCTGTGGCATGGGGCCCCAGGCAACTGCCCTGCTTGCTACCTCCTGACACCAGTCCTGGCTTTTATATGCAGAAAACCAGTTATTGTGGCACAGGTGGGCCATGGAGTTTTTATAGCATGTGGGGGGGGGGGGGGGGAGGGGGAAACTCAGAAAGAAAAAGGTTGAAAACCCCTGCTGTATTGCACTCTCTTTATCGTGAAAGTGCCACTTACAAATATAGATTTTTTTCCTGTTACATAAGTGTACTCAAAAACAAAACATTGTAAAACCTTAGCGCCTACAAGTCCACTCAGTCCTACTTCTTGTTCAGCCAATAGCTAAGACAAACAAATTTGTTTACATTTACGGGAGATAACATTGCCCACTTCTTATTTACAATGTCACAATAAAGTGAGAACAGGCGTTTGCATGGGACTTTTGTAGGTGGCATTGCAAGGTATTTACATGCCAGATATGCTAAACATTCGTATGTCCCTTCATGCTTTGGCCACCATTTTTTTTAATCGCGTGACAGCCCTAGTTTTAATTAAAATGCTTTAATTAAAGCAGCATAACCTTTGCAGTGTAGACAAGGCCTAAGTTACTTGGAATATGTAAACAGAGTTCAAATGCAGAGAGCTGGTGGACAATAAACCTTATAACCATACAACTTGGCATGTTAGTATCTAGTTCAAAATCTTTTCCCTCTGTAACAAATGTTTGAGAGGAAGGTGACATCCCCCACCCCTTAATGAATCTAGCCAAGGGGTGGGAGAACCGACACGCACATTCCTGCTGAAAAGATCATACACGAAGTGTGAGGATCTTGTTCGTGGGCACAGAAATTCCCCAGCTTGTGAAACCTCTACACAGGCAGTTCAGATCTGATCTGTGAAGCCTCTACACAGGCATGTCAAGATGTTCTGCAGGACAGAGCTTCTTTGAAAAGCCCCAGCTCTCTTAGGGATTTAACAGCAGATCACATATCACTGAGTTTTGCATCCCATTTCACAGCCATGCTGAATTCACTTGCTTGGGGGAAGAGTCAGATTTTTTGACACGCAAGTAACCATTGGTGGATATCTGTTAGCCTCCTGGTACCAGTGGGTGAGCTGAGTTTGTGCCCTGGGATGATAAATTCTAAAGGCAGTTTTGCAAGGCAGATCTATTACCTGCCTTCTTTACAAGGCTCTTTCAACAGCGGCTTCAGAGAGCTAACATTTCTGAACTGAGTCCACATATTACATCTGCAAACCTACAGCAGCTTCAGAGATTCCCAAGCACTGCAAGGCCTAACATCATAGGGATTTGTGTCTGCCAACCATTGACTACACACCAGAACCCACCCAGGCCAGCTGATCCCCTCCAGATATGGACTTCAGCTAACAGATTCAGCAAACCAGGGAGGAAGTGCGTACACATCGTGCCAAGTCCCAAAACAGCTCTGCTCCCTCTGACAGAAGCCACTGGCCTGCTCTCTTCTTACTGGCCTATTAGCTATCTTCTCCTTCAGACCTATCAGCACTTTCTGGGGCCTGGCCAGTCCTCCACTTAGCCAGTTGGCCCACTTTACTTCTCAATGAACCTGACTCTTTTTACTAGAAGCTTGTTGTACATAGCAATAAATGGTAGATGGTTCCAGTGAACATGCTGTGTGTGCATCCTGCATATTAACATAGCTTCGGCACCTTCTGCAAGGACCCTCACAGCCCACAGTTAATAGCTCTATTAGTGGAGAGAGAAGGAGCTGAAACTTGTCTCTGCAGAAAGCTGCCCCTTTAGTCACTGTCCAAGCTGGTTTTAGCCACAGTGGCAAAAGCAGGAATCCTGAGGGCAAATACAAAGCAAGAGCAGAGCTTAGAGCACTTGCTTCCAGGTTGCTTCCCCTGCTGAAAAGTGTGTGCGCCTAAAAAGCCTGGAGACTAAGCTACTGTGGTTCATGCTGCAACGGTCAGGTAACTCACCCGAGAGAGAGATTCTAGAACAAGCTGGCTCCTACATTACACAACCACCAGAGTCAGGGAACTGGACTAAGCTGTATAAACACTAAGTACTACCCAGGTTCATAGGAATCTGTCCCAACACAACTTGGTGACTCTCTCAAAAACTAGTTAAGCAAATAGAAAAAAAATCTATCAGGATGTGAGATGTTTCCGTCAATACTTGAAAAACAGGCAGCAGGTTGCACAGCCTGCAAAATAATTAAAACATTTAGTACTTACATGGAACTTCAAAGCCTTTGGCTAACACTAACCATAATAAGAACAGGAGTACTTGTGGCACCTTAGGGCTGGTCCACACTAACACCCCAGTTCGAACTAAGATACGCAACTTCAGCTATGTAAATAACGTAGCTGAAGTCAAAGTACCTTAGTTCAAACTTAAAGGTACTTACCAAAGGTCCACATGCGGCAGGCAAGCTCCCCTGTCGACTCCGCGTACTCCTCTCGCGGAGCAGGAGTACCGGTGTCGACGGCGAGCACTTCCAGGATCGATCCGGGATCAATTTATTGCGTCTAGACAAGATTGCTTACCGCTGAACCCGGAGGTAAATATAGAGGTACCCTCTGAGACTAACAAATTTGTTAGTCTCTAAGGTGCCACAAGTACTCCTGTTCTTTTTGCGGATACAGACTAACATAGCTGCTACTCTGAAAACTAACCACAATGCCACCCTGAGAGATGAGTCACTATTTAACATTCCTAGTCTACAGATGGGACACTGAGGCAGAGAAGCAATATCTTTCGGAAGGTCACAGAAAGAGTGTGTGTCAGAACCAGGACTGACACTCAGGAATTCGCTGGCTCCAAGTCCTGTGCTCACCCCAAGCCTGCCTATCATTCTCTCAAACTTCACACCAGATTAGGATTACACTCATAGTTTGGGGAAGTGTTCCTCCAAGAAGGCTCCATTCAGAAAGCATATTGGCATCTGCTGAACAAAAGAGTTTCTAAATTCTTGGGAGTGCCTGTTGAGCTCTCCCCCAAACCAAGATTTTCAATATCTCCTTTAAAAAAAGGCTTGTTGACATGGTAACCAAAAGCTTTACACTAACCTATGACCATCAAGCCTAACTATTAGTTAACAGCTAATAGTGTTACAATTCCCCACCCAGCAGGCTACCTCCTCCTCTCTTTTGTCTTTGAAAGGAGGTTGTCCGATGTCCCCACAAGACCAACAACAGATATCCAGAAACTTCCTTACCCTTCCAAACTACATCTGCATATAAATATCTGCTAATTAGGTGCTTAGTGCACCATCTGCATGGCAAACTGCCCCTTTTAGTGCACGGCAAACCAGTGTATGAATCTACAGCACACTAACTTGCACAGTGAACCCTGCTACCGAGACATGGCTTTCCTTGCACTAGGCGATCCTTATATAATAACCCAAGAATTATCTAAGGCCTGTCTACACTAAGCTGTTTTCCAAAAAAAAAAAATCACCCATTATTGCAGTTCTATCTGTGGGAGTACCAGCACAGACAAGGAGCTGATGGCTGCTAGCATTTTAACCACCACAAACAACATGGAGACCTGTTCTGAACAGAGGGATGTGATCTGGAGCACTTTTAAGGCGCCTATAGTGATGGTATCTAAGTGCCAGCCAAATCTATGTTGGTGACGGTTTCCCCCTCAAATCTATTATTAATTATTATTATTATATGGAGATATACTTACTCATAGAACTGGAAGGGACCTTGAAAGGTCATTGAGTTAAGTCCAGTTCCCTGCCTTCGCAGCAGAACCAAGTACCGTCCCTGAGATCCCTAAATGGCCCCCTCAAGGATTGAACTCAACGCTGGGTTTAGCAGGCCAATGCTCAAACCACTGAGCTATCCCTCTCCCCACAAATCTATTATAATGACTGAAGACTGAGCAAGCTTTTGCACTATAGAATACTCTTCATGATGCAACATTAAAGAGATAGATTGAGGATTGGTATCTTACTTGCTTTATTAAATTTAACGACTATTGAACAGAGTATCAACGGTGGTTTAAAACTGAACCAAAAGCTGAGAACAAGCATAGCTTGCATTCCTTATGTAAATCCAGAAACAACTCTTGACAAACAATTCCTATTTCTTTCAAATTTACTCTAGCTAAATGAATGAATGAATGTGTGCGTCTCTCTCTCTCTCATTACTATTGTTTAGCAGGGCCGGCTCCAAGCGTGGCAGGGGAAGGCGCCGAGCCCAGCCGCGGGCCCGCAATCCCCGACCGGCCGGAGCGCCCGGGGGAGGGCGGCAAGCCCGCCATGGCCACCGCTCTCCCCGGCAGCCAGAGCACTGGGAGCAGGGCGGCGAGCCCAGCCGGGGCTCTCTGCTCTCCCCGGAGGGCGGAGAGCCCCCGGCAGCCAGAGCCCCTGGGGGAGGGCGGAGAGCCCCCGGCAGCCAGAGCGCCGGGGGGAGGGCGGCAAGTCCGGCTGGGGCCCCGCTCTCCCTGACCGGCTGGAGCGCGGGGGGAGGGCGGCAAGCCCGCTGCGGCTCCGCTCTCCCCGGCAGCGGGAACGCCGCGGGGAGGGCGGCAAGCCCAGTCACGACCCCGCTCTCGGGCCGGAGCGCCCCGCCGGGCCGCCCCGCTCCAGGCACCACCCCAAGCAGATGCTTGGTGGGCTGGTGCCTGGAGCCGGCCCTATTGTATATATACATAAAGTTGGTTTAACTCAGAGGTTCTCAAACTTTTGTACTGGTGACCCTTTTCACATAGCAAGCCTCTGAGTGCGACCCCCCCCAATAAATATATTAAAAAGTGTTTTTAATTTAACACCATTATAAATGCTAGAGGCAAAGCGCGGTTTGGAGTGGAGGCTGACAGCTCGCGACCCTCCATGTGTAACCTTGTGACCCTGAGGGGTCCCAACTCCAAGTTTGAGAACGCCTGGTTTAACTGGTGAATTCAGCTGCTGGGTGTATTTTAGTCCAGATCTCCTGGGGTCCTGGACAGGGTGGTTTCAATACAGATTACTGGAATCAGAAAGTACAACTCAGTCAGTCAGATGGTTTTCTCATGCAAGCATCCTAAACTGCAACTTCAGTAACCTGAACTGTAAAGACAGAGGGAGACTGAAGGAGAGGAACCTCGAGTAGGGACAGAGAGGTTGTTTTATTGCTGTATTTGGCAGTGATACAACCACTGCTGGAATACTTGTCCAGTTCTGGTGCCCACAATTCAAGAAGGATGTTGATAAATTGGAAAGGGTTTAGAGAAGAACTACAAGAATGATTAAAGGGTTAGAAAACATGCCATATTGTAATTGAGCTCCTTGAATCTATCTATTTTGTTTAACAAAGGGAAAGTGAAGCAGTGATGTGATTACTGTCTATAAGTACCTACATGGGGAACAAATATTTGATAACGGGCTCTTCAGTGTAGCAGAAAAAAGTAAAACATGATTCAGTGTCTGGAAGTTGAAACAAAACAAATTCAGACTGGAAATAAAGCATCAATTTTTAACAGCTCAGGTGGTAATTAACTACTGGAAAATTTACCACAGGTGTTGGTGGATTCTCCATCACTAGCAATTTTTAAATCAAGATTGGGATTTTTTTTTCCTCAAAGATATGTTCTAGGAATTACTTTGGGAGAAGTTCTATGGTCTGTGTTATACAGGAGGTCAGACTAGATCAGTGGTTTTCAAACTGCTGGTCGCAACCCAGTAGTGGGTCGCAGAACGTAAGGCACTGGGTTGCGGCAGCTCTGGTCAGCACCGCCGACCGGGCCGTTAAAAGTCCCGTCGGCAGTGCTGCCCGGCTAAGGCAGGCTAGTCCCTACCTGGTCTGACACCGCGCTGCGCCCTGGAAGTGGCCAGCAGCAGGCCTGGCTCCTAGGCAGTGGGGGGCTTCGCACGCTGCCCCCACCTTGAGCACCAGCTTCGCACTCCCATTGGCCGAGAGCTATGGGGGGAGGCGGGGGAGGGGAAGAGGGTGCCCACGGGCCAGAGCCTCATGGAGTTGCTTGCGCACCTAGGAGCTGGACCTGCTGCTGGCCACTTCCGGGGCACAATGCGGTCCATGGTGCCAGGACAGGCAGGAAGCCTGCCTTAGCACCCCTGCTGCGCCGCTGACTGGGAGCTGCCTGAGGTAAGCCCACACCCCAACCCTAGCCATGAGCCCCCCCAAACCCAGAGCACCTTCCTGCACCTCAAACCCCTCATCCCTGACCCCACCCCAGAGCCTGCACCCCCAGCCCAGAGCCCTGATCCCAGCCCAGAGCCCCCTCCCACACCCTGAACTCCTCATTCCCAGCCCCACCCCGTAGCTCTCACCCTCGACCCCCAACCCTCTGCCCCAGCCCTGAACCCCTACCATACCCCGAACCCCTCATCCCCAGCTCCGTTGGTTTGTGGGCATCAACAATTTTTTTCAACTGGGTCGCCAGAAAAAAAAAGTTTGAAAACCACTGGACTAGATCACAACAGTCCCTTCTGGCCTTGGAATCTGTGAATGAGATTCTGTGTCTCAGTGGAGACTATCCCACTAAGAGAGAGATAAAAAGATAGGATGCAACTGTCTAGCCAGTCATGCCACAAAAATGCAGTTTACTATCACAAGACAGAGAGAGGCGGAGACTTAGAAATAACTAGGGTGTGTTATTTTAGAATTAAAAGCTGCAAACAGCAAGCAGTTAATTAAAAGTTGCTCTTTTAAAAGAAGATAACAATATTAACAGATCACTATTTCCCAAAATTAAAAAGAGAGATGTGAACTGTGGGGAGGGAAAAATTAGCTTAGATTTCTAAACAGATCAGTGCAAGTTTGGAAAATTTTAAGTTTTGTAAAAGAGAAAAAAAAATGTGTGTGGGTTGAGTGTATGAATTGTAATTATGACTTTTGACCCATGAACTTTTCACACTTAATTTATCGTACATAACTTCAGTCACTGAAGTTAACAAACATGCAGCAGAAGAACCATTCAGGCAAAACAGCCTTGAAATGCAACTGGCAGCCCAATCACCTAGTTTTATAATCCACAGATCAAGACCAATTTTGCTTTAAAACCCTAAATGGATATTTCCAGGTGTTGCTGCTCATTCACTTCCGAGGAACGGAAGTTTAGTGAGCTGTTTACATGTGACTCATAGTGGGTGTGGGTGTGTACACACGCAAGAGTGAGAGAGGAATAAATGAGCTAGTGCTTCAGCCAGAGAAACCTGCCTACGTGAAGCAGAGAGCTGCCTGCATGGACTCCCTTTCCCAGCTAGTGAAACCAAATCCAAGTCCCAAAACACACCCCCATGCTAAATAAAGTCCCAACTCCCACATGCTGTTTGGATTAGCCTGCCTCATGCGGCAGACAAGGAACAAGAGCTCTCTCAGAGCGATGTTTAAAAGGGGTCTGCTCAGAACTGCCATTTGCTCAGAACTGCCATATGGAATGGAACACAAGAACAAGCTGCATAGTTTGCTTCTTCTTAAGAGATAGGAGGTGCATACTATTATCTGCAGCTAGTGTAATACAGTCCCACCTTCCAGATACAGTGTTAACCCCAGATTTCCTAGGAATAGGAAGACAAGGTGGGTGTGGTAATATCTTTTATTGGACCAACTTCTTTGAAGATAAGCTCTGTCTAGCTCAAAAGCTTGTCTCTTTCACCAACAGAAGTTGATCCAATACCAACATAGCCACATCAACACTGCAAACAACTATGAATAGATAGTAATTACACGCCAGGAAGTTAGGAAAGTCTGACATGACAGTGACAGCACTGGGGAAATCCCTGAAGGAGCGAGCAGATTATTGAACTGGATGTGAAAGACTCTGAAACCAGTGCCAGAGACAGGCAGATCAATGGGGGTAGAAAAGGATTTAGGGGACAACACCCAAATCTATCCATATAGTTTAAGCCAGTTATCCTTAAATCTCAGACTTTAAATTATGAGAAGGGTTGGTGTGTGATAAGATACATAGCACCATCTCTCCTTCCGCCATACAGGATGTTATACAACAGTCTGAAGTTCCCTGATTCACTTTCTGAACATCCAACCTGTCTCATTATCTCTTCTCCCAATTCAAGCTTCTCTCCATGTCCCCTTTTTGGACGTGAGGAAGCCTGCTTCTCTAATGATAATCAGTTACACACCACAGGCTCACATCTCAAAGACCCAGGACAGACCATCCAATCTGAATGTCCCTTTCTGCAATGCGATCATCCACCTAACGGTTACTTTATTAGCATGACACATGTGCAATTGGAGGATACATTTAACATTATGCATCTATGGACTGGTTTCAAACTACTGATGGTGCTTGACTGTCTGTCATGAACTATCCCAATGATACCATCTATAGATCAGAGGCCACACCTATTTCAAGCTGACAGCATATTTACAAGGATAATTACCCAGTACACAAAAGAGTGCATGAAGGGGAAGATTTCTGGACATAACATGCTTTTACTACAAGGCCCAAACCCAGCAGTTCCCAAAGCACATATGGGAACCCATCATTTTATTGTGCTTAAATTCTTTTCGAATTTCCCTTTAGAGTGATAAATCGAGAATAAACCTGTGAGTCCTTTGTCTTTCCCCTTCTCTGCTGTCTGCGTTTCAACCAAGGAACCAACTAGTAGACATCAGTTGTCTTTTAACACAAGGTCTGAAGTGGGACTCAAAGAATGGACACTCCAGGTTAAGCCTCCTTCTTCCGTGACCACCCAAAACACGAGTCAATTGCCCCAATCAGATACACAGTACAACTGTATTCAAATCTTGCTAGAAACTAAGCCCAAGAAACACTTCAAGAATATCAAATATTAGGTTATGTAATTGGCAAAACAGCAACACTACACTAATTAACAAATTTAAAAGCCTTTTACAAGGTTTTTAGAGAGGCGCAGAACTGTATTCATAACCCCGCTTGTCTGCTTTTCTAACACTGAGATATTGCACATAAAGTCAGTGGGAGGCGAAGGCAGAACTTGGCCCATTGCATTTACCGTACAACCACTTCCTTTTAGAGGCAAG
This sequence comes from Trachemys scripta elegans, assembly GCF_013100865.1. Lineage (NCBI taxonomy): Eukaryota > Metazoa > Chordata > Testudines > Emydidae > Trachemys > Trachemys scripta. Next base: position 21,374,410 of record NC_048305.1, on the reverse strand, counting down.
CTCAACTGTTCTCAGAAAGAACCTGCTTTTCAAAATACATCTTGCTTCCACTTTCTGCACTGAGTTATTTCTGATTATTGTTTGTAGTGTTACTGTAGTGAAGCTGATGCCAGGATATTAGAGAGACAAGGTGGGTAAAGTAATATATCTTTTATTGGACCAGCTTCTTTCGGTGAAAGAGAAAGAGGAGAAGCACTAGGCACCTGCCTGAAGAAGAGCTCTGTGTAAGCTTGAAAGCTTCCTCTTTCACCAGCAGAAGTTGGCCCAATAAAAGATATTACCTCTCCACTTTGTCTCTCATTTCTGATTAGTCATTTGAAAATCCATTTAATAGACATTCAGATTCCATTAAGATAGCTATGTCTATACCCGGGATGTTTCACCAACATTTTCCAAAGGTTCATTGCACCAGTGGGATCCCCTGCATAAGCAAGTTTCCTGTGGCCAAGACTCACTTTTAAAACCATTTTAGTTAAACTTTCTGTAAGCTCATGTACTTGGAAGAGTTTTTACAACAGGTTCAGCCACAGGGAGCCTGTCCACACTAGGCCCCCCATCAGTGCAGCGGAACCAATGGGAACTTGTGTGCCATTTTCCTAGTGTAGCCAAGACTGTGGTTTTTTGATTCCAGACAATGATTTGCTTTCTATATACACACTGCAACAATTCCATACCTAGAGCTTTATCAGCATATATCAACTTCCGCACTCCTATGCCCCAATATTATTATTTATTTGTGTTACTGCAGACTCTATGTGACCCAGTCATGGACCAGCTGCAGTTACACTTATTTCTGGCCTCAAAAAGAAACAGGGGCCACCCATTCTCATTGAAAGCCTTAAAAATGACTGCAGTGAACACGCCTCAAACAATTTCTAGGGTTGGACCTTTCCTGAAATACAGACTGAATTACTAGCCCTTGCTCCCCAGAAGTGATTAACACCTGTTTCTCCTTACTCTCAGTATGAGCACACAGCAATTGTTCTTTTTAGGGCTAGAGATTACATGAAATAAAGTCCATTTACATCTGATTTAGGAACAGGAAGACCAAGCTGAAAACACAAGTGAAAGTCAAGCCAGGGATGGTGGGCTCCTTGCTGGGAGGGCCCCTTTGCGGGCCAGGCCAGCACTCAACAGCCGCCCTGGCTTGGGGAGCGGCTGGAGGGCTGCTCGCCCTGCTCCCCCGCGGGTCCGAGGCGCACAGCCCCAGGTGAGCCACGGGAGCGGCCGGGTCTGAAAACCAGGCCCAAGGCCCCTCCAGGGGGCCGCCCAACACGGAGGAGCTCGGACCAGGGGCCGCCTTTTAAGATTTTAGGCTGGCTGCGCTCCCGACACCTCCCCCCCAGTAGCGCAGCTTGCAACGGACAGACCCCCGCCCCGCCGTCTGGGGCGGCCCGCCCTGTCTGCCTGGGCAGGGTACCAGACCCGGGCCGGGCAGGGCCGGCCCCCCACACCCCAGCAGCCTGGGCAGGGCACCGGAGCAGCAGCCGGGCAGTACTTAGCAGGTGGCACACAGCTCACCCGAGAGTGCAGCCGCTCGGGCTCCTTTGCTAGCCCGCGGTGGCTCAGCGCCAAAGCCCCCCATGCCCACCTCGCTGCCCAGCGCGGACAGCCCCGGCACCACGGTGAGGGGCACAGAGAGGGCAGGGGAGCGATCGGGGCCCCTGGGTGATGGGGATGGGTGGCCAGCTCCCCCCGCCTTACCTGCTGGGCCGCTGAGCGCCCAACGAGAGCAGCGGGCTAAGGTGATGCCGGGCCGCCCGCAGGGACCTGCCAGCCATGCTCCCGCCTCCCTCCTTCAGTCCGCTGGCGTGTGACTGAGCGCCGCCCGCCGGGAACTGCGCCCGCCCCCGGCAGAACTACAGGCCCCATCGGCCACCGCGCCGCGGCGTCATGGACTGCAACTCCCATCAGCCCCCGCGTCATCGGGCACGGGACTGTGTTACACTCTGCGGGTAGCGCACGGCGGTGGGGACTACAACTCCCATTAGCCACTGCACAGGCGGCGGTGCTCCCAGTCCCGGCAGGCACCGCACGGGGCTGCCCTTTCAGCCAGTGTCTGGGCGCCTCTCGCTGGAGCGTGGCGCTGGCAGGAGGATCGTCCCTGCTCCCACCTCCGGGTCCTAGTGCCCCCACCTGCTGCATTGTTACACTCTGCCGCCGGTAGCGGTCCCTGGCGTCTAAACTCTGGTCCCTTGGGCTGCCCAGCCCCGGCTCTGCTGCAGGGCGTGAGAGGTAGCCTGTCCCAATCTGCCGCCTTTGTGACATAGCGGTAGCCCGCCTGGCATAGTCTGCTGGCTCTGCCCTCCCCCATCCTCTGGTGGCGGGTAGGGTTGCCAACTTTCGAAGTGCACAAAAACCAAACACCCTAGCCCTCCCCCAGGCCCCATCCCCACTCACTATGTTCCCCCTCCCTTGGTGGCTCACTCTCCCACACCCTCACTCACTGTCAGGGGTCTGGAGCAGGGGGTTGGGGTGCAGGAGGGGGTGAGGGCTCTAACTGGGGGTGCAGGCTCCAGGGTGGGATCAGAAATGAGGGGTTAAGGGTGTGGGAGGGGGCTCTGGGCTGGGGCAAGGGGTTGGGGTTCAGGGTGGGTGAGGGCTCTGGCTGGGGGTGCAGGCTCTGGGGTGAGGCCAGGGATGAGGGATTTGGGGTGCAGGAGGGGGCTCTGGGCTGGGGGAGGGGATTGGGGTGCAAGCTTACCTCGGTCAGGTCCCAGTCAGCAGTGCAGTGGGACAAAGGCAGGCTCCCTGCCTGTCCTGGCTTGGCGCTGCGCCCCAGAAGCAGCCAGCAGCACGTCCAGCTCCCACACAGGAGTGCCAGGAGGCTCCATGCATGCTGCTCTCACCCTCAGGCACTACCCCCCAGCTCCCATTGGCCATGGTTCCCAGTAGTGGGAATGTGGAGCTGGTGCTTGGGGTGGGGACAGCGCGCTGAGCCTGTGGCCTCACCACATAGGAGCCGGACCTGCTCGCTGCTTCCGGGGTGCAGCACGGTGCCAGGACAGGTAGGGACTAGCCTGCCTTAGCCCTGCAGCTCTGCTGACCAGAGTTTTAATGGCCCGGGCGGCAGTGCTGGCCAGAGCCACCAGAGCTGCTAGGGTCGAAAACTGGATACCTGGCAACCCTATGGGTGGCATGTACCTATCGCACTGAACTAGATGACCTATTGAGGTCCCTTCCAGTCCTATACTTCTGATATTTAGAGTGCTCCATTACGTCACTCCTCTTTGGAGTCAAAAAAATCACCTCGACCGTACCACATTTTAAAAATGTTCAAGAGGGGTCAAAGGTCTGATGATTAATAGCTGTGGGGAAGCCTGCCCATACTCCTGCAATCTGTGCTTACCCTGACTGCTAGTCTCAAAACGAAGACCACTTTACTTCTGAATGAACGTGATCACATAGGAGTTTAAGGCACTGTAATTTATGTGCATCAACTCTACAGCTGTGTCACACCATCTGCAGGCCCTTATAAGGGAAGGGGATAAGGAAAATTGAGGGGGGAAGTGCCTCTGTTAATTCCTTTAGTTTAAAATGCTTTAATTGGTTTTCCATGACATCCACACGATGGCAGGCTACAGACGCAAACACCTCTGGTGGCGAAGGAGCAGTGTTAGCCACAATCCATATGAGATTTGTCAGGCTCTGAATAATAATTGAACATGTGAGTCAGCATTATAGTCTCTGTTCTCAGTGTTAAAAAAATGTGTGTTTTTTTCATGGGCTAACTTATGCATTATGTAAGAGCATAGTGGAGACAAGGCACTTTGGTTTCTCCAAAAGGCAGCCAATACAAAGGGAGGGGGGAAATCACATATTACTGGAAATCCAAAATGGTAGTGAATGTTATACAAATGTACAACCATTTTAGGTATATGGATTATTTGGGAAAGGTAACAGCAAAGTATGAAGCTTATGTGCCCTAAAGGCCCAGAAACAAAAAGGCAAATTAAGAGGACTCCAAATGTATTTATTTATTTTAATTTAATGACTTTTTGGTGTACAACATGATTTTTAAATACTTATGGTTGTCAGTCTCTCTCAGGGTTGTAAATTTATATTTACTAAACATCACAGTAGAAGTTTGCCTTTGAAAAGGATTACATACAAGATAGTATAATGCCCTTAGGGCTGGATTTTTAAAGGTATTTAGACAACTAGTAGGATTTTCAAAAGCATCTAGGTGCTTTCACCCTTTAAAAATCTGGCCTGTGGTGAATATTTGGGAACCAAGTTCCACACACAAGTGGTGATATGAAAAAGCACCAGGGTGCTGGATAAAGATGCAAAATAACTGTTGACAAAGGCAATCCCCATTGGCGGCTCAAAGGCATCTGAGAAAGGGAAATCAGTCAGCCTTGATGTCATATGATCCCAAAGAATAAACTTGTGCATAAAAAATGAAAAAAGAACAAAAATTTAGAAGTAAAAATGTTGCCATACCAAGCGGAAGTGCTCTACTAGAAACTGTGTGAGATGTCATTGCTGAAGCTACTAGTAACTATTACTATTTTCAATGATTATTTGCTATTAAAATATCACTTAACTAGCACAATGACATCCATCTGCACAATGTTAACGAAGGTAAATGATGAAGTGCTAGGAGTAATTAAAGTAGCATTATAAAAAGGAAATCATTGTAAATGGTGTGTCACTCCTTTAAATTGAGTACAAGAAAAAGGCAGTCCAATTCAGGCAAAGCGAACAGCAGAAAAGAGGTTTCAGAGTAGTAGCCGTGTTAGTCTGTATCCGCAAAAAGAACAGGAGTACTTGTGGCACCTTAGAGACTAACAAATTTATTTGAGCATAAGCCTTTGGATGCCCACGAAAGCTTATGCTCAAATAAATTTGTTAGTCTCTAAGGTGCCACAAGCAGAAAAGACAAATTTGTGAACTGCTATGAGGCTTTATACAGACATAGAGACTGAGTTGGATTATTTTAAACACTAAAAACCTGTCTGACAATTACCATTATTGGAAGAGGGTGTACGTAAAATATTTCACTGACTCAAGGCTCCTTCGGCAGCTCGATACATTATTTCGGACAGAGAAGAGCTGCCTTGTCTAGGTATTGGGATGCATGGCGCTTTTAAGAACACAGCCCTGGGAAGCGGGTGCTGAGCTGTACCATCCTCTGCCTCCCCCCACCCCCGCAACACCCTATTTTTGCAACCACTGCAGATGGCTTATTCCATCTGGGGTAACTTTCATCTCCTCTGCCCCTTATGTCAGGTTTGTCCCCTCTGCCACTGTCTAGTAGCATCTCAAGCTAGTTCTTAACCCCAGCTCCTATCTTCTGCCCCTGATTTTTCCCCTCCACCTCTCTCTTTCCCCTGCATCCAGCTGTTTGACCTTCCTGTGCATTCAGTCCCTCCTCCCCGCCAACTCAGCCCATCCTTCCCCTCCAATTTGCCCCCCTTTATCCTATTGAACAGATTGCCCTCCCTTGTGATGACAGTGGCTTCAGCAGATGTTACTGAGCAGCCCCACTTCGTATCAGCATGCTGTGTATCAGCAAAGCCACAAATTCTGATGGCCAGCAGTTTGTAATGTTACACCTGCCCAGCCAGGGATCAGGCTGTGGGGCCCGCCCATACCAAGGTCCCAGTGTGCACACCGCCAGCTCTGCTCTGGTAACCCTAGGGCAGGAGCAGCAAGCCCAGCCTGTGCAGCATCACGATGTCAGGCCACTTTTGGATTGTGGCACCAGGCCCCCAGTGGGAGGGGGCAGCTAACCCTCCCCTTACCTAAATCCAGCCCAGGCACACCCTTTGCTGAGTTCAGTAAATGCGCACAGCCTGGGTTCTGTACAGCAGTCTCTTTATTAGGGGAAAGGACACAGCTCCATAAAATGCAGATGGTTCTTACAGAGGAAGCATGGGGCACAACATGCTGAGCCAGGCGCCTTCCATCCCCCACCTCCAAAAGCAGGTGGCACAAGTGGCACTGTGCTGCCCAGGCAGCAGGGATGCCTACCAGGCATGACCATGCCCAAGCTTCTGTCTCCCCGTTCCTGCTGGTTTCCCTACCCCTCCCAGCTTTAGTTGAGGCAGCAGGGCAGAGAGACACACAGACCGAGCCCCCATCCTGTAATCATAGGGCACTGGGCAGGCACTGTACGGTGAAAGCCTTAGTTTCTTTATGGGAAGTAGCAGCATATGTCTTGGCTCATTAGTGAGGGAGCACACCTGTGTCTCTGCTGGGCTGAGTTATAGGAGAAAAACCCTACTGTAATACAGAAGGGATGTTTGGTTTTGTTCTTCAGGCTTGTCACCAACAGATGGTTTGCTCTCTGTACACTACAGAGCCTTTGGCATGACACATCTGCCCCTGGGATTATGAAGCCATTACAGGCACGCGAGCAGAAGATTAGCACAGATACACAAATCGCTGGCTCCAGTCCTGCCAGTATGAAGGGAAGAGGGTTATGAGGAGAAAGCAGCAGGATTTTGACAGGTTCGACTTTCACGCAGTTCTAGCCCCTGTTCAAAAATTAGAGACTAGAAACCTGGAGGAACCTATGGGGCTGAGGCTGCAGCCCGTCCCAGCTAAGTGGTCTGAGAAACCCTCCTCTTGAGCTAGGGCTGGAGAAGGAATTGTTCTACCTAGGAGTGCGCTAGAATGACCCTAGTGCAGCTTGAGTGCAAAGCATACAGTTACAGCAGGGATACCTTTGGCCTAAGGTGTCTGACTGTGGGCTACCCAAAGATAACTTGCAGCATGCTGGTGGGCCTCTATCCCCTAAAACCAACTTGGAGCCCTGCTTCAATTCCGTGCTGACAGTTCATGCCTTGTTGTCTTAGTGGAGAGCACTAGAGCGGTGGGGGGAGATGAGGATGGCTGCATATTATGGAGTGACACCTGCCTTGAGCCAGGAAGACCACACAGAACTGAAGGAGACAGAGGGAGCAGTCTGCAGTGGCAGGGACATGCTGAGAGATGCGCTAGCATATGGCAGGAACAGCTGTGGGTGCTGGGAAGGTGACAGTGTTTCAAGGAACAGAAGCATCCAGTTCCCCTTCTTCCTACATCTTTGGAGACAAGGCCCAGCCTTCAACCAAACTGGTGCTAGCTGATTGTTGCCTCTCCACAATCACAGCATAGGCTTGGGCATGGCCAGGGCCACGAGATCAGAAATGTTCCTTAGCAGCCACAGCCACAGCATCCCACCTTGGCTTGGAGACGACCTAGGGGCCAGGTCAAGGTTACTGTTGGGGGCAGGGGATGGGGAGTCTCTGCAAAACTAGACTTTTATGAAGGAGCACAGGATTATCCAAGTGCATCCTTCTCTTCCGTTCACTGATGCGGACTGCCACCGAGGCAGTGAAAAAATCCCACTCAGGCACCTACTGCTGCAATACTCTGGTTTGACACTAAGACAACCCAGGCTAGCAAGAGGGAGATTGAATCAATATTAACACTGCTGCAGCATAATCTATGCTGAACTGTACTTAGCCTGACTGTAAACCAGCTTGAGCTCTTGTGTATGTGGATGTAGGGTGCATTCAAATTGGATGAAGAGCAAGTGATACTGCTTCCCCACCCCCATGTATGTCTTTAGTGTGGACACTAGCTGGGGGTGGGGGATTTACAACTACTGAACAGCTCACGGCCTGCAGCTGCAGGGAGGAACACACAGATGGTTTTGAGCCCAGCTCATTTACCTGCAGTTGCTATTTTTATTAAAGGTTGCATAGCTAGTTATCATACAAATACCCTGAGGCAGTGAGTTCCACAGGTTCTGTTGTACTGAAAGCTTACTGGCACATTCCTCTTTGTTCCTGGACTGCACCAAAGGGTAATGCCTTGTGCTTTCCCTCTATCCCCCAGGCTTCCTGGCTCTGCATACTCTTCTCCATACTACATTGGCTGAAATTGTTTCCTCTGTTCTTGCCCCCTTCTCTGGTCCTTATCTTCCAGAGGCTGTTGCTGAACTGGAGGTGTCCTGCCCTGCATGCAGTGTTGAGGATATGCCATTAGTTCAGGCAATACCCTCATCTCCCCTCCCCCCACCCCGCCCCAGCCCCTTCTCCACACAGCTTACCATCCAACAGTGCTTTGAGGCAGCGGCTCCATATACCACCCCTCCGCCCCCCCAAGATGCTGAGCATGGCCCAATGAGGGTGCTTTCAAGTGTTGGCAGCAGAGCTTCCCCAGCGTTCATTCTCCAAAGGCACTCAGCCCTTGCCCTGCACTGGGCAGCGTTGCCCTGCAGCAGAGCTGTTTTCCGCAGGAAGGAGACTAGAATTAGATAAAACAGTTGAGCCAGAGGCAACAAACTTGAGACAACCTGGCCCCCCCACCAATCAGAGGTGCTGAGCACACAAAGCTCATGTGCAGTGAGGAGACACTGGGGTGGAGCAGCAGCCAGACCCCAACACTGAAACATTCAAAATCAGTGGCCACTTTAAAGTATAGCTTCCCAGCCTTCCTCTTTCCCCGTTGTGCTGAATTTACCTGATGTATAAAAAAAAATACAAAAAGGACAACTGCAATGTGACAGAAGAGACGGCAACAGGGCAGAGCACACCCACTAAGTCAGAAGCTTTAAGGGTCAGAGATCTACCAAACAATGCACAAGAAAGCACCATGGCGACAAGATCTCCTTCTAGGGCCTGTGGGCTTGGACGGTGCAGAGGGAGGAGACTAGGCTAGCTCCACACGATCTCTGCTCTGGTTGGGGATAGTGGACTAACTACACCAATGGCCTGATCCAGTAAAATCGCATGTCAATAGCACCACTTCCATGTAATGCCGCTAATGAAAGCTGACCCCACCCCTTGGTGGAGGCTAGATCATACCGACCCACATTTGACAGAGGGAGGAAACTGAGCAGCAGGAGGTAAAGCACAATCTAGTCACAGACCACCTGTGGTGCAATCAAGAATAGAAGCCAGGTGCTCTGACTTGGAGTTACCTGCACTCTCCCCTAGCTCACGCTCCCCCTGGTTCTGTTATTTACCAAGAGCAAAATACATCAATGGGGATGGCTAACGTCCCAGTCCTAGTGGGGTGCTCCTCCCCAGAGCTGGGCATTCCAGCTGCATGGGAGCCTTACTCTTGAAAGATTCCCCCCCATTCCCAAATATCCCTCCCCTCTCCCCAACACCCAATCTTGTCTGCTTGCCAAACGTCCCCACCATTAGAAGGTGGGTGCTTTCCCCATGCCCCCATCCCCCTGCTGGAGATCCACGCTTGCCAGAATCCTCTTCCACTCTCCTTGGGGGAAAAGGGGCTTGCGGCTCTTCAGTGTGTCCCAGGGCCCAAGTCTGTTCGCTGCAGGTGAGGCCTGGCTGCCCCAGTTAGGTTTGCTTCATCTCCCACTCCTGCAATGCAAGGCAAAGAGGGGGAAAAGAAAAAAGTTTCAGGGCATGTTGGCATGAAGAAAGAATCAGGCCCAACAGGTGCAGCTACTGAGCCCCATGCTGTAGACCCTCAGCCTGCAGAACGCCTGCAGCCAGCCCACGGCAGCTGTCTCAGGCTCGTGGGATTGGGGCTGTACATATGTTCAGACTCTGGCTGGAGCCTGGGCTCTGGGACCCCGTGAGGGGAGAAAGGTCCCAGAGCCCAGGCTCCAGCCCGAGCCCAGATATCTACGTGGTAGTTTTATAGCCCTGCAGCCTGAGCCCCACTAGCCCAATTCAGCGGACATGGGCCAGCCACAGGCATTCAATTGCAGCACGGATGTACTCTGGTGGGCCAAGGTTTAGCTCTGAGTAGCTTCTTTAGCTTGTGCAATACTGTGTGGAAATTAGAGATGGGGAAAGCCTGATGAGGCCTGATCTAGCTCCACCATTCAGGGCCCAAGCCAGGCCAACTCCCTACGTTACTGCCTGCTACAGGGCTTTGGTCACTCTAGATTCCACAGTCGTCAGTGACTGAGCCACCACCATTGCCCTGGAAGTCAGGTCATGAGTTGCCACTTCCATGATCTCCCCCAGCCAACCTGATGACTCCTAAGTCCCAAGGCTTCCCACCCTTTCAGCAGCCAGAGGGCAGTCACTGGCAGGGGGCTCTGCAGAACCTGGCAGAGCTGCTGATGCATTAGAGTGGTGTTGGGGGCAGGCAGGAATGGAAGGGGGAGGGGTGACCAGCTGATTCCCCAGCCTCAGGGTCTAGGGATGGTGCAGTGTCCAAACACCTGCTGGCAAGGCTGAGGAAGATGCTGCCAGGCTGGGCGGTCAGAGCTGTACCTTGGCCTTCTGCAGCACTTTCCCCTTGTTGGCAGGGAGGATGGAGGGGCTCCTCTTCCTCATTTCCGCTGCACAGTTCACCGGGACCAAGTGCTCTGTGGGGTTCCCATTTGGCTTATTTCCAGTCTCCTGGGGGTGGGGGAAGAATAATCCTTTAGAGACCCAGAAAGCAGTGACAGCAGGAGACAGGGAGACAGCCAGAGAACCCAGATTAAAGCACACTCCACAGCTTCCGAATGTGGCAAGAAGCATTTACCGTCCACTAATGGACTGCTGGGACCAGCTGAACACTGAGGGGCACTGGCAGAGCTGGTGGGAGCCCAGGACTGGAATAGCAGAGGGATCACTGCACAGCTGGGGAAAATCCTAGGACTGGAATGGCCAAATAGCAAGACAGCCGGGGGCTGCAGGGCAGGGCTGCCTCGGGTGGGATGGGGTGAGCCTATCAGAGGGGAGGCTGCGAGTCTCAAGGCTGAGGTGCATTGGCCTCCACTTGTATCCCTACGTCTCCCACCTGAAGCAGGCACAAGCCAACAGAAAAAAAACAGAGTCCCACCCCTCTGCATTAGTCGGAGCACTGCCAGCAGATCGAGGGAAGTGATTATTCCCCTCTATTTGGCACTGGTGAGGCCATATCTGGAGTATTGCATCCAGTTTTAGGCCCTGCACTACAGAAAGGATGTGGACAACTCAGAGAGCCCAGCAGAGGACAACAAAAATGATTAGGGGGCTGGGGCACATGACTTATGAGGAGAGGCTGAGGGAACTGGGCTTTAGTCTGCAGAAGAGAAGAGTGAGGGCGGATTTGATAGCAGCCTTCAACTACCTGAAGGGGGGTTCCAAAGAGGATGGAGCTCGGCTGTTCTCAGTAGTGGCAGATGACAGAACAAGGAGCAATGGTCTCAAGTTGCAGTGGGGGGAGGTCTAGGTTGGATATTGGGAAAAGCTATTTCACTAGGAGGGTGGTGAAGCACTGGAATGGGTTACCTAGGGAGGTGGTGGAATCTCCATCCTTAAAAACCTCTAAGGCCCGGCTTGACAAAGCCCTGACTGGGATGATTTAGTTGGGGTTGCTCTTGCTTTGAGCAGGAGGTTGGACTAGATGACCTCCTGAGGTCTCTTCCAACCCTAATCTTCTATGATTCTGCAGGGGAACAGGAACCCGAAGGAAGACCGGGGCCGTGGAAAGGAAGGTGGTGACTCCATACCCCATTTTCAGCTTTACTGGTCACGGTGAGCCCCAGAGCCGGCCCTCCTGCTAGCGACTGTTTCAGCCGGTCCTTCACCTCCGTCAGCTTGAGCTCTAGGTCTACGCGCTGCTCCTCCTTCCCTTTGCACTGCTCCTCCAGGGCCACCACCTGCTCCTCCAGCTCCTTTAGCTTCCTCCCTGATTGCAGGAGACAAGGAACAAGACCAATCAGGTCCTGTCAACTCAGCACAGAGCCATGGAGAGATGGGATGGGGTTTGTAGAATGAAGGAGGCTCCCAAGCCCAAATTTACCCTCCAGTGAGTGTGGTTTGCAGGGGGCAGCAGTGATGTGCCAGCACCTAGGAGATCTCAGATCAGCCTGTTTCTAGTGTCTGATATCCATTAACCACACCCTGCTGCAGCCTCTCTCCTTTGCTAGGATTTATTAGTATAGTAGAACCTCAGAGTTACGAAAACCAGAGTTACAAACTGATCCGTCAATCACACAATCAGGCAGCAGCAGAGACAAAACCCCCAAGTACAGTACAGTGTTAAATATAAACTACTGAAAAAAAAAAATAAAGGGAAAGAAGCATTTTTCTTCTGCATAATGAAATTTCAAAGCTATATTAAGTCAATGTTCAGTTGTAAACTTTTGAAGGAACCCCAACGTTTTGTTCAGAGTGACAAACATTTCAGAATTACGAGCAACCTCCATTCCCGAGGTGCTCCTGTGTAGTACTAGTACGTTCTCTGCTCTGGCTTTTCAACCTTAGAAGCTGAAAAGGAAACAATACAAGGACCTGCCTTTTTTACTGGAGGGACACACACGTATTTGGCCACTAGGTGAGGCTGTTGTGCACAGTTTGAGGTGGCCGCAGCAGCAGGTGCACCAGATCCCCGCTGACTCAGCACTACACCCGGGACCCAATGTTCTGCCCAGCAGAGTGGAAAGCACGGCCTCGGCCCTGAGAGGGGGTGCCAGGAACAAGGAATACAAAGAACAAAGGAGCACAGCAGCTCCAGCAGAGGGTATTCCACTGCGTCCATGCTGGGGCTGGGCCAGCAGGGAGTCAGCAGCACCAGGGCTGGGAGAGAAGATGGTACAGTCATGTGTAAACCCCATGGGGGAGCAGGGGAGGGTGGGAGTAGGAGTTTGCTGCTGAATAATAGTGGACGCCTAAACTCCTGGCGAGCAAAGGTGGGAGGTGGGCCTGTCTGCACAGTCGGGGGAGAGAAGGGGCTTTCTCGGGTTCAGGGTGCGGCCAAGGAGATGGCAGGACTGTCATGCTCATGAGAAATCTGGAGAACTGGACCAGCAGGGAGCCTTACCAGTGCATGGCCAGAACTGGGACCAGAATGGGTCAGCAGCAGCAGGTCAGGCTAGGGGGCATTGGCAGAGCTGGATGGAGGAAACTTGCACCGTTTTGCTGGGTTTTATTCACCCTGGCTCATCCCTGCTTTGCTGGGCATTAAAAATCCACCAGCCTCATTGCTGAGATGTCCGCTCGTCTGGTGACTGTTGCCATGATCTCATATTGGGGGGCTGGGGTCAGAACAGCCAAGGGGGCATTTCCTCTCCTGCCTGGGCTGCAGCAGGCTTCATACCTGTGCTACTTTTCATGGCCTCCCGGAGCTCCCTCTTTTCCTTCCGCAGGGTCACCAACTCATTACGGATAGAAGCTCTCTCCTTCTCCAGCTTCTCTTTCTCTGTCAGGAACATCCGGGCATCCTCCTCGGCCCGGTTCTTCCCATACTTGTACTGGGTGGCATCTACAGAACAAGGGCACAGCTGGTCAGGCAGGGAGTTGGCACACTAGCCCCTGCCTCTATAGCGGAGAGCAAAATGCAGGCTCAGCGAGACGAGTTCAGGACTCGCAGCTTGATGTCTGTTTCCACGATGGGAGTGTCACAGATGAGCCGGGTCAGCTCCCGAGGCTGGACTAGGCTGTGGCGGGGAGAAGGAGCTGCCTGTGGGAACAGCGGCATCACACCAGTCTCCCCAGGAAGACGCACTGAAGTCCATGCAGGCTCAGGGTGAACCTGGCACCTCCTTCCCCATTGCCTGCGGAGGGGTCGCTTTTCGTTAGTGAATTCAGGGCAGGTGAAAGGTGCCAGAGGAGCAGCGGAGTCCCCACTCTGTCCTTAGCAGGGGCAGTTCATGCTTCCCACTCATCACAGCAGGCCAACATACCAGAGCCCTGGCTGGGAAGGAGAAGCTGCAGGTCCCTCAGATCAGCCTGCCAGTTACCCCAGTTCCTAAAGGACACGTTGCCACCTGCGACCATCACTAGCCCACACGGGACTAAGACCCCACCAACTCCTCTCATGGAACAGCCAGCGGCTGGGAACGGCTTCTGCCATTAGTAACCTGGGGCTCGATAGGAAGAGGTGACCAGAGATGGGAGGCCCCAATCCCTGAGCCAACTGGTTCCCTCCCATGTGGCTGAGGTTTGACCGCATAGCACACCTGCTGGTGGGCAAATCTGAACCTACTTGATGCATGTCTTTTGACTTTGACTTGCGGGTCCACGCGGCGTGACGACTCACTGCAGGACGAGGCATGCCGCTTCACCTGGGCCCCCGACGGCCGCAGTGGCTCCTCTGCCTGCATGGATGGACGCAATGAAAACAGATCCCAGCAGAGACGCTGTGTGGCATCAGTACTAGGCAGGAGCAGAAATCTGCACTCGGGGCCCACGGTTTCTCAGCAGCCACCCTGCCCTAAGTGCCACTGAGGGGAAGGGGGCGCCTGTCTCCCCAGCATTCAGTTACTTGGAGGTCGCGTGGGAGAAGGACCATGGCCTCTCTAGGGAGAGTGTGATAGGAAGCAAGCCACATTCGTACCTGCACCTTCTCGTAGGGGACGTCATCATACACCACCCGGGAAGAGTCAGCCTGGCTCTCGTGGGAGGCGCTGGCCCACCTGGGGAGGTAGAGAGTGTCAGCCCCTTCCCGCACAGCAGCAACACGCCGTCCTGCTCTAGCTCCTTCCACCCAAAGATCTCAAAACACTTTGCAAACTTTCACGAGTTAGCCCTGCCTCCCCTCCCCCATGCAGTCCCCAAACCACTACGAGCCGAGCCCTGCTTCAGGGAAATGAAGCCAGTCGGGCACTGCCCCCCCCCAGCCACCAGATCTCATGTGCTGATAAAAGCCTCCCCGTCTTCAAATTTGTGTGTTCCACACCTCCCCGCCCCCAGCTTGCCCTTTGTACACCCCCACGCCTCCTCCCAGAGGCAGGTGCCCCACACTTTTGTAAATGTGGTAATAGGTATTATCCCATTCCAGGAGCAAATGAGGCACAGAGATGCAGTGACTTGACCAAGTCCACTCAGCATAGCCAGTGCTACCAGGTCCCAGTCCTGAGCTCCAGTCCCTAGACAGCTTTTAGAAGGTGCACACAGCTCAGGGCCCCACAAATCATAACCCCCTTCTGCTTTTCCCACCACATGTCCCTACCCCACAACACTACTCATGGGGCAGGTAGTTTATTCTGACTCTGAGGCCACATGCAATGACTTGGGGCTGTGTTGCCACCTGGGTTTGGAGACAAGATGCATCCATGGTGGAAGTGCTGCTGGCTGGGATGGCCTCACAGGGAGTTTTGCTCTCCCAGCTCAGCCGGGGGCACCAGGTGAGCCTCATGCCGGAGTTCGAACACACACACACACACACACACACACACACTTAATGAAAGCTTTGGAACGATGGGAGGAGAGCCCCTTACAGATAGGAGTGTCTCACAGCGGTGACTATGTTGGCTATTGTCTCTACATCCACGTAGTCATAGTGCAAGGCCTCCGGGGTTTTCTGGGAGCCAGTCTCAACCAGCAGGAGGCCGAGCCAGCGGCCCAGATCTTCAGAGCAGTTTGCCTAGGGGGTGAGAAAGCCATCATCATGAGCACCTGGCCCCTGGATATGCATCTCCCCTTCACATCTCTCCAGGTAGATGACCCATATCCTGCAGAGCATGGGCAGGGAGTTACGCCAATATTTCCCCTGGCCCCCCAAAACCACCTTGCTTTGGGTCTCCCCACACCAGCCCAACCCACCCATGCCACACAAGAAAGCACAGGTATCTGCTCATATGCAACACATGCAGAACGTCTTCAACTCTGCGTGGGGTTGGGTAGGGATGGACTTCCCAGGGGAACTGGGAAGAAGTTACCCTTCCTAGAGAATGAGCTTGCTATTAGCTGGATTCCATCAGCCCAAGCACCTACCAAGCTCTGCTCCTGTGCAGGTGAGCCGTTGGGTTGACGCTAAGAGTCAAATGAG
This sequence comes from Trachemys scripta elegans, assembly GCF_013100865.1. Taxonomy (NCBI): domain Eukaryota; kingdom Metazoa; phylum Chordata; order Testudines; family Emydidae; genus Trachemys; species Trachemys scripta. The sequence continues at coordinate 21,358,744 of NC_048305.1, read as the reverse complement.
TTCATTCACCTGCCGTGATTTGCCTGGTTCAACGAATCCAGCAGCTTCTCTGTGCTGATATTATCAGTATCTGGGCTGCTGCTATACAGTCATTCAGACCCAAGTGAAATTACTTCGTATATTTCATTCACTTGTCTGAAGCACCTTAACAGGGTGCTCCATGCATGCCTGCTTTAATCAATCATGGAATAAAAACTTCACATAGCCTTAGGGATCCTGCCAAGATAAAGATTAGATTTAAAAAAACCCAAATCCCTTGTCTGTGTAACGAGGTGCACCACAGATTATTAATGAAAATTTCAGAGGCTGCTCAGCGTGGTTTATGTGATCGCCTGCATTTGGCTGGGCTCGGCAGCAAAACAGGACTTTGCGTTTTGGTTCTAGACAATTTCACTTGCTTGGGCCATGCACCAGCCCACCTGGCTGCATTTGGGGTCTCAAAGCACAGCTGGGGAAAGGGTAAGTTAAACTGACCCTGAAGGTTTCCATTTAGAATCTATTCTGGCTCTCTGTTCAGTTCTGGGTTTGGTTAAACCCTTAAGGAAACAGACCAGGATTTGGACCCAAACTGCCCATCCACATCTTCCAGAGTGAGGCAGGAAAAGCCTCTACAGCCCACATGCGTCACTCAGAGCCGCTGAGAATGAAACACTCACCTCCAAGGCAGAGACCTCCTGTCCACTGCGAAGGATGCGGAAAGCAAGCGGGTGTTTAGGGCCCAGGCCTGGCACCACCTCACAGCCACGCAGGACGATGGCATTCATGTGCGTCCGCAAGTCGGAGCGGTCCTTGTGGAAATAGAGCGTGTTGCCTTTCAAGCAACACCAACGCTCCTTCCAGCACTGGTTAACTAGGACATTCAGGTAACCTGCAGGGAGAGCCGGTTCCCAAAGGGAAGAGAGTCTCAGTTCATTAGGTTCAGCTGATATGCACGAACAAGCATGATGCTAGAGGAAAGGTGGAAAGCGAGAGCCAATGGGGGCTGGGCGGGAGGCTCCAAAAGGTTGTCTTGTCTCGCTTTACTTCAGTCAGTGGGTCTGTCTATACTAGACACTCACGGCTGGCCTGTGCCAACTGACTCAGATTCGTAGGGTTCGAGCTAAGGGGCTGTTTAATTGCAGTGTAGACATTCGGCCTCAGGCTGCAACTGGGACCCTCTCGCCTCACAGGGTCCTAGAGCTGGGGCTCCAGCCCAATCCTGGACATGTAGACCACAGTTAAACAGCCCTGCAACCCAAGGCCCACGAGCCCGAGTCAGTTGGCACAGGCCAGCCGCGGGTGTCTAACTGCAGTGTAGATATACCCAGAGTCTGAAATGCTGCTCTGCGGTATCCTACCAAGGTATGTCCAGGCCTGTCAGGGAATCACTGCCGATCTCCCTACCTCTGGGTAGGCCTTGTTCCCCCACATTGTTCTGGCAGTGGAAGCACCCCACAAAGCACTGCACAGGGGCAGGACCCTCTCTCTGGAAACCAGCAGATCTGCCCCTTAGAACTGCAGAACTCAAAATCAAAGGCCCAAGTGCAGCTTGGTCTTTAGTAAGTTCATACTCTGCAAAATCTCTGCTGAAGTCAACAGAACGTTTGCCCAAGTAAGGACGTTAGGATTTGTCCACAGAAACTGTAGATGCAGAAGCCTTATGAGGTTACCATGCTCATCCCCTCTGTTTTGGGGCAGGATTCATGAGGTAAATAGTCCAGTGGTTAGGGCACTAGCCTGGGACTAAAGAGACCTGGAGTCAGTTTCCAGCTCCACCACAGACCGCCTGTGTGACTGATCACTTGGTCTCTGTGCCTCAGTTCCCCATGGGATAAGAGCACTTCCCTATCTCCCAGGTGTGTAGCAAGGATAGCTACATCCAAGATTGTGATGCACTCGGGTGTTATGGGAATGGGGGCCAGTATGAGTCTCTCTTCATTGATTTTCTTTAGCAGCATCTTATCTCAGAGGGCATTTTGAGCAACTTACTAACTCAGAGTCATAGGGCTGGAAGGGACCTTGGAAAGTCATGACGTCCAGTCCTCTGCACAGAGGCACGACCATGTAAACCTTGATCATCCCTGACAGGTGCGTGGGTGTGGCCCATCTGTTCTTGAAAGCCTCCAATGACAGGGATTCCACAACCTCCCCTGGAAGTCTATTCCAGAGCTTAGCTACCTTTATAGTTAGAAAGTTTTTTCTAATATCTAACCTAAATAGCCCTTGCTGCAGAGAAGGCAATTACTTCTTGTCCTACCTTCAGTGGATATGAGGAGCAACTGATTATCACCCTGTTTATAACAGCTGTTAACATATTTGGAGACTTATTAGGTCCCTTCTTAGTCCTCTTTTCTCAGGACTAAACATGCTAGTATTTTTAGTCTTTCCTCATAGATCAGGTTTTCTAAATCTTTTATCATTTTTGTTATTCTCCTCTGGACTTTCTCCACTGTTAATAAACCCCAGAATAATTATAGCCTTTTTTGCAATTGCATTACATTGTTGACTCATTTAATTTGTGTCCACTACAACCTCCAGATCTGCAGTACTACCATCTAGCCAGTTATTTCCCCTTTTGTAGTGGTGCATTGCACTTGCCTTTATTCAAATTTCATCTTGTTGATTTCAGACCAAATTCTTCAATTTGTCAAGATTCTTTTGAATTCTAATCCTCGCCTCCAAAGTGCTTGCAACCCCACCCAGCTTGATATTATCTACACATTTTATAAGCATACTCCCCACTCCATTATCCATGTCATTAGTGAAAACATTGACTAGTACTAAACCCAGGACTGAGCCCCCTGGAACCCCACTAGATACACCCTCCCAAATTTGACAGCAGGCCATGGAGAACTACTCTAAGTGACTATTGTCTTTCAACCAATTGTGCTCCCACCTTATAGAAATTTCAGTTAGATCACATTTCCCTAGTTTGCTTATTAGAATGTCATGTGGACTGTGTCAAAAGCCTAACTCAATCAAGACATATCACATCTACTGCTTCTCCCCATACACTAAGCCAGTAACCCTGTCAAAGGAGGAAGTTAAGTTGGTTTGGCATGATTTGTTGACAAATCCATGCTGGCTGTTCCTTAGAACTCTCCTCTCCTCTAGGTGTTTACAAATGGATTGTTTAATAACTTGTTCCAATTGTTTATGTAACTTGCAGGCTTTAGCTCTACCGCTCTAGCTTAGAAGAGAGAAAACCAAATCACCCTGTTCACCTGGCACTTAACACAGAGCACCTGACAGCTGTGTGGTCCCCAGCACCTCCCCAGATGTGTACCCAGAGTGCTGTGTCCTGGGTGAAATAGTCTGGTCCTACAATCACGGACTGGGGACACTGAGGTAGAAAAGGAGAGTGTGAGTGAGTGAGTGTGTGAGAGAGAGAGAGAGAGAGAGAGAGAGAGAGAGGGGAAGTCAATCCCAGGCTACATGCTTGTAGCAGGAAATCCCTTTCCATGACATGGCAGAGTCCCTCACGCTGTTGCGGGGCTAGTGAGCAATGGGTGGAATTCAGAGGAAACACTGAAATTCCCTGTGTCTTCTGTCCCCATCCCCCTTCTGGGTGGTCCATCCGATGGGCAAGAGAAAGGCATTGTGGCACAACTTACACCTGGCACCAAGTCCCCTAGAAACAACATCCACCTAGATCCAGAAAACCCCCTTCTTGCTCCCATCTCCCCAGAGCCCTAGGTACGAACCACAACAGGGGATGTCCTCCTCGGTGGAGGACGTCTGGGTGTCCTCAGGGGATGGCTTCTTTTTGGAGAAGCTGATGATCCTGGTGATTTTCCTCCCAGCTGCCCGGCTCACCGAGCCCTTCAGTTCAGCCAAGCCGCTTTTCTTGCCTTTCCCTGGGAACAGGGAGGAGAGCTCAGCTCAGGAGTAAATGGCAACACCCCCCCCCCCCCCCCCGAGGCTGGCCAAAGCGGAGAGGTCACTATGGTGCCATCTCTCAGGCTGGGATTTGCAATGAGAGCAGGAAGGGGTTTCGGGTGTCAGACAGTGGCAGGGAGAGGAGGGCAGAGGGGGAAGAGATACACCGACGGGGCAAGAGCAGGACATCCCCACCCCCAGCAACTGTTGCACTTCAGAGAACTGGTGCGTGGAGCCAGGGGCAGATTCAGGCAGAGGCTGCAAATATTCCTCTGTGGCAGGGGCCTCAGCAACTCCAGCACATGCAGCAGGGCCGCACCGCATGGCAGTGAGGGGAAGTTGTGCCAGCAGGCATGGGTGACCCCTTCCCACCTCCCGGCAGCAGGCGGCTTATTGAGACAGCTGCAGAGAGGTGATGAGGATGCTTTCTGCAGTGGGGTGGACCCTCCCCCCACCCCTCCCCACAGCAATGCCAGCCCATGGGCCCACAATGGTCAGAGTGGGGCTGGGGCTCTCACCGCGCTCCCTTCGGCTCATGGGGGTGCAGTTCTCCCCTGCTGCCATGCTGTCCGAGTCAGACGTCTGTTTGTCTTGCGATAACGTCTGCGGGGAGGAGGGCAGGCATCCATTTCAGTGCAGTCCCTCTCTCTATCCCTTCCTTCCCCTCCCCCCCCCATGGCTTTTAACCACGTCAATGCCGCACTGAGTGACCATCCCTGACCGGAGTTCTGCGAGTCTGGCAAAGCTCAGTGTCCAGCCTAGCTCCTGATAGCCCCACCCTAGGCAGGGGGACAGGAAAGGGCATATGCCCCATCCCCCTAGAGGAACCCCCATCTTCATTCCAGGGCTGGCTGGGGAGATGGTCTTGGCTCTTTGTTGCCCATTGGAGGGGGTCCCCTTCTGCTATGTAAGGGGTGCCACAGATGGGCCATGCAAACATTGCGAGCAAGGCTGATCTTGCAGAACCCAGCCTTCAGCTGCCTGTTTCCAGAGAGTTTAGTCACGGTTCCCTTCTGCTGTGTATCACTAACCCCCAGCCACCCACACTGGCAGGGGAGAGACACCTTGTCAAGGTCCATCTTGCAATGCAGCACGGGGGATGTAGGGGCTTCAGTCCCACCTGTTCCTCCTCCACTGGCACTGCTCCCTTCCTTTATCACCTGTGGAGACAGACCACTCAGCACCAGCCTCTCACGACCCATTGGGAGCGACTGAGCCCCCAGTCATTACCCCAGTAACAGAGGAGCTCCGACCACACTGCTTGACCTGACCACAGCAAACAGCATTTTGCCGTAGCTATTTATGAACTATCCCTTCCTGGAATGATCCAATTCCCTGCTGCCTTCCAGAGGGGACAAAGCAGCATGCTGCGCCCTGAAAAGCTCCCTTTGGAGCAGGGAGCTCTTAAAACTCCCTCCACAAAGTCTTGTTTGAAATATGAATAGTTTGGTCATTAAAAAGGTTTAGGGACATTTAACAAGGACTCAGACTACAGTCACAAAGGCCCCTTAGGTTCCAGCTAGCTGATCTGGGAAGCTTTGTCAATCTCCTACAGGGGTTCTGCCCAAGATACCTATACAAACCTATCACCATAGATAGCATCTGAGCACCACAATCTTTTATGTACTGATCCCCAGGAAGGCTGTAGCAGAGCAGGGAATTGAGCCTGCGTCTCCTGAGTCCCAGACTAGGGCCTTGACCATCCTTCTGTGAGGTTGTGGTGAGCCTAGACTCTCTGGGGAGATGCCGGTCAGGATGGACACGGCATGAGGACAACCCACCCTGCACTACTTCAGCCTTCCTGTGTCCCACCCCTGCCAGCCAACAAAAGGAGAGGGGTGTTGAAAACCTGCTACAATCATAATGTGGGTGACCAGAACTTCTTGCTAATCTCCACACAGGTTCAGCCTGGGAGAAGTTCTCCCATCCCTCCTCCTCCCCCACATGGCCCTTGACCAAGGCACATGCAGTAGCCAGGCTGGGTAGGGAGGATCTGACAGCACCAGGAGCCCTGGAGTGCAGTGTAATGGGGCAGCGTTGGCATTCCAATCTTTCAGCAGTGAAATGCCTCACATCAGCAGATTTGAGGTGGGCAGGGGCTCATGCTCCCCAGGGGCGAGGTGGTGCTATTTAAATGCGCTCCTGTTTCAGGCCTTTACATGCTGCCAGCTCAGACGCAGACCTGGTGACTTCACAAACAGCTTCCAAGCTACACAGCCTCCCACTGGCAGACAAAGGCAGGAAAAAGGAGGGGGAGGGTAAACAAACAGCTCCCCTCTCCCTTTGCCTATGGGACTCCAGCCTATCACACAGGGAGCGGAAACGGGCCAGGGCTCCCTGGGCCTGGTAGCTCGCCCCACAGCTGGTGTCCCAGTCTGGCAGGAATGATAAAAGATGGGTGGAAAATCTCCTTCCCTTCAGAGATAAGGCAGCACTGGACGCTAGACCTTTCCCATGAAGGCAGCTAACCTGCCTAGCCATTACGTCAGACAGGGATCACAGGAGCTGGGCCATGTACTGAGACGGCACCAGAACAAGGAGGAGGTTCCACCAGAAGGACAAAGACTGGTCACACAGGGAAAGGAAGCCTGTGTGGCCAGTGGCGTGGGCTAGGGAGAAAGGCATAAGTTGCAGTAAGAGGTACCTTCAGCCACTCCTCAGCCTGCTCTTTGCTCTGCACCGCCAGCACCAGAGCCTCGGCCCCTGGCAGAGAGAAGCGCAGCTCATGCTTCTTGCGGCGCCCGTCCTTGGGCACATAGTTGACGCTGCAGGCGCTCAGGGGCACCTCCAGGTGTGGCTGACGGTCCTTGGAGCTTTTGTAGCACTAAAAGAAGTAGAGACAACCGTTTCCCACAGAGTCGAGGCCTGCCTGCATCTCCTGCCAGGCCGCGGAGAATGAGCGTGCTAGCTCAAAGGGGGAGTATCCCTGCTGAAGCTCTGTCTGCCCTTACACGGGGCTTCATCTAGTGACCTCGTAGCAATTCACAGAGGTGGCGCAGTATCATTAGCCTCATTTTACAGAGGAGGAAGCTACAGAGAAGTGACTCAGCCAAAGTCACAGAAGGGGCCAGGACCCAGGAGTCCCTGCTCGCACCACTAGACAACATTCTCTTCCCAGAACCAGGAATAGAACCTGGATAGTCCTGTACCCTACTCTCTGGGCCACAATGTCTCCAAGGTAACTGACCTGCATGATGACTTTGCATTAATTTTTCCAGTGATAAATATACAGGATGAACCCTGATGGCTTCTGGGTAGAGACCTGGACTGTGGGCCTCACAGTATAAGTGCTTCCGAGGTGCTGTTATTCTGCACAGCAGGTATGGATTAGATATGCAACATTGCCATGAAAGGCAGTCTCAGCCCTGCTCACACCCCCATGGACGACATAGCCTTTCATTTACTCAAACAAGTCACTGAACATGCATGGTTAGTCCACTTGTAAGCAGGGATTGGCATAGCTGCTGCATGTCCTTTGGTGCACTTGGCTCACTTGCACCCTATACACAGGAGGCTCCCCGTTTCTCCAGCCTAGGATCTCTCAGACTCCAGATCTCCGCAAAGATTTCCTGTATCCTGGGACCCCCTGCATTCCCCAGCACTCGGGAAGCTAAAGTCTCACCAGGAGTTTGTTATCCTTGATGACTGTCAGCTGCTTGGCCCACTGCCCAAAGCGCTTCTTACGCAACAGGAAGGCACAAATCCTGCAGTCCTTCACCAGGTTCATAGATGCTTCCTCTGACGGCCATTGGTGTGTCAGCCGCTGGCCCTTCCCATCCTCCTCCTCTTCATCGTATGACTCATAGGAGCTGCTCATCGCATCAGAGTCATTGTCTGGAAGGAAGCAGAGACCCTCCCAGTCACCTCAGGATGCTACTGACAACAGAGCTCCAATGCCCTGCACATGGAGTGGGACTTCAGCCTGGAGGATCACCTTCTCCTAGCAGTGTCTTGAGAAAGAAAGCCTTTGTATGTGTGGGGCAGGGAAATCAAACTCTGGAACAGCAGCAGGTCAACACTAACAATTTTCATTTTCCTCCAGCTCTTCTCCAAGTTGCATTGGCATTTCCCTTTATGAAATATGCAAAGCATGGAGGGCTCTAAGTGACCTCTTACGTGTGACAAACCTTCTCTTTAGATGAAGAGAGGCTCTTGGAGAAGTCACTGGCTAGGACATGCAAGAGGCCTGACTGTTTGCTGAGCAGCCTGTGTAAGATCAGCGTACATGTCTGAATTGCTCAGGGACTACTGACCTCCAAGGGATACTCCAGGATGCAGCTCTTTGCCCAGGCAGCTGAAGCTTCTCTCAGGCTGCTGTCTTTGTTTTCATTGCACGGTTACTTTAACTAAAGTCAAAGGCTCCCAGAGCAGCAGGTGGGTGCCTCTTATACCTGGTTATAAACTGCCAGAAATAGACAGACCCTGGCTCTCTTCCTCGCTCTCCCTGCAACACCTACAGCAATTCCTGCCTTGAAGGCCACAGAACTACCACTGATGGTTACCACAGGGCTGTGGTCCATGCAGACTCCTAGGTACCCTTTGGCTCTGTGTAGGATTCCCCACCCAACCCCCATCCATCAGACTGATGGCTCATCCCCTTTGGCTCTTCCCCCTGGTTAGGCACCTGTCTTGAAGAGCCTTTGCCCTGGTACCTACAGGAATTTTTCTGCTCCCCATTCATCCTGGTAATAGGGTAGTTGCTGTCTGCATCCTCATAGTAGCCATCCTCGATTGAGTTGGGGGGACTTGAGCTATCTGCGGAGAGAGCAAAGGGTGTGAAATTTGTGATGAAGGAGACCCCTGCACAGGGACTGGGATATTAACAGGGCACGTGCATGGCACAGACACTGGTGACAGGGCCCATCAGAAGGCTGCGCTGAAGCAAGTCATGCCACAGCTTGGAGCTCTCACAGCTGCCAACATCAGCTCCGGCTCAGCAGCAAGGCCACGTGTAACGATTAGACATGGGTGCAGTTACAGCTGGATGGAAGCACAAAGTGGTGGGAGAAGGGGAAGGACTTTGTCCACAGGCTAATCTGAAAAGGCCTCAGCAGCAGAAAACCTCCCTTCCCTCCTCTGCCAGCTCCCCAGGAGCCACCGGACAGCCCCGCCCACAGGAGGAAGGAGACCGGCTGCCAAGTGACACGGTTTGGGAAAAGCACCCTGCTCCTTTCCTGACATTCCTCCAAGGTCACAGCCACTCCCGGAGAGGCTCAGCACACACTCCCCTTCACATACAGGGCCTGGGAGCGCTCCCTCCCCCTCCCCTCAGGCTGCCCTTCACACAGGCATTGAGCTCAGCAGCTGGGAGAGGAGGGAGCATTTGAGGGGCTGAATCCTACACCTGAGAGAAACACAAAGCAAAACCTCCCACTTTGGGGAAATCTCTTCCTTCCCTTGGGGGTGGGAGGTGGGGGGGTCTTGGAGCCCCTGCCCAAGCGTGCTCAGGGCAGCTGCCCCACATCAGGCCCTGGATAGAAGCTCCTTGGGAGCCCAGTAATGTCACTCCCAAAGGGGCTGGCAGGTGTTGCTACTGGGTGAAAGATCCCTTTCTCTCTCTCTGCACACAGCAGGAGCCAGGACTGGGGCTTTGTTCATTCCAAAGGCCTCAGAGACCAGGACTTGAAGCAGATCAAATCCAGCTCCCAGTGAACCTGCTGCCCCTTAGCCCCCACTTCTCCCTGCCCTAAGCCATTAGGCCAGCTGTGGGAGAGGTTGTCTTGCATCAGGAGCTCAACATTCCTGGTCACTGAGCCCTGACTGAGGCGTTTTGGGAAGGCAGCAGGGACAGGAGTGCCACTGCCCCCACCCCAGGTCATTGCTTTCCCCAAGACAAGCCAGTGAGGGTCAGCCCTCTGTGGGATGCTGGCAAGGGCTCCTGGTTTTGATTGGCTCCGCAGCTCCCATGCCAGCCTCCGTTTAGACATGCCCGGGGCCAGTCTGCTGGGTGTTCTCCAGTCCCCTTCCCACAGGTGTTTCCAGTTTACTAGGGTCAGACTCACTGCGTGAGGTGATGTATTCAGGGGCCTTGCCTGGGCCCAGAGGCAGGGCCTCCTCGTAGTAATCTTCAGGCGGGGGGGTTGTGGGCAGTGGTGGAGGAGGGTCCCTGGGAGCCTACAAAAGGAGAGAGACACCAGTGTGAATTAGAGTGAAGGAGCGGGATGGGGCTGAGTTACACGGTGTCCAAGGGGCCATCAACAAGAGCTGTTCCCATAATGGCAAGAGAAGGGTAACAAGTCTCCTCCCCAGCCTCCTGGATCTGCGTGTGCCTCTCCCCATCCAAGAGATTATCAAACCCAGAGCCCAGACCCTTCCCTTACGCGGTCTGCTTCCACCCCCTCAGAGCAGACAGGGACTGTGGCTTGAGAAGCCCCAGCCCAGCCATAGTCACGTTCCAAACCAAATGCTTCCAATTCTTGTCCTTTCACTACCACGTAACTGTGACAGGGCCCCAAGAACCTGTGGGGATGGAGATTTTGAGGTGGCTGGACTCACATTTTTAGATGGATGGCTCCTTGTGAGCTCCAAGCCAATGCCCTCGCTGGTGTCCCCATCATCCTCCTGCATATCCTGGAGATCCCGCAGATCACAGTCTGGAGGGGGGTTAGAGAAGAGATGCTAAGCCAAGCAATGATGCCGGGGACAGGGCTCCCCAAACAGACCTTCAGGGAAGGTCTCTCTCTTTCTCAGTGCCACACACACTGACCACCCCCAGCCCACACCAGAGTTAGCCTGTTGTCACAAGAACGTCATTTATAGTCCAAAACCAACAAGGAGTCCTTGTGGCACCTTAGAGACTAACAAATTTATTTGGGCATAAGCTTTTGTGGGCTTCACACCACATCTTCCCAAGCGGAACAAGCTTTGGCGTTTCTATAGGCGCGTTCATATTTGGGTGCCCCAAAGTGAGCTAGATATTGCGGGGAGGGGGTGAAGGAACTGCATAGACCAGTGTGACGGCAATGGGGTCACACCCCGCTTCGGGAAATGGATCTGGTTTTATTGGTGTGGTGAATGTTCCCACTACACCAAGGTTATATCCTGCTCTTTCCATCCCTGTCCTGGGAGCAGTCACCTGGGTAGCCAACAAAGAGGGACTAGAGCCCTCGAGTAACGGGTCATCCAAAGGATGGGGCTTCACTCCCAGTGCTGAAGGAGTCGGCCCTCTGCCTGGGGTTGCGGGAGTTGAGCTCTGAGCCTTGTAGGCTGGAGCGATAGCTAGAGAGTCACAGCAGTTCAGCTGCATGGCCAGCAAGGTGTGGCGGGATCTCCAGACTGGTGATGAGCTGGTTGAACTGTACGTACCAAACTCGTCAAAGAGGGACTCCACGAAGCTGGTGCTGTTCTGCAGGGCTGCGGTGTTCACATACATGTAGTCCAGAGCCTTCTCTGAGAAGGAGAAAAGACATTACCACTGCTGGGGAGGAGCAAAGTCAACTTCTGACTGCATGGGCAGGGCAGGATGGCATGGCCAGCCCAGGGAACTCTTAGAATCATAGAAGATTAGGGTTGGAGGAGACCTCAGGAGGTCATCTAGTCCAACCCCCTGTTCAAAGCAGGAGCAACACCAACTAAATCATCCCAGCCAGGGCTTTGTCAAGCCAGGCCTTAAAAACCCTCTAAGGATGGAATCAAGTATCAGAGGGGTAGCCGTGTTAGTCTGAATCTGTAAAAAGCAACAGAGGGTCCTGTGGCACCTTTAAGACTAACAGAAGTATTGGGAGCATAAGCTTTCGTGGGTAAGAACCTCACTTCTTCAGATGAAAGTAATGGAAATCTCCAGAGGCAGGTATAAATCAGTATGGAGATAATGAGGTTAGTTCAGTCAGGGAGGGTGACTGTGAATGGCTATCCAACTACAGAAGCAGTTTCTCCTCCCTTGGTGTTCACACCTCAACTGCTAGCAGAGCACCTCACCCTCCCTGATTGAACGAACCTCATTATCTCCATACTGATTTATACCTGCCTCTGGAGATTTCCATTACTTTCATCTGAAGAAGTGAGGTTCTTACCCACGAAAGCTTATGCTCCCAATACTTCTGTTAGTCTTAAAGGTGCCACAGGACCCTCTGTTGCTTTCTAAGGATGGAGATTCCACCACCTCCCTAGGTAACCCATTCCAGTGCTTTACCACCGTCCTAGTGAAAAAGTGTTTCCTAATATCCAACCTAGACCTCCCACACTACAATTCAAGACCATTGATCCTTGTTCTGTCATCTGCCACCACTGAGAACAGCCGAGCTTCATCCTCTTTGGAACGCCCTCCCCCTCACCCCCCTTCAGGTAGCTGAAGGCTGCTATCAAATCCCCCCCACTCTTCTCTTCTGCAGACAAGATAAGCCCAGTTCCCTCAGCCTCTCCTCCCAAGTCATGTGTCCCAGCCCCCTGATGATTTTTGTTGCCCTCCGCTGGACTCTCTCTAATTTGTCCACATCCTTTCTGTAGTGGGGGCCCAAAACTGGACGCAATACTCCAGATGTGGCCTCACCAGTGCCGAATAGAGGGAAATAATTGCTTCCCTCAATCTGCTGGCAATGCTCCCAATATGCCGTTAGCCTTCTTGCCAAGAAGGCTACACTGCTGACTCATATCCAGCTTCTCATCCACTGTAATCCCCGGATCCTTTTTTGCAGAACTGCTGCTTAGCTAGTCGGCCCCCAGCCTGTAGCGGTGCATGGGATTCTTCCATCCTAAGTGCAGGACTCTGCACTTGTCCTTGTTGAACCTCGGATTTCTTTTGGCCCAATCCTCCAATTTGTCTAGGTCACTCTGGACCCTATCCCTACCCTCCAGCATATCTACCTCTCCCCCCAGTTTCTTGCAGCAAACTTGCTGAGGGTGCAATCCATCCCATCATCAATAAAGATGTTGAACAAAACCGGCCCCAGGACCGACACCTGGGACACTCCGCTTGATACTGGCTGCCAACTAGACATCGAGCCGTTGATCACTACCCGTTGAGCCTGACAATCTAGCCAGCTTTCTATCCACCTTATAGTCCATTCATCCAATCCATACTTCTTTAACTTGCTGTCAGGAATACTGTGGGATACCGTATCAAAAGCTTTGCTAAAGTCAAGATACACAACTCTGTCGGACCCCACTGAAATGGGCACACACCCAACTCCCCAGGAGTAGTAACCCAAGAGACCACTGCAGCCAGGGGGCAGCCAGCCCAGCTAATCAGACCACGCATGCGCATCTGCAGCACCCCTCACAAGGACACCTGGTTCCCAAGGGCAGCAGCCCGAGGGGAGGGAGGGAGAGCAGCAGGGAGGTGGCTGGCGAAGAAGTTGGAGTGCACAGAATGACACAGAGCAAGGATCAGGAAGCGGTGGGGGGCGGGGGGGGGGGGAATCTACAACTCTCCATCCCACAGGAGGGTCATTTCAGAGGGTTCCCTGGGGATATTTTCACTCTGCAGGGTGCCATGGGGAGGAGGCGGCCCTCCAGGTGTGAAGCCTATCCCCGCTCAGCAGAAACGACCAGCAGGAAGGCCAGTGGGAATGAGTGTTTCCACAGGAAATGCAGAGCAATTCCAGCCCAAATCACAACAATTCCCTTCCCTGGGCTGGGCCTGTTTGCACAGGAGCTGCCGGTGTCAGGCGCAGGAGTGCGCCAGTCGGCCTGATGTACACATGCTGTGTAACTCTGACGTCCGGCAGCTGGAGAAAGGGGAAAAGAGGTCTCATGGGGGTCCTGCTGCAGCAGGGATCTGCCAGGGTTTGCCAAGGAGCAGTGCCAAAGGACGATACGAGCAAGCGCTTCAGCGGAGGATACGGAGACATGTCGCACTGAAACCAGAGACCTTGCCATCCCAGAGCGCCTGCAGCTCCCATTGCACGGCAGGTGAAACAGTAATAAATACAGAGAATTCGTCAGTATCCAGAAGGCTTGAATAACTCAAAAGGGTAGAGCAGTGGGATCTAGCCAGCTATTGTTTAATGCCGGTATCTCTGCTACTCAAGGTCAACTGGAGGACTTTCTTTGCACGAAAAAACCACCAGAGGGAGTCATGCATCTCATCAATAAAGGGGTCGGATATGCAGCCAAGCAATAAATGACTCTCTAGAGAGAGATCCAAGGGCTGGGTGCTCCACCTTCCTGGCTGAATGCTCTGCCTCATGAGCTAGAGGAGAGCCAGTGCTAGTTCATTCATGCCTCACCTCAGTTTTCTGTATCCCCGTTTTATATTCACTGCACTGGATGAAGGAAAAGGCAGTTTCTACGGCTGCCCATGACGGTTTCTCCAAATTCCCTGGCTGCTGCAGAAGAGTCCAGTCCTGACGCCTGAACTACAATCTCCCTCTGCCCACAGCCAGGTGACTGCACTGTCTGTTTGCCACGGAGAGTCCTTGGCTGAGACAAGCTCTTCTCCTCCCCAGCTCCACGGACAGATCTGCGAATCCCCCAGGAGACAGACAGCTCCCAGGCCCTCACTCCTGCAGCCTACGAGAAGGCTTTACCCCAGAGCACCAAGAGGGGTTCTGACATCCAGTCTAATTTAGAACCAGGCTTCTCCACCCAGGGCATCCTCCCAAACTTAATGCTGTAAAAGCAAGCGTGCTGCACAGACCAGATCTGTGCTGGAGGCATGACACTGCCCCTAGGCGGGGGCAGAGCCTCCTTTGCAAAGCCAGTTAAACCTCAGGGCAGTCCTGGAGAGAAGTGGGGGGAGAAGAAGCGGAGCGAGGCAGTGTACAGTAGGGGCCAGGAGAGCTTACTGACCTGCAGGGGGCTGCAGCTTTTGCAGGATAGTGGAGACGGCCAGTTTCTTCTCCATGGTGGTAGCGCTCAGGTACTCATGATCCAGCAACTTGAGCAGCACGCTGAGCTCCGGGAGGAGCTGGTCCAGCACTAGGGAAAGCAGCAGAGAGAACAGGAGTCAGGGAACCAGCTGGGGGAGGAGAGAACAAAACGATCCAGGCTGAGGGGTTTGGGCTTCTACAAAGGTTGGAGGGGAACTAGGAAAAAGCAGCCCGGGGGCAGGGACTGTTTGTGTTCCGAGTTTGTACAGTGCCTAGCACCATGGGGCCCTGGTCCAGGATTGGGGCTCCTAGGTGCTCCGGCAATACAAATAATAAACACACACCACCACCTACTGAGTGTTTGGACAGAGATACAGCAGAGCCTACGAGGGAGCTGGAGAAACAATAACTCCATTTCCAGCTGATCCTGCAGGAGGGCACCCACTCTGTCAGGTCATCTGATCGTCACCTGCAGGCAGGGGACCCTGCTCACTGCTTTTGGATACCCTCTATAAAAACCCCTCTCATGGGGGTCAGTCACATACTGGTTTGGAGCCAGCGTCCATTTTTCAGACCCCTCCCCCCGAGGTTTGGGATCAAAGGGGACATCATCTAAAATGGTCTCAGATAAACTAAACGCACTCAACCCAGAACTAAAACACATTGTGAATTTACAAGCAGAGGCAACTGCAGGCAAAGAGCGAAGGGGAAGATGGGCAAGCAGAGACTCTAAGGGTACGTCTACACTGCCCATGTCACAGCGTGGCCACGGCAGCATTGTGACGTGGGCAGCACAGTCACGCTTTATCGCCAGGGGAGAGCTCTCCCAGCAATAAAATAACCACCCCGAATGAGCGGTGGTAGCTTTATTGCCAGTAGTGCAGCTCCCAGCGATAAGGTGTTGTTTATACTGGCGCTTTTCAGCGCTAAAACTTTTGTCGCTCAGGGGATTGTTTTTTCCACACCCCTGAATGACTAAAGTTTTAGCGCTGAAAGTGGCAGTGTAGACACAGCCCAAGCCTTGAGACTGAGCAGGTCTTAACCTGACACCCGGCTGCCAATAAAGATAATGTCCTTGACACTATTTCCCCCTATTCCTTGACCCGATCCTCAATTCCTATCATGGTTTTTTAAAAGAACCCCCCTCCTTGCAAGGTTGGTAATTACGTTCCTTATATTTTTTTCTCTGCTCTGTCAGACATGGACACAGCACTGTTATTGTAGGGTAGCTCTTGGGTGCTGGCAGCCATTTTCAGAGGAAGAGCAGGAGAACATATGTTTCGGAAGGAAAACAGAGCTTCCCGAGGACTTTGCAGGCCTAGCGTTCTGCACCTCCCCACTTTGGTGCAGAGAGGGGCTGCTTCAAAGAGTTCCACATGATTGGTGTTGTTTTAAACCCCTTTTGCTTTGTGGCTTCTGCTTCAACAAGGCCGGCTGGCCAGAGACCCCCTCAAGCCGCCTCTGGGCTCCTGCAGCTTTTCACACCCCTGCGTGGAATGCAGCAAAGGCCAGTTGGTATCTTCAGAGGTGCTAAAAATCAAGCTGCTGCTACAGAGCAGGGAGGGAGAAGGAGAGATAAGAGGGGCTGAAGGGCGAGGTTGACATTGTGCAGAGCACCCTTTGTCATCCGGAGAGTGGCTGCTCTCCTGTCCAGACACCTCTTGGACAGTGTTCACTATGCAAACACACACATACAGACACTTCTGACCTTGTGTCACAGGCAGGAGACAGCTGGCCACCTGCTGAGCTCACTGGGGAACACTGGCCTATCAGATCATAAGAATGGCCATACTGGGTCAGACCAAAGGTCCATCTAGCCCAGTATCCCGTCTACCAACAGCGGCCAATGCCAGGTGCCCCAGAGGGAGTGAACCCAACAGGCAATGATCAAGCGATCTCTCTCCTGCCATCCATCTCCACCCTCTGACAAACAGAGGCTCGGGACACCCTTCCATACCCATCCTGGCTAATATCCATTAACAGACTTAACCTCCATGAATTTATCCAGTTCTCTTTTAAACACTGTAATAGTCCTAGCCTTCACAACCTCCTCCGGCAAGGAGTTCCACAAGTTGACTGTGTGCTGTGTGAAGAAGAACTTCCTTTTATTTGTTTTAAACCTGCTGCCCATTAATTTCATTTGGTGGCCCCTAGTTCTTGTATTATGGGAACAAGTAAATAACTTATTTACTTTCTCTACATCACTCATGATTTTATATACCTCTATCATATCCCCTCTTAGTCTCCTCTTTTCCAAGCTGAAAAGCCCTAGCCTCTTTAATCTCTCCTCATATGGGACTCGTTCCAAAACCCTAATCATTTTAGTTGCCCTTATCTGAACCTTTTCTAATGCCAGTATATCTTTGAGATGAGACCACATCTGTACACAGTATTCAAGATGTGGGCGTACCATGGATTTATAGAAGGGCAATAAGATACTCTCAGTCTTATTTTCTATCCATTTTTAATGATTCCTAACATCCTGTTTGCTTTTTTAAACCACCGCTGCACACTGCGTGGACGTCTTCAGAGAGCTATCCACGATGAAGCCAAGATCTTTTTCCTGATTCGTTGTAGCTAAATTAGCCCCCCCATCATATTGTATGTATAGTTGGGGTTATTTCTTCCAATGTGCATTACTTTACATTTACCCACATGAAACTTCATTTGCCATTTTGTTGCCCAATCACTTAGTTTTGTGAGATCTTTCTGAAGTTCTTCACAGTCTACTTTGGTCTTAACTATCTTGAGCACTTTTGTTTATCACTATTCAAATAGCTCAGCAGGGCATTCCTCAACTTCTATCACCCCTATGACCATAGAGCCTAATGGTCCCAGCCAGAGTGGGGGCCCATTGTGTCACCTACTGTACAGGCAGACAACCCCTGCCCCAAAGGGCTCACAGTATTATTGAATACCTACAGGAGGCCTCCAGGAGAGCTGACAACGCAGCATAGACTCAAGTGCCAGCAGCACACAGAAGACACTCAGCTCTATAGTCTGTGTCTCAAATGGGAACTGCACCAGCGCCTAGTTTTCTCCATGCCTGGCCAAAGTCAGCAGCTGTGTGAAGAACAGCTGGCTGAAGTGGATCCTAGGCAACATTGGGTGGGGGGGTGGGGGAATACTAGCTAGATCAAAACAAACCGAAACTGCTCCACAGAACTTGCCTCCCCTCTAGGTTTGACTTGGCTAGGATTTAAAGGCGACGCTGTTAGGTGTTAGTAACATGGTCTAGTGGAGACAGGCAACATGTTAGAAGTCCACACTGCCCTGTTTCCATCACACGTTTCGGTACGTCTGCACAGCACATGAAGGCGCGACTAGCGCGGACAGGTATACCCTTCAACCTAGCTAGCACCGACAGCAATAGCAGGGAAGATGCGGCAGCACGGACTTCAGCACAGGATAGCAAGTACAAGCTCGCTGGGGACCTGAGGTAAATACTCAGGTTGTGAGTCCACGCTGAAGCCTGTGCCACCACATCTATACTACTCCTGCTGGTTGTACTAGCTAGATGCCCACGCTGGTGTCAATGCCTACCTGTGCTATAATCACACCTTCACTGGTGGTGTAGACATACCCATCCTAGGTTGGGCATTAGGAAAAAGTTCCTAACTGTCAGGGTGGTTAAACACTGGAATAAATTGCCTAGGGGGGTTGTGGAATCTCCATCTCTGGAGATATTTAAGAGTAGGTTAGATAAATGTCTATCAGGTATGGTCTAGACAGTATTTGGTCCTGCCATGTGGGCAGGGGACTGGACTCGATGACCTCTCGAGGTCCCTTCCAGTCCTAGAATCTATGAAATGTGTGAGAGTGCCAGCTAACACTGTACCTTTAAATCTTAGGCCTAGCAAGCCTAGAACATCTCCCTCTTTTGAGGGCCTCTGCCCTCAGACTGGTAAGTCATTACACTGCTCAGTGCTACTGGATACCCAAATAACCATGTGGTGAAACGGGCACACTTCTGTTTGCACCTGATGAGAGGATTGCAACCCCTCCTACAAGACACAGGCCTGACTACCTTGATCTATGCAGTCATGATTTCCTAGCCATGCGTTTCAATAATTAAGTGGAACAAAGCACTAGATCCCAAAAGGGATTCCAAGTGGAACAAAACATGGCAGCCTGTCCGTTTAGCGATACAGATTGGCATGAACATGCTCCTGGCACTGACTCCCCATGGAGCACAGAGCCCAGTTCCAGGTCTCTGGTCTCTTATCCAAAGCTCTCCATGGAATTGGCCCAACTACCGAGAGATTGCCTCTCTGCCCATGACCTTAGCCGCCAATGGCAGTAATGTTCCACTGGAACAATGAATCTGTTGACCCTCAGATTAGTCCAGGAGGCACAGCTGGATTTGGACTATGGAACTCCTGGCCACAAAGTACAAGAATGACCACAGAACTAACCACTTCCACAACTGAATGCAAGACTCATTTCTTCAACTTAGCTTTCCTTCTCGCTCTCTCTCTCCCCCTCCCTCCCCCCTACAGTCTGGGAAGAAAGACATCATTGTTATTTCTGCTTTGAGGGACTTTGGACCTGCTCAGATAACGTGCTGAGTTATGTGGGGGTGAAGGTGGGGAAAGGGGATACAAGAATCTAGATAGCAAGCAACATTCCAATAAGCAGGTGTACATCACATAGCCGTTAACCCAATTCCTCACTCGAGTTCCCATCTCCGTGCACCCCAAGGCAGACGTTACCCATACCAGCCATATATACTACAGCATATACTAGAAAACACACCCTGCAGCTTTCATAGCTCTTCTCCTCCTGCTATGCTGGGCTGCACTACACACTCTCAGAGTATCCCTGACGCTGATCAGACTAGCTTCTCCCTCCCCAGCACAGAGCTACCATCCATGGTTTTAGCCTGCATAGGAAGTGCAGGTTTAGGCTTGTCAGATTAGGGACATGAGAGCTGGGGTGGATAAGATCCAGACAGGTTGCAAATATCACACACAGCCTGAACCGAGCTGCTGAGAGTTAAAGTTTGCCCCTCTACTTTGTTCCATTATTTTTCATTTTCATGCTGTCCCAGGTCCTAGTGGGACCAAGTGCAGAAGTGCTGTGTGACTGGGTCAGCCTTGCTGTACTTCTGGCCCAAATGGAAGCAACATCTCATAAGAACAGAACATAAGAAAGGCCATACCGGGTCAGACCAAAGGTCCATCTAGCCTAGTATCCTGTCTACCGACAGCGGCCAATGCCAGGTGCCCCAGAGGGAGTGAACCTAACAGGCAATGATCAAGTGATCTCTCTCCTGCCATCCATCTCCACTCTCTGACAGACAGAGGCTAGGGACACCATTCCTTACCCGTCCTGGCTAACAGCCATTAATGGACTTCACCACCATGAATTTATCCAGTTCTCTTTTAAACTCTGTTATAGTCCTAGCCTTCACTACCTCCTCAGGTAAGGAGTTCCACAAGTGGACTATGCGCTGTGTGAAGAAGAACTTCCTTTTATTTGTTTTAAACCTGCTGCCTATTAATTTCATTTGATGACCCCTAGTTCTTGTATTATGGGAATAAGTAAATAACTTTTCCTTATCCACTTTCTCCACATCACTCATGATTTTATATACCTCTATCAAATCCCCCCTTAGTCTCCTCTTTTCCAAGCTGAAGAGTCCTAGCCTCTTTAATCTCCTCATATGGGACCCGTTCCAAACCTTAATCATTTTAGTTGCTCTTTACTGAACCTTTTCTAGTGCCAGTATATCTTTTTTGAGATGAGGAGACCACATCTGTACACAGTATTCGAGATGAGGGCGTACCATCGATTTATATAAGGGCAATAATATATTCTCAATCTTACTCTCTATCCCCTTTTTAATGATTCCTAACATCCTGTTTGCTTTTTTGACCGCCTCTGCACACTGCGTGGACATTTTCAGAGAACTATCCACGATGACTCCAAGATCTTTTTCCTGACTTGTTGTAGCTAAATTAGCCCCCATCATACTGTATGTATAGTTGGGGTTATTTTTTCCAATGTGCATTACTTTACATTTAGCCACATGAAATTTCATTTGCCATTTTGTTGCCCAATCATTTAGTTTTGTGAGATCTTTTTGAAGTTCTTCACAGTCTGCTTTGGACTTAACTATCTTTAGCAGTTTAGTATCATCTGCAAACTTTGCCACCTCACTGTTTACCCCTTTCTCCAGATCATTTATGAATAAGATTGGTCTGAGGACTGACCCTTGGGGAACACCACTAGTTACCCCTCTCCATTCTGAAAATTTACCATTAATTCCTACCCTTTGTTCCCTGTCTTTTAACCAGAATATCTCCATTAATTTCTATCTCCTAGAACTGGAAGGGACCTTGAAAGGTCATCAAGTCCAGCCCCCTGCCTTCACTAGCAGGACCAAGTACTGATTTTACCCCAGATCCCTAAGTGCCCCCCCTCAAGGATTGAACTCACAACCCTGGGTTTAGCAGGCCAATGCTCAAACCACTGAGCTATCCCTCCCCCCCCCCCATCTCAATGGAAATCTCACGTGCAAGCCTCACACAAGATCTCCAGCCCAATTTTGCAGACTCAGGGGATTCTGAGGAGGTCTGGAAATGCACCTGAACTTCTGAGGGCTAGCTTAGATCTAAACGAACAGTTTAAGGTTTGCCCAATGCTAATTATGGCACAGCAGAGGCTTTGACGCTTTCAAGAAAAGGCAGGTCTTTGAGAGCAGAGGCAAGTCAGATGCAGAAAACACCAGGGACAGGAAAAACCTGCCGTTAGAGAACAGCAAAGGGAAGAAACATCAGAAGCCAGAGATAGAGTCTTTCCTTAGGCATGTCTGAGCAATCACCTGTTGCCAGCAAATCTGGGGAGGACAGGAAAGTGTTGGCTAGGGAGGGAAAGGCGGAGGACCCAGTGGGAGAATTGCAGTTGAGCCAGCCACTTATTCTCTGTGTAGACATTAGTGTAAGTCGTAGGACCTCCTTGCACCACAGTTACCCGATGGTAAAGAACAGGCAGTGAAAAGAAAAAACAAACAACCAAACAGGCTCAGCATGAGCCGAGATCCCCAGGGGGAAAGCACTGAGGAGGAGGAGGGGAGAAAAGACTTGCACTCCCCAGTCACTGCAGCTTGCTCGGAGGTAGAGAGCAGCATTCCCAAGTCAACAAGTGCTCCCTGCTGATTTCATACAGCTCAGCAAGCCCCCCACCTGGGACCCTGTCCCGCTGTGGGAACCTTCTCTCTCTCCAAACTACCTTTAGCCCAGCCCTTCCCCCGCTTCCTCCAGGGAATCAGTGCGTCATCAGCACAGCAACAAGATACCCCTGAACTAATCTGCCACTGGTGGGATGAGTTTCTCAGCTGCTGTTACCCTCCCCGACACACCCAGTTCTTGTCTTGCCTGTGGGAGGTCGGGAGTGGGAATAGGACAAGAACAAACTATACCCAAACCCAAGTTCTCCTTTGATTTCATCACAGGTCCTGGGGACCCAATAACAATCCCTGCCAGCTGGTCACCATGCGAGGCAAGAGTGTATTGAGTGCATCGGTGGTGGGTGCCAATCCAGGGTCAGGCTCTGAAGGAAGGCAGAGATTTGTGAATTCCTGTTCAGGGGGCCAGGAGAATGCCCAGTGAACCCCATTGCTGCAGGGGTTGCCAAAGTGATCGTGCATCAGTACAAACATCAGCCAGACCCTGTTCTGAGAAGTGCACGTACTGTGAGTCAGCAAAATCCGAGCAGGCACGGTTCACAGCGGGCTCCAGGTCTCCGCAGCCAGAGTGGTGGGAGGCGAGTTCCTGGGGCTGACCACAGGGGGATTCGAATGTGCTGACGAGTGGAGCGGGGTGGAGGGTCGAGATATACAGCATGGGCATGCACCAGCCCCACCAGAACAAAGCTTCAGTTCTATGGCGCGTGGGAGGTGAGTGATCCAGCACCTGAGGGGAGGGTGCCACCCCCTAGATTGGGATGCCCGCACAGCAACCCCCAAACCACACAGGCCTCATTGCCATTCGTAATGGAAGCCTGGTGAGCCACATGGCCTGGGGGCGGGATTTGGTGTTGTTTTTAAACAGGACTGGCAGCGTGACCTGCTATAACACTGTGCCATCTGCGTTAAGGAGGTGCTTGCTTGGAGCGGCTCGCTCCTCTTGAGCTCAGTGGGGGACGCTCCACCTCCTACGGGTGGAGTATCAAGGCAATGCTCCTGCATGGTGCGAGGGGGTGCTGTGCTGCAGGAGGCATTAGAAAAGAAGGGTCCTGATTGCTAGTGTTCATTAAAGACCTGTGGGTGTCTTGCAATAGTTGGGGGCAAAGCCCACATCCTGTCCAAATGCCAATTCAGACAGCTGTCTAAATTCCCCCTGCAGCTTCCATGGAAAACGGCTTTGCTGCAGATTCAAGACAAGAGTCTCCTTCGCTTGGTGTGGTGTTGCTTTATGGCTGATGGCACCTGCCACCTTCCATCCCAGAGGCAGCTGCATTTTAACAGAGCTCGAAGGGATGCTGGTGTATAAGCGTTTGCGGATGGAGTCTAGGCTGGCTTCTCAGGAGTTCAGCCGAGGCGAGGTAAGGCAAAGACGGCTTTAAGCCACCCTGAGCAGCTCAGGCTGCAGGCTGAACTGGGGGCCACAGCACGGCCTCCAGAGCTGCTCTCACTTACAGCAGCCTTACGCAGCGGACTCTAGGTGCTCTGGCCACTTGCACGCCTGCCCCCAGCACAACCCTCTGCCATTGCCAGAACTGGAGGGAGATGGCGCAGAATCAGATAGAGCAGCTCTGCATGGGAGGGGAGGAAATTCCCCCAGGGGCCATTCCAACCCCTTTATGCCCCAGGAGATGTAGACGGGGCCTTGCAAGTTCGTCGCTGTTCAGCTGCTGGGTGAAGGTGTCTCCAGCTCACGTTCTGGCAGGTTATGTCTCTCTCCGGGCGAGGCTCTGCTCCTGAGGAAGGATGGAGAACTGAGCACTAAGCAGGGGGCAGTGCTGGCCCAGCTCAAGGGGGAAGGACCCTGTAGAGAAGCCAGTCCAGCTGCTACTCCCAGTCATGGTGAGAGAGACACTGGCTTCTTCCAGATTTATTTCCAAAGATGCTCTGGTCTCAGATGGAGTCTGTCCGTGACTGATGGGTTCATCAGCCTTGAAACACGGCTGCTTTGATAAATGGACTGACAGGCAGAAGCCCTCTAGTTCCATGGTCATGCTTGTGGCCTCTGCAGAAGTGGGAGCATGTCGTCTCATGAAGCAGCCCCCCGGGGTCAGCCCATGGCTGTAGGAAGCAGCAACGCTAAGCCGGCAACCCTGGCCAAGCTGGAGGGAATACAGCGGAGGTCCAGCATTGCCAACTCTTACGATTGTCTCTTGATGTTTGGGGGGGTTCTCAGAGCCCCAGCTCTTGGTGCCAGAGGACTAGGTGAGAATCCAGCTCTCTTTTTAAAGTGAGCCCATGTCTAGGCCTCAGGATTGCAGAGAACAGCTGGAAAAATGTGAGCTTGAGAGGCTACGAACCAAAGACAAGAACCCAACATTTTTGTTCACTTGGGGGTGGCGAGTCTGCAGGCCTAGAGCTGATGCGGACTCTGAATCTGGTAGAGATGGGCCCAGACACACCCAGGTTCCCCCTACTCTCTCCCCACCTCTTCTCTGGCTGGACCTGAAGCCCCGACAACTCTGGTTTCTGGGGGCAGGTTTCTAGCCCAGGTCACTGCCTGTCCAGGATGCAGGCAGGATACAGCCCTCACAAGCCTCTTCCTGCCTCCTCAGCTGATGCACTTCTATCTCCACAAACCTTCTGTTTCCTTCTCCCTCACCAGAGCCAAGCTAGACATTAACCCCTTAGCACCTTGGCAGAGATGGATTGGTCAGCGCCTCTCCCCCCCCAGTCTACGTGCAGGGGGTTTGCAGACACCCTGCTCTATTGCTGGGCTCCAGACCACGAGGGGCTGGGAATCAGACCTCCACCCCTCTCCGGAAAGCTTCAGCAAGGCTTGGGAGCAGGCCCCACCCAGCTGGTCTGTGATGGGAGAAGGAGGTGTGTGACCCTTGGCTGAGAGACCAGGGCTCCTGTGCACTGTAACACAGCTGAGCTCCTGAGCAGAAAAGAACAGAGACATGGGACCAGCCCGCTTAGTGTCAAGCTACTGCAGGAAACCCCCTCCCCTGCTAACAGCTCCAGAGCCACAAGGCCCAGTTTGGGTTGCCAATTTTGGTTGGACGTATTCCTAGAGGTTTCATCATAGGACAACCTTTCATTAAAGATTAATCTTTAATCCTGGAGGGTTGGCAACTCGGGCTCCAAACACCACCAAAAAAATAAATGGATTTCTTCAAGCACAGAACTTGGGGTAAGGGTGAATGAGGTCAGACAGTACAATTGTCTGGGACAGTGCTCAGCTGCCACCTAATCAACCTTTCATTGTCCTCATTCTCCAGGAACCTGTGGATGATGCGGGGGAAGCGGTGCCTCCCAGTGGGACAATCTCTTTTCACAATCCCTTGAGGTCTACACTGGAAATATCCCATCAGGGCACTGAACCAACAAACTGCAGCAAAACTAAACACCACCATCCAGAAATATAAGGATGTTCCATAGGCCAAGAAAGCGAATCACCCCTTGGGGGAAGGGGGTGCCATTCCTCCATAGCTCAGGAGAGGTGACAAGCTGGTGGGGCACAAGGGTTGAATGAAGTCTCTGGGATCCCCTGTCCATCGTGCCCTCTTGTCTTTCGGCACTTCGGCTCTGGTGGCAGCCAGGGAAATTCAGTCCAGCCGGTGTAGGGAGTGTGTCACACACACACACACACTTTCCTGTCAAGAGCCCATCTACCTGGCATCCCCAGCTATAGTCCTCTTCCCTTCCACTTCTAGCCTTCCCAATTCCTCCTCCCAGTCACTGATCCTGTCACTCGCTCTGTGGGTTAACAGCATTTCTGAAAAAAAGGACACTCACAGCTGCCCCATACCTCTGCCCTCAGCCACCTTTAGTTATTAGCAGTTCACTCAGCTAATGTGACATTGACGCGCTAAGTTAACATCACCCAGACACATGAAATTCACTGTTCGCCTGAACGAGCCCACATCACCCCCACATCTTACCACCGGCTGGGGTAAAACCAGGCTTAGGGAAGGGGAACAATGCAGCCCAGAAGCATCAATTCCTCTGGGTTCCCCTACTGCAGAACGACCTGTATGTCCCCCATAGCCATACTTCTAAAGCTGACCTTGGCGGTGAAGGAAAAAAAAGCAATGCCCGAGGGCACTAAGAAACGCCCTCCTCCTATGCAAACAGGCCACTCTAATAAGTTGTCCTGAACCTTTGCATGCCCAGACTAGCCACCCACAGCAGATGCTAGACCTCAGTCTGTGGTGCAGGCCAGGCCCTGTCCTCTTGCCAGCCTGAGTCACAGCCACCAGTTCCTGCCTGAGGGTCTCACCCCTTTGCCCTCAGTCAGTCCAAGTGGCTGGTCTATTAATAGTCACAAAGCAGGCGTGATGTGGTAAATGGGGGTGACGGGGAAGGGTCAGGAGACCCCGGTGCTTACACAAACTACAAGCAGCGTCTGCAGAAGAGGCAAGAACCCTGATAAGCGAGGCCTGTAATGCAGCATTGCAAGCTGGTGAGCTCATCCAGTGCCGCCTTGACGGATGGCCCTGGAGTTGGGGGGCATGAAGCTAGGATCCAGACTGGCACTGAGGGCTCCTTTGTTTTCCCCTCGGCTGAGCTGTCCCCTCCTGTCTCCCTTGTTAAACGCACACCGAAATACAAATTGAAGGGAGAAAAAAGCCAATCAAAGACGCCTGTGATCCCAGCTGGGGGCATGTGAGTCGCTGAGCCAAGTCTGCCCCGGGGGAGCGGAGGAGGGGAAGGAATTAATTTCCGACCTCGTTAGGCTCCCAGCCCAGATAAGGTTAATGTATGGTGGCTGCAGGAAATGAGAGAGGAGATTGTCTGCGGCTTGACTCTCAAGAGGCTTCCCACCCCCCACCCCTCCATTGTGCCAGCAGCTTTTGCTAGAGTTTGGGGTGCTAGGCAGGTAACCAACCTCCACTGATAGTGGGGAGTCCCATGGTCGCCCCCACCTTCCCATTTACAGTGGGGTGGTGCATGGTAGCAGGGAAATGCCGAGGCAACGCCTTTCGCCAGGACCTTCCTACTCCTCCAGAGGGTACAGCCATGCCACGGGGGGGGGGGGGGGGAACGGGGGACGGGACAGGATAGGATATGGCATGCTGCTAAAGGAGAGACGCATCAAGGAAAGTCCCAGTTAAGGCAGGAAAATCTGAGACATTAGGGATGTCTTGCATCTCCCCTCCCAGCAATGCAGAATTGCTCCCTGCACTGTGTTCTCCAGTCTAAAATGCCTCATCTCTTAGCCTTCTACCAAGTCCCCTGGCCAGGCCCCATGGTGAGCACTAAAACCCTTTCCCTCCCCTGTTTCTGGAAAGCACCAGCACTGATCCATACAGCTCTATTAATGCTAAGGAAACCCAGGGCCGCCATTCGCTTCACCCTACACACCTGCAAACCCTGTTCCCTTTAAAGGGTTCCCTTCTACTCTTATAGTATAAATCCTAGGCAGGCCCCCACAATATTGCTGTGCACCACTCAGCACTGTACAAGTGCTCTGTTCAGCCATGGACAAGTCCTCTCCAGCCGGTAAGACTAGGAGCACTGGAGGGAGTAGAGAGGAGAAGAAAGGATGCCAGGTTAGCAGAAATGGACTTTGCATTAGCATAGTTCTGAGTCTCACCTCCCAGCACCGACGCCCAAGTGACTAGATGGTCACCCGGAGGCAAATTACTCGATGGCAGGATGGAAACAGCTTCTAGACAAATACCACCAGTTAGCAGAGATCTACTTTTGTAAAACAGATTGTAATAGTTTGCCCTTCTCTAGCACCATCCATCATAGGAGCCGAAGCTCTGTACAGACATTAATTAATCCTTCTACAACCCTGTCAAAGTAGGCAAATATTTTTATACCGATTTTGTAGATGGGGCAACCGAGGCATAGAACAATCACATGAGTTGCTCACGATTGCACAGCGGACCAGTGAGACTAGGAAAGGGAATCCAGGAATCTTTCTGATCGGTAGATCACGGTCAGAAGTGGTCTGAGCTGTTTTGCCAGCAGGGCAGAAAACATTTTCACCCCTTCCCTCCCCAAACAGCAGAGCAATCAAAAGAAAGAGCAGAGAGAAAAAAAGCACCAAGTGGCAAGCAGTTCAGTGCCCCCTGGAGGTTGGTGCCCCAGTCCTGACTGCACTCCCTCATGGAGATTAAAGAAGAAACATAAGCAAATCCACCTTTGAGATTTCTCTTTGCCCAAGAAATTGAAGACTCAGGCCAGAGGCCGCCTGGAAACCAGAGCTCAGAGGAAGAGGCTGTGCAGGGCTTTCCAAAGGACCTGGTGTTTTGGGGGTTTGACGTTCCGAGTGGCTTGGTGTCTCGTGCTCTCCCTTGAAAGCATTTGTGTCAACAAACAATTCTGGCCTTGGGGTCTCAATCAGCCGCAGCCGTGAAACCACAGAGCCCTGGAACAGAAACAACAACTGAGACATCAAAGGGCCTCCCTGCTCCCCAGAGGAGAAACTGAACTCCACATCAAAGCTGGCCAGAGGGTCTGAGCAGGTGAATGCAGCCAACAGGAGACCCCACACCCTCACCACAGAGCAGTAGCCTAGCTGATGAGGCATCTATAGGGGGCTCCCCCCTTATCAGGCTTTAAGGGATGGCTCTCACCTGTTTGTTTCTTCAGGGACTTCACTAACTTGCAACTGCTTGTGTTTAACCCCAGACATAGTTACCTGGAGCGCTGCTGGTCTCAGAGGGAGCCCAGTGGGTGTAGGATGGAATAGTGACAGAAGCCTTTCTACTGTAATGACAGCCTGGTCCCTCCCTTGGTACCCTGGGCCTTTCCCAAGGGGGAACTGGTTTCCAGCCACTGCTTTTGAGGTTTGGAAAAGGGAGGGAGGGATTTTTAATTTGCAGGAGATCGGGGTTTGTGGAAGCAGCTGGTTTGGTGCTGGCTCTGCTACAGTAGTGGGGGAGTGGAGGTGACTCAGCTGAGCTGTTGTGGGAAGCCCAAGCCTGGAGTAGCAGAGGTCAGGACTGAAGTGCATTGGCAGAGCCAGTGAGGTAGGACGGCACTGCTCTGCCCAGACCCTGCCTGGCTCTTGCCAGTGCTATCAGCCCCTCGCTTTCTTGAATGCTAAAATTCCCCACCAGAAAACAGATGCGCTGGCCCCCTGCTGGCTGTGCAGTCAGCCCAACCCAGTGTGAGTGTGAATGTGAGTGTGTGTCGGGGTGGGAGAGGAATTCCATCCTCCTGTGCAGAAAGAAGATATTTGACCAGTCCCGCCATTGTGGTGTACCTCCTCTTCCGCTTTGTTTCTTCAGTATGGAGAGCTCTATCTTTGGAGCACTGCTGTTTCCTCAGGGGGATTCCCACATTGCCGTGCCATAAAGGGATTGTTTGGTAGCAGTTAGCAGCTGCTGGCCCTCCTCTGTCCCACACGCTGGCACAGGAGCAAGATGTTGCTGCTAAGTGAACTCCCATCCAACCTGCAAAAAGCAGGGCACAGCAGAGCTTTTGCAGCAGTTTCCCAACCAGCAGAGCCTTGGGGAGGTTTGTTTCACATGGAAAGGACAGTGGCTGGACTCGTAGCATTGATCCATACTCATGGGCTGGTGAAACAACTACGTGATAAGGCCCAGCCACTTACAAGGACAGGTCCAGGCTGGTGTAGAGGAGTCTCCGTGGGTTAATGCACTGGCCTTTCATCTTGGTTCTAATCCTGCTCAGAGGTCACAAGCAGGATACAGAGGCCCTCACCTGCTGCCACGTAGGACAGGTGGGCATGGTGCCCCCTCCCAAGCTTGATTGCAAGGGAAGAGCTGAAATGAAAGTTGATGAGAAAGCATCTCTGGAACCCCCTGCATCTTCTCTGCGCTTGGACCCCCATCCCCAAGCCTGCAGCACCAGAATCACTGAGCTGCCGAGGCCCTGACGTCCTGTCCCTTCCTTCCTCTGGCTGGACATTACAAGCATTTCCTTCCGATCCCAGGTGAAGGCCAGGAGGGGGAGAGTGAGTGGGGGAAAATGATGACCATTGTTTGTAGCTAAAATAAAATACACACTTCCTGTTACTGTAGGCAGGGCCCCAAGACAATGCAGCTGCCAGTGGAGGGCTGTTTAGAGCAAACAAACCAGCAATAAACAGAAACATTTATAGTGCTACTGACCCTTGGAAAGCCATAAATAGGCAGGGAGCCCACGGACAGCCATGGAAGGGGGTGAAGATTGGGGAAGACCAGGGGAAAGGGAATTAGCCTGCTACATTGCACTTTTACAAAGGTGAAAACTCACCCTGGCTGGAATTGCTCAGCTGCCTGGATAGAATAATGCACAGAGAGCAGCTCTGATAATGCAAGATTTATTTGCTTATCATTTATTCAGTGAAATGTGCCCAACTTCATCAGATAAATTATTCACAATGAATAATCCCATCGGCTCTGCACCACAGCTAGTGCTGAACAGACAGCCTGAGGGCCCATATGGGATTCCTTACACTAGAAGCAGGTTCTCCTAACTCCTAGGAGCCCGTCTGTCACACCGTGCCTGGGTTCGGCTGTGCAGGCCACTTCAACTGTAGCTCACATAGGGCCCGGGAACCTGGTTTACTACAGCCAGGAAGGTAGGTCAGGACACCAGGGTTCTTCCTTAGTGGTTTGGGAAGTGCCCTTAGAACTTTAGTGTGCACCTGGACAGCTCCCCAGAGAAGAGTCATGTTTGGGACCATGCAGGCCCCTGCAACATGCTCTCAGCGGCACTTACCCAGTTCTGCTGCCTCCCTCCCTCCTTCCTAACCTGTCCACAAGCCAGCATTCAAGGTCTTGTTTATTCACTGTAAAAGGCTGCGGTTGCTGGAGCAATTTGGCCAGGGCCCCTGCTCGTTCCCCACGCCTCTTCCATTCACCAGCTGCTTTCTTTTCAGTGGGGAAGGAGGTGGAGTGGGTGGAAAGCACAGGCCCCAACAGGCGAGGAAGTTCCCTGGCGTAGGGAAGCTCGGCTCTCCCACCATTGTTCCTTTGTATTGGCTGTATTTTGTACTTCCAGAAGAATTGTTACGAAGCTGGGAAACCTGCAAAGTTTGCTGCCCCTTAGGCCTCTCCCACTGCCTCAAGGGAGGTCCATTGGCGCATGCTGTAGTGGGGATGGATGTCCTAGGAGGGCTAAGTGCACGCAGTTGGGACAGCAAGAAACATGGCAGCAAAGAGGCTGAGAAACACAATGGGGAGAAGGAAGGACTTTCAGAATCCCCCACCTCACCCATTACCCCTGCAGCGTGTGGTGGAATGGCAGGGCTCCCTGCGGTGCCTGCTCCCCACGAGATAGCGCTCAGGCTGTTGGCCCCCCCACCCCCCGACATGGCTGCGTTTCAGTGGTGGTGTGTGTATGCAGGTGATGAAACACCTTTGGATTGACTCTTCTCTAGAGTGCTTTGGTCATTAACAAGCCCACTTAGGTCTTATAGAAGGTTTCCAGAACTGAAGGCCTTGGGGGCTTCATGCAAACCTAGTACCCATACTCAGGCTCACCCACATTGTCTGGCTAGAGAACACCCCAACCGCCCCCCCCTTCTATTATTTCAAGTGCTGAATACGCTGAGGACTGGGTTACTAGAGGCAGTTTGCCCTGGAAGAGCCTCTGCTAG
Organism: Trachemys scripta elegans; assembly: GCF_013100865.1. NCBI lineage: Eukaryota > Metazoa > Chordata > Testudines > Emydidae > Trachemys > Trachemys scripta. The sequence goes on along the minus strand of NC_048305.1, from coordinate 21,327,444 downwards.
GCTGAGGTGCTCCTTGCGTGGCCCCGACCCAGACACAGTTGTTGCATTCTAGCGCCCAATTGCTGAGCAGGAGCCAATGCTCAGCTCTCCTAAAAGACCATCTCCCCTCATCCCCACCCATATGTGGGTTACAACCCTTCTGACCTCCGACTGCCCCAGAAGGGAATTTACCCATCCCACACATGCAGCAATCCTCCCTGCAGCCTCCCCCAACATTGGGAGACTCTAGGATCATAGACTTGGCTTTGCCTTTCAGAACAGGTTAAAAATCTCCACCATAAGCCAACATCATGTGAGTCAAAAGAGGGATGAGTGTCCCCCTGTCCCATTGTGCTGATTAATAGCCTTACCGGATAACCCTAGACAAACTAGCCTTGAAGGATTAACATGAGATGCACTCAAAGGCAGGGGAAAGGGGGGTGGTGCGGTCTCAGTTCAATTACTAGCTGGCTTCTCTTTTTATACAGGATGAAGGAGCCTGCAGGTTTCAGAAAAGGTCCACTGGCTCCTTTGAACTATCCCAGTGCAGGGGGAGAAGACACAGGAGAGCCAGAGATTAGATAGTGAAAAGGCTGCACACACCAGCAAGGCTGCTGCTCCTTCTTCACCCTTGGCTCCACCGCGGACCGTGACCCGCTGCTGAGAGCAGCTGGCAGCGATGGGGTCCCCTCTGGGCCAGGTTGAAATGCTAGTGTAGATGGGCCCAGACCATTTTCAGTAGTGTTACAGCTGCCAATGTTGCTAGCTGCACTGGGTTCAAGAGGGTTTGGCTCCTGACCACACAGGCACCCATGCTGTTTTCAGCACTAGTTGAGGGGACCAGGAGTCCCCCTGTTGATAAAGGATTGCCTAGAATGGACCATTTTTCCTGGCATAAATAGGGCTTTTGCTATGGAGCTCTTAACACCTTATCAGTGGCAATCCTCTCAATTACACAGGACGATGCAGAGACCCTGGCCCTGATTCTCAGTTATGAACTTGTAGCAGGAGCAAGGAGTGGGGGGCAGGGCAGGGCAGTGCAAGGCAAAAGTGCAGGTGGGCCCTGGGAAGCCCCCAGTAGCTGTCATTCAGTGTGTCCTACATGGCCTAAACCCTTCCTCTTCCTGCCCCATTTTCTACACCAGGGAACAGCGCTGGTTTAGAGCCCTTCCATTAGCTCAGCTCCTTCACTAGCCAGAGGCCCACAGCACAAATGGTATTCTCAGGGAGTTCACTCTACCCCCTTTAAGAAGTCAGAGCAGCAAAAGCGGGCCTTAGTGTAACAGGATGGGGCCTACTACCTCCAATTCATAAAACTGAGTGCATGTGCCAATGGTCCAAGACACAAGGAAGGGGCTGGAGGGAGAAGGAACCCACAATTCTCCATTACGGTAAGGGATTCCAGCTCTGTTCAAGCTTGAGGCATTTTGCTTTTAAGGTTGCCAACTGGCCCTTAGGAAGCAAAATACACATCTCGATCATGGGGTCTGACCCCTACCAAGCTAGAGAACAGACCCCAAGTGGAGAGAGGTAGAGTTACAAACCATAACTGATTTAGCACAAAAAGCCCTCCCTCTTTTGGACTCTCCAAGAGCCAGAACACACTGGATTTAGGGTAAATCTACAGAGCAATTGGAAGATGTGATTGCAGCATGCATAGACATACCTGAGTTAGTTTACATCTGGCTACCTCTAACAATAGCAGTAAAACCACAGCAGCACAGGCTCGCTACTTGAGTACATAAATCAGGGTCCCAGGCGGGCTTGTACTCAGACAGAAAGCCTGAGTCGACACCCACGTTGCTGCGGCATCACTGCTATTCGAGTTAGCTGAGGTATGTCTACATATGCTGCAGTCACATCTCTGACTGCAGCAGCTCCATTGGAGTCACTCCTGACTTATCCCATCATGCATGAGAGGACAATCCGGCCCTGAGAGGTGTCTGCTGACCAGGGGTTTTACCAGCTGGCTCTTTAGCTCACACACACAGTGGGGTTCACTACCTGGCATTTAAATACCGTTTGTGTATACAAATAGTGAGGGAATAAAAACCAAAAAACCCACCATTATGCTTCTTTCCTGTTCCCCAGGGGTTAGAGAGCGACATTGGGAAAGCCCTGCAGCATGTGGGAGCATCATGACACCGCTGCTGGGCAGTTTGGAAGCATTTGCACCCCTCTGCTCCCCACTTTGGCACTACTCAAAGCAAGGATTTGCAGATTATGGCAAGAAGCATAAAGGTGCTTGTGTTATCCTTTAACTAATCACTTGTGTATCTTCATCATTAAATGGATGGAAGCAGCCTGTGCATGGACCTCAAATCCACATCTAGTGACAGTAGGGAAAAAACTCCATTTGACTTCAGAGTAACTCTATACTCACTTAGACCAGGGTTGGATGAGGGCCAGCAAGTTCTCCCCCAGACTGAATTCTGTCAACTCTTTGCACCTCCAGAGGTAAATCTTCAGCTCTATGGCGGAGTTTCCGTTTACCAACCCTTGCCCCACACACGAGCCCCTTCAGTTCAGTAGTCAGACTGATCTCTCATTTGTGGCACGGTAGCGCCAATTAAGTCTGGAGTCATGCCAGGGATGCACTTGGCTGAAGGAGTGGCGTGTTGACTAGCTTTCAATATTCCAGCTACTAGGATCATTTTCAGACAAATGAAACTCCAGGCCTAGAGCATCTGGAGGGAGAAAAGTGCTGCCCTTCACAACAGCATAACCAAACAATGGCTCAAACCCAAGAGATTCAGAACTATACCCTGGCATTTCTAGTACCTTTCTCTGAACTTGCTGGAAGAGGGACGTCTTGTGGTTGTCTGCTTCTTATAGAGTCAATAGAAATGGGAGTGAGGGGATGGGTTATGGTCACGGCTGACCTGTATTTGTTCAGTATACAGTTTGTACATGCAGCTAGTTTGCAGTTCCACATTCTATCTGGGGAGTTGCACAGTTGTGCATGAATTACATGGCTTAAAGAAATGCAAAGAGCTGGTACTTACTATCACCTGTAGGGTTCAGAATTAACATTCTATCAAGGGAAACGGAACACTTTGTGCTGCTCCAGACAGATGTTCTGAGCTAAGAAACCCCAGGGACTCACACTAGGAAGCTTCTTCACAAGCACAAGGCCTACATTTTTTAAAAAAGGAAAGCTAACATTTTGCAGAATCAGAATCCGCCAAGGAGGCTGGATAAATACACAGATGGGAGTGGCCAGGAGTAGGACACCCCAACCTAGTCCAAAAAGCACTTGTAGCTTTTACCCACACTAAGCTTCCGCCCTAGAAAAGCCAGACTGAAGGCTCCAGCATCTTATTTGGATGGGCAACATACCTTTCCTCATGCGAGTAGCCACACTGAAGTCAATGGAACAGATCACACACCTAGGGACTAACTGCATAAGCAAGGGACTGCTCTTGCAGTCTAAAAAAAAAGGATAATACTTCATGTCTCACAAGGATGTTGTGAAGCTTAATACTCTTAAAATGCTTAGAGGTGTGTAGATGAAAGATCCAGGAGAAGGGCTAATTACATATTTTCTAGGGTTCTCAAATTAGGTTGTTTTCACTGGCATGAGCATCACACACGTGGACAGTAGGGATGTGTGGACACACACACATTTTCTTTAAAGTAAGTTTTAATGGATGTTAACAAGAATAGTGAATAAAAATGTATGCAGTGGTGGGTGGTGTAGTCATGTTGGTCCCAGGATATTAAAGGGACAAGGTGGGTGAGGTCATATCTTTTACTGGACCAACTTCTGTTGGTGAGAGAGACGAGCTTTCCAGTTTATACAGAGCTCGTTCTTCTTCAGGTCTGGGAAAGGTACTCCGAGTGTCGCAGCTAAATACAAGGTGGAACAGATTGCTTAGCATAAGTAGTTAACACAGGTCAAGGGACCATTTAAGGTGAAGTGGCCCATTGACACCCCTCCAGTCATGGGGGGAGGAGGGGAAGAAGAAGGAGGATGCAGCTGGGGGTCATTGTTAGTGGGTTACCGATTGTTGTAACAAGCCATAAACCCAATGTCTCTATTCAGTCCCTGATTTTTATAGTGTCTAGCTAAATTATGAATTCAAGCTCCAAAACTCATCTGTTGAAGTTTCTTTTGAGTAGGAGGTGAGACAGAAAGTGATCGCTTTGTGAAAAAGTTTTCACCTACAGGTGACAGGGTGTTTTTCTCTTATCATTTTCCTGGGTGAGCTCATTCAATAGTCTAGTGCAGGGGTCAGCAACCTTTCAGAAGTGGTGTGCCAAGTCTTCATTTATTCACTCGGATTTAAGGTTTTGCGTGCCAGCAATCCATTTTAATGTTTTTAGAAGGTCTCTTTCTAGAAGTCTATAATATATTACTTTACATACAATAGTTTAGTTAATAAGGTTTTTAAAATTCTTAAGAAGCTTCATTTAAAATTAAGTTAAAATGCTGAGCCCCCCGGACCGGTGACCAGGACCTGGGTGTGAGTGCCACTGAAAATCAGCTCGCGTGCCACCTTTGGCACACGTGCCATAGGTTGCCTACGCCTGGTCCAGTGATTGTCTGGTTTTCTCCAGATTGAAGGGCTGAAGTAGCCTGTTAAACACAATCCCTTGAAATAGATGTTAACTACTCAGGCTAAACTCTTTTCCACCCTGTATTTAGTCCACCCTGTATTGGTCTACACTATGGACCTTACAGTGGCACTGCTGTACTGATGCAACTGCACTGGTGTAAGATCTCCTGTGTAGCCACTCTATGCCAGTGGGAGAGAGCTCACCTTTTGACATAATTAAACCACCCCCAATGAGCAGCAGTAGCTATGTGAGTGGGAAAGCATCTCCCATTGACACAGCACTGTCTACACCTGCACTTTTGTTGGTGTAATTTATGTTGTTCAGAGGGGTGTTTTTCCACACACAAATTATACTGACAAAAATGCTAGTGTAGACAAAGCCTCACCCACCTTGTCTCTAACAGAAATACAAGAATACAGCTGCCTTCACATTGATTCATAGAAGTGGAAAAGCCCCATTAGGTTACCTAATCCATCCCCTGCCATTGGAGGATTGTTCTCATCGGTATATTCTCCAATGTGTACTAGAGAATAGCTGCACAAATCCAAAACATGAGCTATCCAGATAATTATTAACAGATCATTGAAACTCACACAAAACAACCCCAGTAACTGAATTGGATATAAAAAATAAATTAAATATACACAGCTAGATACACAAGGGTTTGATGGTTGCTTTAGTGCTATACTTTGTATTATAGACCTTGAAGTCGGAGGATGGGGAGGTGCCAGAGAAAGGAGAATATTAGCAGACTCTCCGAAAGGTTTGTGTGGTTTGTTACAGTTAAAGCCAGGAGAAAAAGCAAACTGAACTCTCCTGAAATGGACACGTTGCAGCTGTCGGTCCTCTGGTCAGAAGGGGGCTATTGCTTGGGATTTTCTTTGGCTTAGTAAAACAAAACAAAGAAAATAAAGGCACCATGACTACTGCATATATTCACAAACAGCAATGCCATGCCTGAGTGCCCCCTGTGCAACGCAGAACAGGTCTGCTCGCCTGCGGTGGGAGATCCCTGCAGCTCAAAGCTATAGTGTGGCAAGTGGCTCCATCAGTGTTGAATTGCACAACTTTGATCAGTTCCTATACCAGCCTTTGCCCCCTTTACCTCATCTGCCACACACACGTACGTTTCCCAACCTAGTTACAAACATGGTTCCAATCTGTGGTGTAGACTGGATTGTAACCATGGCCCATAGCTTTATAGGGAAGGATTACAGGTTTGGGTCACTTGATTAGAGACCAAATTATAATCGCATTATCACGGAGTGTGGGAGAGTTAGGGCTCTGCACCCCCCACTTTCTGCAATTTACCATGACTCTTAGCCAGCCAGTAAAACAGAAGGTTTATTAGACGACCGGAACACAGTCCAAAACAGAGCTTGTAGGTACAGACAACAGGACCCCCTCAGTCAGGTCTGTCTTGGGGGGCAGGGAGCTTAGACCCCCAGCTCTGGGTCACTCCCTCCATTTCCCCAGCCAGCTCCAAACTGAAACTCTCCAGCCCCTCCTCTTGCCTTTGTCTCTTTCCTGGGCCAGGAGATTACCTGATCTTTGTTCTCCAACACCTTCAGTTGGCACCTTTGCAGAGGAGGGGCCCAGGCCATCAGTTGCCAGGAGACAGGACATCAGCCATTTTCTGTGCAGACAGCATCAAACTGGCCCTCTGGGGCTCTGCAACAACCACACACCCTTATTCCACCACCTAGATACTTAAGAACCGCATAGGGGAAACTGAGGCACTCACACAGTATTCAGAAAAAACATTAAGAACATTCCCACTTTGTTACACTCATGTACAGTGTAAATCTGGAGTATCCCCATTGAAGTCAATGGAGTCACACCAGTGTAAATCTGGTGCAAGAGATCAGAATCTGGGTGTATACACTTCTACCCCCATATAACGCGACCCGATAAAACACGGGTTTGCATATAGCGCGGTAACCCCAGGGCTCCAGCAGCAGGGCTTGGGCGGTGCTTTAAAGGGCCCGGGCTCCCTGCAGCGGCTGGAGCCCGGGGCTCTTTAAATCACCACTGGAGCCCTGCCGCTGCTACCTCGATATAACGGGGTTTCACCTATAACGCGGTAGGGATTTTTGGCTCCCAAGGACCCTGTTATATCGGAGTAGAGGTGTATTTACAACCACTCTCTTGAGAGCACTTCATGATATCTTAAACAATGAATGAAGAGAGGGCTGAAATGCCCTTTTAAAGGAATAGCCAGCCAGGGTGCAGACCTGCTGAGTAATGTATAAAAACAAACTTAAGACCAAAGGAGCGAGTGTTCGGATTACTCAGACCCCAGAGTAAACCCTCTTTTTAAAGCCAAGTTCTGGCATCGGTCTCTTCAAAACAAACCCTGTGGAGTGCAGAAAGCAGCGTTTGCCTGGCCTCAGTGCATGGCCCTCCCCTTAGATAGGAGACAAGGAGATAAGGGCCCAGGAGACCACAGAGACTGGAGTGGGGAGCTGCTCAGTGGCACAGTTCTGGAGGGCAAGCCAATGCAGAGAGCCAGACCCCCTGTCAGGAGGGAAATGCCCCCCCTTTGTAGTCCCTTTCAAGACCCCAATTAAAGCTGCCCCAAGGGACATGCATTTCCTGCACTGGGGTTTTCTTTCCTGGATTGGTATTGATTTTGGGAAATGAAAGGATGCAAATAGCTCATGAATAAAACCCACAGACGAGGAGGCTTCAAAGAGCCTCTGGGAAGCTGCAGCCGAACAGACAAGGACAGAGGTTTCCATCGCCTCCTCTGGGAGGCAGAGGACAAACACACAAACAGGAAGGGCCCCGTGGTAGGGTAACAGCTATTTTTACCTTCAAAGCACTCAGTGACCAGCTCCCTTGTGAGCGGTCACAACCCCCGGCCCAGGAAAGGTGGGTCAGTATCCTTAGCCCCATTTTGAAGATGGGGAAACGGAGGCAGACAGCTGTGTGTGATACTTATACAAAAGATTGGGTGCGGAAGATGAAAAGCCATCTCTACAGGCACTACAAGAACCTGGAAGCAACATCAGGAAATCCTCCCAGGCCGAAGCTTCCCCACTGCCAGAGCCATTAGCTCACGATGCTGGGAGAGGATCCAAAATACTGGGTTTGTCTTTGCTTACCCACCTCTCTCTCAGAAACCCGTTGGCTCCACCGTGCCCTCCCCCACATCAACCTCAAGCTCCAGAACAGCTAAGATCATCGCTAATTGTGTTCACTGCGGTGGAAATTCTGTACACTCAGTAGTCCAGGGCTCAGTTACTCCAGCCAGCATTACAGCTGGCCCCCTGGCATCACTTACTGCTGAATGCTGCAGAGACAAGAGTACAGCCCCGATGGTTAGCAAGGTACAAATGGGGGTCTCTATAAAGTAGATCTCTAGAGATCCTGTAGGGCCTGAGTATCCTCTGGAAGGGGCTGGGGACCCTCCACTCCTATTAAGTCAATGGGAGCTGAAACCACTCACACAACCCTGCAGGATTAGGCTCATATAGATGTCACAATGTCCCAGAATACTTAGGGGTAAATAATTCAGCTTCAGCAGAGAACAGCCAAGGAACAGGGAAAAATAAGACACAAAGAAAAAAATAATGTTTAGATTTGGTAGAGTCAGTGAGGGGACATGGGGAGACTGGCCCAGACTTCCATGAGCTGCAGAGCAGAAGGCTCTTTCCCCGGCTGTGGCCAGAATGGGTGAACAGACAAGATGAAGCTGTGGCTGGAGAAGCAGAGGATGGAGCACAGTAAGATCCAGCCCATGAGGTCAGCAAACCCACAGAGAGCTTAAAAAACCTGCACCCTGGACAGTTTTGACCTAGAACCTGAGGACGCTGTGTGTGACTTGTCTGAGCACCACAGGAGTCTGTGGGTGGCTCAATCACCCTCAATAGCCCAGAGTGGGAGCTCCTTTTCTGAATTCTTTGCCAACCTGATTTTTTCCTGAAGCGAGGAGTTCCCGGTATACAGAGTCTCAGTTTAAAATAAATAAAATAAATAAATAAAAGAAAAACCAAGATGAAAAAGCTCTCCAAAGCACTACTTTCTGTGCCTGGCATGTGCAGCAGGCATGCACTACCACTGCACCCAACTAAACCATGTTAGCAAGTGACCAGGAGCCCAAGGGCTGCTCTTAGTTTGCACAACCTGGATCTAATTGCAGCACATCCACCGCAGCACCCTGCACCTTGATCCAAGCAGCTATTGAAGAGCAGGATGCCGTGGGGAAATGTGTGCGGGTAGCACTTTGCCCACTATCAATGCACAGCATTGGTGTTTCACAGGGAAAGTTGACATATTAGATTGCCTACCCCTGCTCTATGGCATGCGTGCCAAAGGTGGCATGCGAGCTGATTTTCAGTGGCACTCACACTGCCCGGGTCCTGGCCACCAGTCCGGCGCGCTCTGCATTTTAATTTAATTTTGAGTGAAGCTTCTTAAACATTTTAAAAACCTTATTTACTTTACATACAACAATAGTTTAGTTATATATTATAGACTTCTAGAAAGAGACCTTCTAAAAACATTTAAATATATTACTGGCACGCAAAACCTTAAATTAGAGTGAATAAATGAAGACTCGACACACCACTTCTGAAAGGTTGCCGACCCCTGTATTAGAGGGCCACAGAGAAAGCAAAACTTCGCGCCCGGGACAGCAGTGTGGTAGAAGGAGACTCTCCCATGAATGACTGTGCACACTGAAGGGATACCATGGCCTGTGATTTGTGCTCCCAGTAGGTTCCTTCCAGCCCAGCTGAGAGCAGGATAAGGGTATTTTCTCAGCTGAGACCAGCCCTTCCCTTTCCGCCCATTGCGGAATGCCATCAGGAGAATCAGGTGCAGCATCAAGGTCATGGATTTCCTATCAGCTTAACCCTTCCTGTGCTGGAGAGGACAAGCCAACTTAGGGTACATCTACACTACAGGGGGGAGTCGATTTAAGATACGCAAATTCAGCTACGTGAATAGCGTAGCTGAATTCGACGTATTGCAGCCGACTTACCCCGTTGTGAGGACGGCGGCAAAATCGACTTCTGCGGCTTTCTGTCGGCGGCGCTTACTACCACCTCCGCTGGTGGAGTAAGAGCGCCGATTCGGGGATCGATTGTCGCGTCCCAACGGGACGCGATAAATTGATCCCCGAGAGGTCGATTTCTACCCGCCGATTCAGGCGGGTAGTATAGACCTAGCCTTAGAACATTAACCAGGGAAAAAACCCAAACAAAAAATCAAGACACCTTACAGCCTTGGACACATGTGGAGATTTCTGATTGGCTGCTAGTGATGTCAGGCAGGTTTATAGAAATTCTCAGATCTGTTGTCTAAGTCTGCATTTAATTTCAGGATACAGTGGCTGCTCAGGGGACAGGAATTGGGGTTGATGGGATATATATATATATATATATATATATATATGTGTGTGTGTGTGTGTGTGGTAGCTTCTATTCCTGACCGCAGCAAGTCCTAGGCAGGTTTCTACCCCATGCTGTGCCTCAGTTTTCCCCATCTGTAAAATGATACTAGGTCTGTACAAAGTACCAGCAACGAAATTCAAGCCCTTTGAAATGAGGTGTTGTCACATTTTGGTTTATTTCATTCAGTTTTACCAAAAACTTGCAAAGTTCCGGGATTTTAAAAGTTCAAAAAATCCAGAAACCACCCCTCCCCCGCACACACAGTTGAACCTTCCTTTCTAATGAATTACCAGGATGTCTCCCTGCTGTACTGACGCTTGATTAGCAAAAGACATTTGGTGTCACCCAGCAGTTGGGTTCACTGCGATTCTGCTTTTAGGACCGAGTGTGTGAAAACAATGCTGTTGGAGGAAAAAGACCATGGCATTTGTAAGATTTCTAATTGCAAAATTAATTACAGCAAAGTTTAATTTTCATATCAGACTATGAAACATCAATGGTCTCACTTGTTTCCAGCAGAAGCCTGCCCTTTTTTTGAGACAAATGTCATGAAAAGCAAAATGTTGGGGCCACAGTGACTCAGAACTAAACTGCAAATACAGGGGAGTGGGAGGGTTGGGTTGGTGAACCTTCTTAAATAATACACTTATTTTCACAGTCCTGGGCAATCCTTTCCTAGTGCCTAGAGGGAAGGATCAAGTTTAAATGAAAAGCAGTTTGAGCTCCTTGGCTGGAAGGCGCTACAGAAGGGCAAAAAGATTTTAGTACTAGACCCGGATGAAAGCCAATGCAGTCTCTTTGGCCTCATGTGGGTATCCACCAGCCCCAGGTGGTGTGGATGAGCCCTGCTCACCACACTTTTTGCAAGCTTGAGGGGGTAGTGCACGGAGCTGTTTGTTCATGCTGTGTTCCAGCACGGCTGGGCTTGCGTCATCTACTGCATCTGAACAACAGAGTCAGAGGGCCTTGACGCTAACAGAGTGCTCACTCTGGAGAGTAGCATTTCCAGGTTATAGTGAGCTCTGGAAACTGGGCACGGTTTCCACACCACACTGTATGCAGGACAGCCCTCTGAGTGACAAGTTGCCTGCCCTGCAATAGCCTGTGGAGCGTGGAACAAAATAGATATCCATTGCCAGTGGACTAGTAAAGTGCACAGGTCTGCTTGTGGCTTTTCCCCATCCCAAGTAGTCACCCTCTATTGATGTGAGGAGGCTGGCAATGTGCGGGATGGTATCACTCCAGCTATCCAGGCTGAGGTGCTGGGGAGGAACCCAACCACTGGAGTCACAGCTGTTCCTCTTTTCCCAGGATGGTCCTTTCTGAAGCTTATTTGAACGTAGTGCTCTAGCAAAAGGCACCCCGCTCATGTCAGAAAACTTTGTCCTAACTAGAGAAGCCTGAACCAGAACCCCAGATCTAAACACCTCCATACTTGGGGCTCCGTCACATCTCCAGTTACAACCTCCTCTGATCCAGCAGATGCAAAGTAAGAAGCAGATTATGGCTCAGGGATCTGGAGCCAGACGAGCTTGAACTCAGCACAACCTGAGTGGCTGGTTGCTGTTGGCCACTGCTGGGGTGGTTTGATCAAGGATTCAGGAGTGTGAGTAAACCTGGTGAGGCACTGGAAGATGGAGTCCCTCCATGGAAGTGCAAGGCTAGCAGGGCCAGCTTCATGGGTGGGCAACGCAGGCAACAGCTCAGAGCACTGTGGCCAGGGGCACCATGGTCAAGAGCAGTGTTTCTCAAACTGGGGGTCCCAACCCAAAAGGGGGTCACAAGGCTATCATAGGAGGGCAGTCGGGAGAGCGGCAGCTGGTGGCTGGGCACCTGGCTCTGAAGGCAGTGCCGCCACCAGCAGCAGCACAGAAGTAACAGTAGCATGATATTGTAAAGACATCACCAAAATACAAGCTCGCCCAGGGCACCGTTTCCCCTAAAGCCAGGCCTGGCAGGAATTCTGGTTTCCAGAATGAGCTGCTGAAGTTATTGGAGCTCCTGATGTCTGGGTGACTGGGGGCTCCTTGTTGCCTGCAGTTCCATTCACAGTGCCTGCCCTATTACCTTTATCTTCCCCTGGAATTGCTGCACTCCAGGCTGATGTTCTACGGGTAGAGTGGTGGAGGAAAGGAGCATATGCAGCAATGGAAACCCACCCAAAAGGAAGGGCTTCCATTGCTCTTCTCTGGTTTGCACTGAGCTATAAAAAGCTGCTGCCTTTTAGTCCGGTTAGAATTGCAGCAGCTTAGTTTCCAGAGGAAGGAATGGCTGCAATGTGGGGGGAGAGCTCTCCACTTGCCTCGGAAACCAACAGCTGGGCTGATACGATATTTCTCACCCCCTCACCCTCTCCACACACCCGTCTGCTGGGCTGCATTTTAGTAGAGGCTGGGATTCCGGCAGCAGAATTTTAGGCAGCAGATCAAGTATGATCCAGGATCCCTCCCACAAAGCCCAGCGCTTCCTTGTTCCTGTGGTGAGATGAAGTCAACTTTAGCCCTGGTGCATCTCCATTGGCATCAGTGGATTTACACCAGGAGGAATTTGGCCTGAGAGCTGGAATTTTAGAGAAGCCAAAGAGTCAGGAAAGAGCAAGTAAAGGCAAGAAGCAGTGGGTCCATGAGGGCTGTATCCATAGCTATCTAACACAATGCTCAGATTAGTTGCTTGAGCTGGCCTGTCTCTTGTTAAATTAAACGGCCCCCTCCCCACACCACTCATGGCTTGTTGCTAAAGGCTCAAAAATCAGAACCTGTCAATAAGGGAGATCAGTGCAGACACAAGCGCGCACACGCAGAGCATTATTACACAAATCACAAGAGTTTTCAAGTTCCACTGCTCAGGAGCTTACAGGAGGGAGCAGGAAAGCTGGACCCTTCCCTGGGGACAAGAGTTTTCTGCACAACCTCACCTGCAAAGCATTCGGCTCACCCGGAGAATGAAACGCAGTAGGGCTAAGGGCCAGAGAAGCACTAAGCAGAGATAAGGGGCAGAGCATGCATGGTGTGGAAGTAGCACTGGATGTGGCTAGAGGGCAGAATATAGGCAATGCGGGGGGACATGGACTTTTCTATCCAGTGTGAAGGACCCAGCCCTGCAGTTAGGAAAGGGGAGCCCCAGGACACATCTGAAGTTTCTCTCCAGTCACTGATGCTCCTTCCAGAAACCACACAAAGCATAGAGGGCTCCCAGATCCTGCAGATGATAAACAGAAGGGCAGCAGGACGTTTAGATTAGCACAGAGCAGTCCGGGTGCCAATGGCAATTTATTGTAAACATGAAAGGAGAGCGTGCAATTGCTGCTGAAGTTACCATAGAAGGCACCTAGGAGAGAGAAGCAGCAAAGCAGAGCTCAGCACAGGCAAACATCAGCCCTTACTTGAATAGTCACAGCTACTCTACACTGAAGAGTTACATCGGCACAGCTACGTCTCTCAGTTAAACAGGCCTTAGCACAAGCCCCATGATGAGTCCGAGTCAGCTGGCACAGCCAGCCATGGGTGTCTAATTGCAATGTAGACAGACCCTCAGAGCACCCAACTGGAAACTCATCTTACTAGGGAGCCCCCCGGATGCTGGCATTTCAGACATATTAAGACATATTTTTAAGAGGCCACTGATTTCAAGTGCCCATTCTGAGATGCCTGAAAAATCAGGCCTCAAGTATCTCAAGTTGCACACTCAGGATCAGTGGCCTCTTTTGGAGGCTTTGTGCATCAGCCCTTTAATTCCTTCAGCCCATTAGTTCGTTAACATTTGCACTCCTGTGACAAGCAGATTAACACCCAGCACAGGCTTCACACACCCAAATAAAATGGCCACATACAAGAGGTTACAAGCACTGTACTGCATCAGCTGCATACACCTTAACCCCTTCCTTTCCTGTGAGGTTAGGATTAGCTCCATTGCACAGGTGGGGAAACTGAGGCACAAAAAGCAACATGACTCTTCCCCCAATTCCCAGAGGAAGTTAGGATACAGAAAGCTCTGCCACTGATTCCCAGTTCCATTATCTGACTCCCTAGACAGACATGTGGTCCAAGTGGCCAAGGAATGACCCCTGAGCACCATTCTCAGTACTGTCCTGATCACCACGCACCCAGCAAGGCTCCCTCACCTGAGAGAGTGCCCCTGCCCCAGCTGTGAGAACTAGTCCCAGCCCCTTTGCTGGCTAGAGCAGGTCCCTATGCCAGCTGGCTGTGTGGCTGGCAGATAGGGTGACCTGTGTTAGTTAATGAAGGAGAGGGCTGTCGGCCTTCTCCTCAAGCCCCATCCTTCATGGTGGATAGGCAACAGGCTCTGAACACTGAGCAACCTTGCAATGAAAAATAATAATAAATCCCCACACAAGTTTCCACTAAGGAAACACCACCCATCCTTTTACATAAAGGGAAGGGAAACACTTGACCCTCAGAAGATTTATCTGCTGCTAATGCAGGGCTGACAAGCCAGCTCAGAGCATTCCCACTTTTCACAGCAGAAGTGACCCCTTTGGGTGGCTCATTCTCCTAGTCTCTCCTTCATCCCATTGGCCCTGTACCAATGCACTACAAATGCTAGCAGTGCTTACAGTGGAGTCATCACTCCTTTCCAGTCCAGCGATGCTCCTCCCAGATCTGAAAGTTGGGATCTTCATTACAAGTTGCTGGGTCAAGCAGGATTATTTATAACTACAAATCAAAGCCCTGTAGCTAAAGGAGATTGGCTCCATAGACAGATTTAGGAATGCGTATACATAGAGGAGGTATGTATAGCACTTACAGACAGTAGCAATAACACTCCCGTCTGAGAGCTACCAGCACCCCTGCTCTGTCCTGGGCTAGGAAGCACCTTCCACAGATGGTCTCGGGTGGAACTTCTCTCCTGGGCTGATTCACTCAATGCAGGAACACAATCCTAGATTACAATGTAATTATTTTCCTTATTGTTCTTATTCATCCCTTAATTTTTTTTTTAAACTAGGCTACTTTCCGTCATGAATTTCTCCCAGTTTGGACAGTGAAACATGGACCCCAAAGTCGCTAACTTTTGTTCTAGTCAAGGTTGCTCTCAGCTTCTCCAGCACTAGAACAATATTGTGATATTTGTATCGAAGCCACCAAGGGGGAGGGGGGGGTTATTAGTTAAAGATGCTGGCTCTGTAATTTACAAAACATTTCGAGGAAACATCCCTATTGATCTTAGGTTTTGTTAAAAAATACATACAGAGCCTGGGCCAAATCTTGAAGTCCTGCTCAGGCAAGAAATGCCTATTGACTGCAATGAAGGTTTTGTTTGAGTAACGCCTGATTTAAATCCTAAAGAACTTCAGGATTTGGACCCGTTAATTTGGGGATACATTGGGCCCAACAGCCTATAAACGAAACTCAGTAACCTTCTCCCGCCCAGAAGTGGAGTTGGTTTACAATCCACTGTGCAGTGAGACTGTAGGGCCCAGTCCTCCAACGCTGCCATGTAGCTCTTGATCCGTGAGCAGCCCCATTGACCCCAGCGCGACTACCCCCGTCAGCAAACACCACAGCCGCTAGGCAGCACTTGGCGAAACATAGGGTGACCAGACAGCAAACGTGAACAATCGGGAGTGGAGAGGGGATAATAGGAGCCTATGTAAGAAAAAGACCCCAAATCAGGACTGTCCCTATAAAATCGGGACATCTGGTCACCCTAGCGAAACAGGGCAACGCGGAGGGACCCGCCGCTGGGTTAGCGAAGGCCATTCAGTGCACAGGTGCCAGGCAGCGCCACCTGGCCGCAAGGACACTGCTAGGGGTTCCCAGCCATTCCTGGGGCCCTAGGAAGCGCCTTACCAACCAGAGACAAAGACAACGGGTCTGCTGCTGCCATGCCAAGCACCTCAGCCCCCCTGGAGTAACAGCTCCCCACAGCTCCCTGGCTGCAGCCCCTGCTGCCCCAAACACGCACTAGGGCCCCTGGGACGGGACCAGCCTCTCAGAAGACCCTGGCGAGTTCCCCCCAAGCCAGGTGCTCTTCCCAGGCTCCCGCACACAATGGGCTGCCCGCCCCCCAGCCCCCCGCGGAGAGCAGCGGTGGGTGTGGCAAGGCCCTTTCGGACCAGGAGATGGGAGAGGATCGGACCTGTGCTGGGTAGTTATACCCTGGCCTGCCCCCTCGCTAAATCCCGGGGGATCTGCCTGGGCTGGGGCGGGCACCTTCCAGCCCCTGGACAGCAGGAGCGGTGCCGGGCGCACGCCGCGCTCAAAGCGAGGAGCAGGCAGCGGCGCCCAGCCTGCGATCCCGCCGGCGGCTGGGCACTAGGGACCGGGTCTGACCCCGCTGCCCCCGGGAGAACCCACCGCAGCGCCCCGCCCGTGCCCGCAGCCCCCCGGCCCGGGCAAACACACCCAGCCCGCGCGGGGAAGCGCGACCCCAGAGCCAGGGCTGCCCGGGCACAGCCCCGAACGAGCCGCGCTTACCGCTCAGCCTGTCCATGCTGCCGGGGGTGGACGGGCGCGAGGCGGCAACGAGGGGCGCGGGGTCCCGGCCTGGAGCGCCCGGTGTCCGGCCAGAGGATGCGCCTGTCTCGCCTGGTACAGAGACGTCAACCTTTAAACCAGCTGCCCCGCCCGCCCTGCGCTTCCCCGGCGGGGTGCGGGGTCTTAGCGCCCGCCTAGCCCAGGCGCCGCCGCACCAGCGGCACAGCCCCGCGCTAGGCTCAGCTGGGAGGACACCTCTGCCGCCTCCTGCCCCTCCTCTCCCCCCCAGCCAGCCCCCGCCCCTCGCTCCTGCCCCCCACATCTCCCTAGCCAGCCCCCACCCCGCCCACCTCTCCGCCCCCCAGTCAGCCCCTCGCCTTGCCCACTGCTCCTGCCTCCCACATTCTCCCCAGCCAGCCCCCACTCCAGCCACCTCTCTGACCCCACATTCCCCACTGCTCCTGCCCCCACATTTCCCCAGCCAACCCCTCATCCTGACCACCTCTCCCCCCCAGCCAGCCCCACACCCTCCCGTGCTTCTGCCTCCCAAGGTCCACCCCACAGCCACACCTTACATCCACACACCTCTCCTGCTCCCCCACAGCTAGCACCTCACTCCACCCACACACTCCCCTCACACCCAGAGCCTCACCGCAGCCACCCAGCTCTCCTGTTCCCCCCTTGCCTCTGAGCCAGCAGCACCTCACCCACCCCAATCCCTCAGCCTCTCACCCAGAGATCCCTAAGCACTGTGCTGCCACACCCTGTTCCTCTATTTGCCACACACACACCAGCTTTTCTCCCCCTCCCCAATACCTGTCCACCAGCAAAGCTCAAATGTGGTGGGGTGCTGAGCAAGCCAAGAGGAACACAAGCAAACCGCAAATCAGGCAGAGCTGAACAACAGGGGATACTTTTAACAAAAAACAACAACTCTTCTCTTGTTTCCTGAGTCAGCACTTTTACTGTACATGGCCTGCCTGAGGATCCTGGGGTGAGCGTGAGTCTGTGTGGGGTGGAGGAAAGCTGAGTCTAAAATGAGGGGCGGTGATCAGGATGTTCTCCCCCTGCCCTTACACTAATCCCCCCAATACACCCCCTTACTCATTTCCATAATGACAGGCGCAAGGCTTTCCTAGCCTGAGAAATAGGCCAGCTTTCAGTTTCCTCCCAGGTGAAACCCTAATCACTCTCCTTCCCCTCTGCTGTGCTTCTGTAACTCCCAAGCTGCTTTTCCTTTCAGGGTTCTGGGGTGTTCCCCTTGTACTCGGGATCTTGCATCACAGCTGGGGTGACAGGTGACATCTCACATGGCAGGGAGTAACCATCTGGAGTAGTAGAATTCCCATAAGTACACAGTCTGTGTGGGAGTGAAGCCCAAGGGGTTCATCCTGATCTGGGCTTGGAATTCATCACCTGCTTATCTTCTGCTGGCTTTACAGGATGGATCAGGGTAGGGTATGTTGTTGATAATCACTGGGACTGAACAGACACTCCTGGCAGTGCTCCCCTAATGCTTTTGTGAGGTTCAAGTGTGCAAGGGGTAGAGGTCAGCCCCCAGCCAGTAACACTGACCCTGCTGGGCTCCTGCCTGCACAGACAAAGGGGCTGGCATGTTTTGAGTCCTCCACACCCAAGTGTGTGTTCGGGGAAAGATGGATTTGCAGTGTTGTCTACCCAGAATAGATAAACATGGACAGTGTCAGTGGAAACTCCCCCCGAATCCCCAACACTGCTTTCCCTATGTTTCCAAGTCATTGTGGAAATACCAGCTCTGTCCAGAGAAGTTCAGACTCTCAGGTCTGCTGGTACCTCAGCCTCTCTGCTGAGATTGCAAACACGGGGGCCAGTTAATGTTTCTCCTGGCAGTCATTTTCATGATGTGCACATTTGTTTGCAGAGAACTCCCAGACTCATCTCACAGGACCTTTCAAATCCTTGTGACTTTTAGGCACTACTACTCCAGGACCAGAGCTGAATGAGTGATGCAGAGGCAAATACCTCTATAGCCCATTAGCACCCCCAAGAGCCAACTAGCCCCCAGGAGCCAGCTGCCTTCCCAGACACGCTCCCTCCCCTGTGCTCCCTCCCTAACCCCATCTGGGAACCCAGATTGCTTTATTTTCTCAGAGCACATTGGGTTTGCTGCAGCTAAACTGCAAATAGATCTTTTCCTCCAATTCAAATTCTGGTTAGTGGTGGAAGGCACACGCAGGCCACAGCCTTCAAAGCAACTATAGAAATGGCCAGCTGGGCCCAGACAGGCTTGTGGTTGTGGCCTGCAAAGCACTAAAATTAGCAGATTAGAACCAGCCAGAACAATGGTCTTCATGGAAAGATTTTAATGCCCCCACCTCACCCTTCTCCTTGTGGTGGCTGAACTCCTGGGGGAGCAGAGCATAAGGTAAACACTACTTGCTGCAGGGATTGGCTCCTTAGAATTCAGTAGGCTGCCTCACTGGAGAAAAGATCTGATGGGATGGGAATATAGCCTGTACTGCTACAGACATGGTGAACACAAAGGTGACAAGGAGACAGCCCTGTCTGCTGCCCCCTTAAGGTATATCCAGGAACAGCACGTCTGCTAATAGCATATTCCGCCAGCCAAGGAAATTGCTCCCAGTGTGTTTGGTAAATCTTCTCGAAGCCCTGAGCAGCCCTGCCAGATTTTTTGCACCTTCCTTGCTTTTTGAGAGCAGCTGCCTCCATTTGTCCTTTGTACTTTCATTATTTTTTTCTACCGCATGACCTTTCCGGTCAACCTCTCATGGGCCCAACAGAGTTTTGCCATTGATTTCAGTGGGAGCTGGTTTGGCCCACCAGTATTCACACATAGCTTGTTGCTGGGTGAGCCTAAGTGGATGGGGTTAGGTAAGTGAAGGAAGGTGCTTTGCCTCCATCATCTTGGGCCCTTTGGCATGCTGGCTAAAATCTGTGTCTCCCCTGCTGAGGCTTCCGTTCCCAATTTACCCTAAAGACGAAGGCCTGTGTGGGAGAATAGGGCCCTTTTTCTCCCCTGCCACGGAGTGAGGAGCAGGAATACCACGGCCAGAGGGCTCATGCTGCATGCAGTACAATGACAATACAGTGGGACAAACTACAAGAAGAGGGTGGCAGGGTGCTGGGCTTCAGCTCTTCCCTTTTGCCCATCCTCCTGTAGGGTCACACAGGGGCGCTCCACAGGGCAGCTGCCCCAGGGCACACCACATAGGTACAATCTTAATAAATAGTAACACCCAATACCAGCACCTAACAGATGGCAGCCCTGCATCTTTCCCAAGAGATCCTGCACTTCAACTGAGTCTGAAACGAAACGAAACAATTAGCTGCAAACTTCTTCCATTTTGACCGGTTCGTGGGGAGGATGTTTCCTGGCAGGTTTCCCCTGGAAGATCACAAACTTGGAGGAACACCATGCCTCCCCCTAGGAAAGAGTTTATTATTGTGCCCCCAAAATAAATACGAACACTGCCTGCCAGGAACAATTATATTCTGCCAGCGTGTACTAGTGGACTGATCACAGGGCTGGGAGCCAGGGATTTCTAAAACTGGCTCTGCCTGACAGTCCACACTGCATGACCTTCAATAAGTCACTTAACCACTCCGTGCCTCAGGTTCTCCACCTGCACCACAGAGATAAACACACCTCTCCCACCAAGGGGATGTGAAGAATATTTAGTTAGTACTCATAAAGTGTTTTGAAAATGAAAAGTCCTCTGTGAGTGCTAAGCAACATTATTAGTATTTGAAGCTTTGAATCTTCTAGGGATTATCACGGGAGCTGCTGCTGGAGACAGAGGTTTCTCATAGCCCCAAATAGCTGAGCTTGATTTAGGGAGATGCAGTTTTATGTGGGTGAAATCATTATAAATACAATTGGCTGCACTTACTGCTGTGCTAAAGTAGACAGAAGCAATTACCAGCACAATATTGCACTCTTCACTTCATTCCACAGCCCATTCCATGCTGAGGTAAAAGCTTAAAGACTCATTGCTGCTTGCTGAAGACATATTTTCTTCCTGCTGCTCCAGTCTCATGGTGTCAGCCAGGGGGATATACAATGGTGCCATGTACCATCACAGCAGGGCAGAAGGGCAATGGGTCAGAGTGGGTAGTTCCCCTGTCACACATTGGGAACCTGATGCCAGTGCTCTGTGTATTGAGTTTGGTGGCCTCAGCCTAGAACAGGGGTCGGCAATGTTCGGCACGCGGCTCGCCAGGGTAAGCACCCTAGCGGGCTGGGCCAGTTTATTTACCTGCTGACGCGGCAGGTTTGGCCGATCGCGGCCTCCACTTGCCGCGGTTTGCCGTCCCGGGCCAATGGGGATGGCGGGAAGCCGCGGCCAGCACATCCCTCGGCCCGCACCACCTCCCGCCGCCCCCATTGGCCCGGGACGGCGAACCGCGGCAAGTGGAGGCCGTGATCGGCCGAACCTGCCGTGTCAGCAGGTAAATAAACTGGCCCGGCCCGCTAGGGTGCTTACCTTGGCGAGCCGCGTGCCGAATGTTGCCGACCCCTGGCCTAGAAAGTAACATGAGGCAAATGCAGCACAATCAGCAGCAAGAGGCTGGTTCTCCCTGGGGAGAATTCAGCACTCACCCGAGGATGGCCTCGGTGGTGGTGCTCACCTGATGAAGGGGATGAAACCCAGCAGATGATAGAAACCAGCATGGAAAATTCCCAATACAGGTTTTAAAGATGATCATTGGCGACAGAGCTGGAACAGGCCCATTAGGTTATGGAGTCCTTTCACTTTGCAAGAGCAGAAAATTATCCTCACTCCCATAACAGAGAACATAAGAACTGATACGACACTGGAGTGGGAGCTTGCTTTGCTGGGCATGGACCGGAGAGCACAGGGTGGGCACTCCTGGGACCTGCCTGAACATTCACTCGAGAGCAAACAGGAAATCAGAGAAACATACAAGACAACAGGCAAATGGATTTCTGTTGAAATAGCATATTAGTAAAAACATCAAACAAGCAACATAGCTCTACAATTTCCCCCAGAGTTAGAGAGAGTCCTTGCAAATGTCTTTATTACCTCCCTCCAAGAGGCTGCTCTAGCAATTTGATCTGGGACAGGGGACGCTACTAATGGCTGAGAATCAGGAAAACTCCAGCAGACAAAATAAAAAGGGGAGATGCAGCTGATTCAATTTCTAACAACAGTCTAGCATGCCTCCTTCCGCCTCTCATAACCAGCTACTTCCATACCCGCTTACAATCTCATGAGTAGACTCCAAACAGACTCTAAACCAGCTGCTGCTACTTCAGGACAATTCCTAACCAGAGAGATAGGGCCTAAGTTAGAGAGTTCAAAGTTAGAGCAGCATCCCAACTCCCCCAAAGTCCAGGCCTGGTTGGATCTGGGATTTTGGTTCAGGCCCACTTTGACTCCTTACAGCCACAAAACCCCTCTGCAGAGGTGCTCTTAGGGACATATCCACCCCAGATCTTGGGCTTTATGCAGTACACTTTGTAAAGGGCTTGGATCTGTTACTCTGGTGTAAAATTACCAACAGTGGCTTTGGATGTGGGAAGAGGGGGACAAACCACTGGTCTGTTATTTGCAGGAGGTGAAATTTTCAGGTATGGGTGGAAGGAGCCTGTGATTTGGAAATATGAAGGTTGGGAAACCTGTTTCATAGCACAATCCTGACAGAATGACTCCCATGATCAATGTCAAATCACTCTGCCAT
This sequence comes from Trachemys scripta elegans, assembly GCF_013100865.1. Taxonomy (NCBI): domain Eukaryota; kingdom Metazoa; phylum Chordata; order Testudines; family Emydidae; genus Trachemys; species Trachemys scripta. Next base: position 21,305,366 of record NC_048305.1, on the reverse strand, counting down.
GGCCTCTTATTAAAGCACCACCCCAGTGCCAGGGAAACTAGTGACAAATACTCCACCCAGAGACAGTTCTGCTTCTACTGCCTATATTTCCTTTCCCCTGTGCTTTAATTCCCAGGGACTGTTTTCAGGCAGTGCAGGAACACGTCTCTTGGAAGCCTCAGTTGCTGCTTATTTATGATCCCTCCTTCTGAAGTCATAATCATCTGCTTGTGACATCACAGATGGCTCTGTGGAGAGAGATGTGATGTCACAAGCAGATAAGTACTTTTGGGGAGGGGAAAGGAATAAGCAACAGAGGAATGTCAGACCCTGATGGGCTGAGATCCTGTTTGCAAATGTCCCCAGTATTTAAACAAAGAACAGGTGAAAGGAGATGCTGGGAAGACAGAGTCTCTCAGCAGGGACTGTCCCCCTGGCTCTGGCTTTTTGGCCGCCCCAAGCAAAAAAAAAACCAAAAAACCTGCAACGCGGCCGGAGCGCAGGTGCAGGGGGACCGGAGGGGGGAGGGGGAAGGAGGAGGGAGCAGGCGAGAGAGAGAGAGAAGGGGGCGGCCAGGGCTACAGCAGGGGTGCTGCCACGCGGCACCTCCTGCTGCGTCGCCTCCTGCCGCGAGGGCTCTGCTCTGGTCGGCGGGGAGGGAAGGAAGAGGACTGCCCTGCAGGGCACTCTGGTTCTTCGCGCCGTCGCCCCCTACAGGGCGGCTCGAGTGGAACAAGAACAATAACAACAACAAAAAGCGACCGTGCCGCCCTAGGATTGGGCAGAATGCCGCCTCCAACAATCTGCCACCCCAAGCACCAGCTTGCTCAGCTGGTGCATGGAGCCGGCCCTGCCCCCTGGAGAAGGCTTTGCAGTTTGCCATGTCAGGTCGGTGGCCCTTTAGATAGGACAGGGGGACGATAGGCTCATCAGTGAGCCCTCTGGAGCGAGAGATGGCGCATGTTCCAGTCTCTCAGCTCTGGGCCCTGGAAGTGTTGCAGATGACATATCTTGTAATGATCCCCTATGATTTGTATTGGCAATGCCCTACGGGGCTCGGCAGCTTCTGAGCTCCCCTGGCAGCTGAGGATGGGATGGGATGGGAAAGCAGGGGAGGGAGAGAACACAATTGTGGCGCTGCCAAATTGGGCCATGTTATTTCTACCAGATGCCAACACAGACTAGGCCTGTAGGGAGGGAGTCTATGTTAGCAAGGGGTGAGATGGTCCAGGCCAGCTCCATTCACTTTCCTCTTTCAGTACAAGCCCACCGGGTAGGGCTGACAAAGTGGGAGGGAGACTGCTGCCCCCTCCCCCAAGCACTGAGAAGAGAGGCAGTTTAAGTATACCAGGAACCCTCTGACTATCAATGGCTAAATTAGATGGCAGGGCCCTGCCTGCTGGGAGTTTCAGGAACCCTGGTGGGAGAGAGGAAACCTCTTCCTCTGGCTCCTGAAGGCGCCTGGCCAGGCTGTGCAGCGTGAGTGGGTGATACCGGGCCAGGAGCCCAGGGTGTGAAGGGGCAGGGGACGGAAAAGGGGCCAATCTTTCACTGAACATGTGCTGCAGATACCCCCTCCTCCACTGGCCTGGGATTTACAGCCACTGCAGGTGAGGGTGGGGGTCTGGGATGGCCTGAAACTCTAGAAGGTTCAATACATAAACAGTCTCACACCCCGCCCCCAATCGCATTAGAATAAAAAAAGAACATAAAGGAAACAAAGAGCATAAAAATATCGGAGAGACTTCAATTCACTCTACGGAGTTCCAAAGAGAGTGGCCGTGCCTCCTATTGTACAATAGAGAGAGTTATACAGAGCTTCAATATAGAGATCTTTCTATATATATATATATATATATTTATAGGTATGTATATATTTATAGTGTATTGCGTTTAAAACAGCCGTGCCTGCTTCTTCAGCTCGTTCCTCTTCCACAGGGCCAGGCGGTCGAACTCTGCAATGGTCATGCTGAAGATCTGATAGAACTCGTCCTGTGACAGGTGGCGCTGGGGGGACAGCAGAGAGGGGCATGAGGCGGAGCGTACGGACCTGTGACAGCAAGAGGGAGGGCGGCTGCCATGGCTCATAGCTGACAGTGCCTGTGCAGATGCCATTGTGACTCTGCGTGAGCATATGCAAGCGACTGCCTCTGGGTGTGTGTGTGCGCACGCCTGTCATTGTGACTATCCAAGTGTTATTGTGTACAGCTCTGTGTGTCTCTGTGTATGTGCAATTGTAAGTGTGACCAGGTGCAATCGTGACTCTGATGAGCACACACGAATGCCTGTGAGTGTGCGATTGTGGCTGTGCAGAGCTGAGCGTGTGCGATTGCGGCTGTGTGTGAGCATGATGTGTCTGAGTGGGATTGTGTGTGAGTATCTGTGACTGTGGCTGCGTGTGAGCATGACCGCGTGCTAGCGTGTGCGTAAGTGACCCCCTTCCTCGGCCTGCGGTTGGGGCACAGATTTGCACTGCCAGTGCCAAACCCCGAACCCTGGTGATCTCTCACTCTCACCCAGCACTGGGGGCTTTTGTTGGCTTCAGGCAGCCAGCCCCCAAAACGGGTCAGTGACCTTCTAGCCTGAGCTTTTCAAAGGAGGGTGGCTTGGGAAGCATCCGGCATGGGGGATCCCCTCTGAATTGTCCCAGATCTCGACGGGGTGGGGAGGAGTGATAGCTTTGGTATGATGCTGTGCTCCACAGGGTGATGTCCATGCAGACAGCATTAACTCCTGCTCCATCTGCAGGGAGGTTAGGTCTGAAACACCTCAGGTCTCCATGTGGGAGATGACATCTAACAGGCAGGTGGGCAGCTACCTTTGCTCCATTCATACTTCCTCCCCCAGCCCTAGCTGCACTGGGGGAGGAGGGATACAGTGTCAGAAGGGAGAGTCCAGTGGTATTCTCCCCAGCGGGGAAGGCTTTGCTTACCTCTAACCGAGTCCTGTCCACATCTTTGGGCAGCTGGTTCCTCCCCCTGGTGGTCACCATGAGCAGCTCGTAGGGGTATATCTGCAGAGAGAGACGAAGAAACGCTTTGGGGTTGGTAGGCTCTCTGAGCTGTGAGCCAGGGAGCAGTCCAGACGGGCACAGCTAGAGGGAACCCACAGCAACAACACAGTGGCTAGTCCTTGGGCCTGTTCTGTTTGGCTCAGGGATGGTGCTTCGCGGGGGCCACAAAGGTGCAGGCCCAACTCCCACAGCAGAATGGAGCTCACGCTGACACTGCAAGGCAGGGATGCTGCTCTGATGGAGCGGCTGCCCTGAGGGGCGACACTAACCCAGCTCCCCATCTGCCCATCTCCAGGCAGAAGGCGAAGACTGCTTGGCTTGTCACAGAAGCCAGTGGTTCCCAAACTTTTTACTCAGGCAACCCACCAACTGCATTTTGTCTTTTTTTGCAACCCACCATTACGTACATGCACCCTCTGCCCTGGCACCTCAACCCTAACCCCGGCCCAGTGTAGAGGAAAGGCCTTGTGGGCAGGGAACGAGCCTGCCCCCTGCAGCAGTGGCTCCTGTCCCATGACGCTGGGACCAGCTCCCTGCTCTGGGTGTTGCGACCTGGCACACAGGGTTGTAGCACCACTCGGGTTCGGTCCAGCTGGTGGTGCTGCAACCCGTGTGCCAGGTTGCAAAACCTGGAGCGGGGAACCGGGCCCAGCCCTGCAGGACTGGAGCCAACAATATGGGGCGAGTACAGAACAGGCTCAGAATCCATCTCCCCAACCCCTCCAGGGTCTCTCCTCTGCACCAGGCCGGGAGAAATGTATGTTTGCCTAGGCCAGAGCCCAGTGATGGGTTAACCTGGTTCTGGATGTAGCGATCCAGCTAAAACCTTCTTGGGACCCACTGGTGGGTCAGGACCCACTGTTTCAGAAACACTGGTGTAGGCGATGACCTAGCATCCTACCCAGCATCCCCTCTCCACATCTAATAGGTTCAGCCTCCACAGCTGGGTGGGAGCTGCTGCTGCTGATCCCAGCATGACAGCTGTGGTCACCCACCTCATCAGTTCTTCCCCCAGCATGCACCTTGCTGCTGGGCAAAGCGTTTTGAGACACCTGCAACGTAAACCATGCTCAACTGCAGCCCATTCTGTTGGAGCTGATAGCAGGAGGGACAGGATTGAGGGAAAGTGAAGCCAGGGCATGTCTGAGGAAAGAGAAGGTGTCTGAAAAGGTCTCCGTTCAAACATGGGCTCTGAGACCAGCCCAGGACACAAGAGATGGAGGGACAATCTCCAAGGACCCTGCCCTGGTGGCATTCGGACATTAGATGGCATCACTGACTGGATGGCAGCTGTTCCCCACTCCAAGGAGAGTCTTACCTTGTATTCTGTAAGGAGAGAAAGAGAAGGAAAGAGACAAGAAACGAGTCAGTCAGCAGCCTCCGAGCTTTCCCTTTGCCATCAGGCGAGAGCCCCGACTCCCCACAGGAGACACGGCCCCACGTGTGTTCTCCCCTTGTCTGTCCTGCCTCTGGCAGCTGCTCCCAGGGGGCTGGCCTGAGGGTGGGGTTACAGTGTGCAAGCTGCTCGCTCTCACGCCCACAGCTCCTGGAATCCCACTCATTGTTTCGAACGCAGCTCAGGAGGAAGGGAGGCACCAGCAACACTAAGGACAGCTCAGCACAGCTCCATTGAGAGCGCTGGTGAAGTCAGGGCCTGATCCTGCAGGGTGCTCAGGGCCCTTCCCCAGCATTGACTTCACGGGAGTGGAGGGTGCACAGCTGTCTGCAGCATGGTGGGGCCTATGAGAGACGCTGCCAGGTGCTTTAGGCCAAAAGGTACTTGTTGCTTTTCAGAGGTTTTTAAAAAGCTTTTCATAACATGAGCCCAAGTCATCCCTGCGCTGGGGCTGAACTCAGCACTGGGCAGGGGGGGCAATGGTGGGTCTACACCAACTAACCTGACCCTGCTGCTAATGGCCCCTAGGCAGGCGGGAATAGCCAGGGCGCAGTACTGTTCAATGAAGGGGATATGAAATGCCCCTCATATGCACTATGTGCTGGGGGCAGCCCAGAGTCGGCTATGCTGGCTCCCTGCCAGCCAGAGGGAAAGTCTCTGTCATGAGAATTCCCGGGACGATGGATCCACCACCATTGCAGCCCCTTGATGCAGAGACGAATTGGGCCCAATATTCATAGGAATAGTTTCATTACAATATTTTTGCATTTCAAAGGAAACAGTGCTATGGCTTAGCTTTAACCCTTCCCCTGCTGGGTTTGCAACCCCAACACTGCAGGAATTTGCTAGGGGATGAGAACTGGAAAGAAAAACTAACTGGATAGTGACAGAACAAGAAGCGATGGTCTCAAATTGCAGTGGGGGAGGTCTAGGTTGGATATTAGGAAACACTATTTCACTAGGAGGGTGGTGAAGCACTGGAATGGGTTACCTAGGGAGGTGGTGGAATCTCCATCCTTAGAGGTTTTTAAGGCCCGGCTTGACAATGCCTTGGCTGGGATGATTTAGTCAGGGTTGGTCCTGATTTGAGCAGGGGGTTGGACTAGATGACCTCCTGAGGTCTCTTCCAACCCTAATCTTCTATGGTTCTAAAGCAAGAAACCGATTAGCCTATTTTCATTCCCCAAGCTGGCAGAAAAGTAAAAAGCAATAGCAGGAATGGTGACAAATACACCGATTGTTTTTTCAGTTTTACAGTGTCAGGGGCCATCAGTAACACAGCTTTGAAACACGTCATTAGCAATGTGAGGGTGTCCCTGATCTGCTGCCGCAGGGCCAGCTGGGGGCTCTAGGCAAGAGCACAAACCAGTGTCGCTTGTGCAGGCCTTGCAGGCTGTCGTGTTCAGAGCTCAAAGCCGACTCTGCTGTGCAGGAGCTGGAGGAGAATACCTAGAAAGCTCTCACTCCCATAAGAAGGGCCACTCTGGGGCCTCAGCAGGATGGCAGTGTCCCTTTGAAGCACATTGCCACAGGCTCTAGCAGCACATACTGTAGGACTGCTAAGGCTTCCCAGGCACTGTGCCCTGCTTACCTCGCATCCCCCAGTTGACGGCGTTTGTGCTGTCGTAGTGGAAGAGTTCAGCACTGGGGGGCTGCAGGAGAAATGAGCACACGGAGGGGTCAGCACGAGGGGAGTTTAGATAAATACTCAGCCCTTCTATCTCACCTTCCATCTGGGGATCTCAAAACGTTCTACAAATCTTATAATTAATCCACCCCGAGGTAAGTATCATTCCCCTCATTTTACAGATGAGGAAACTGAGGCACGGGGAGGTGAAATGACTTGCCCAAGAGCACATAGTGAGTTAGTGGCAGAGTCAGGAATACCACCCAGGTCTCCTGACTCCCAGCCTATGCATCAATCATGGGACCATTTCTAAAGTCCTTGTTGCCCAAAGTTACACAACAAAGACATCACTCTGGAAAGCACACACCTCCCCACACTCTGAAGCAGAGATTCTTTTTCCCTGCATCTGAACTCCAGGAATCTGGAAGAGATTTTACTTTCAGGGTAGGGCACTTGTCACTCCCAGATTCCCAGGACTGGGTGAGACTTTTCTGATCTCTAGTTTCTACTTGGATTCCACACAAAATACACCTGGGAATCTCTGGATGGTGCAGTGCCTGGAGGCAGGTGCTATGCCAGGGTGCCTCTGTTCCAGGAATGCATGTACCTCCAGAAAGAGCTCCCCCAATTCTGAGGATCCTGAACCCCAGACTGAGGATTCTGAACCCAGGCACGAAGAGGTTTCAATAGCCATGAGGATACTACCCTAGACCTGCCCCCTCTCCATTCCACAGGAGGTGTATGTACCCCGCCTGTGCAGCCACTCGCCCACAAGAAACATTCCGAAACACCGCCACCTGGTGGCAGATCAGGGGTAGCCAGTGACACTCACCCTGTGCAGCCCGTTCCTTCTGTAGGCAGGGAGGGATGCAGATTTCGAAATGAGGGGATCTGAAAAGAGAAAAAACAAGCTGCATAATCCCAAGAGCTGGGACTAGTCTCTTGTGCCTGGGAAAACCTCAGCTACTGAGCCAAAGCCAAGGCGTCTGGTCCCCAAACACAGCCCAGAGGAAGGAGGATGCCTGCAGGGTCTAGCCCGGGTGACAAAGCTCCCTCATAGCCACAACATTGGCAGGTGCATCAGAGAAAGGAGAAATGCAGTGCTGCAGCTGGCCCCTCCTGCAGGCGAATGCAGGAGCCCATTGGACACCTTGCCTTTACACTGCGGGGTTGGTTCCTCTGCACTTTATATTGCTGAGTCTCCCCTTGCAGGCCCCTATTCCAGTCACTTCCCTCCTAGCTGAGGGCTGGATGCCCCTTGGAAAGAGCCCTTGGATTCTGCTCCCAGTGGCTGAGTGGGCTGTCTCCCTGGGGAAAGAGAGACCAGGACAGAGACTCAGAGCACGGAGCGCTGAGTCACTGTGGGCCCAAGCAGCAGGCCAGGAGGGGCCTCTCAGGACCTAGAAGACTTTGCAATATGCACTCTGCCCCTCCACCTGAGGTGACAGACACTAATGCAAGAGGCCTCCCATCTCCACTAGGAGTGGGTACATAGGAATATCACCATGTTCCATGGGGGAAAAAGACTTAGGGCGTGTCTACAATCTTAAGTCAACCTATTTTAGGTCAACATAGAGGTCTCTTTCTGTCGGTGGTGCACGTCCTCACCAGGAGCACTTCTACTGACTGAAGAGGGGAAGTGTAGCGGGCAATGAGCCAGGGTCTCAGCTCCACACAGGTCCCCGCCGGGGACTTCTCGTCTCCCCACTCGCAGCCAAGAGCAGGGGGAAGCTGCCCAGGGCTTCTCACCTTCCCACTCCCAGCTGGGAGCAGTGGGGAAGCTGCTTGGGGCTTCTTGCTTCTGGCGCGGAGATCCACATCCAGAGTCCAGTCAGCTGCCATACTCCCAGCAGGGAGCTGGGTCCCTGGTGGGTAGCAGGGCTCCCAGCGGGGACCTGTGTGGAGCTGGGACCCCGGGCTCTCAGCCCACTACACTTCCCCTCTACAGTTGATGGAAGTGCTCCTGGTGAGGACGTGCACCACTGATAGAAGCTTGGAGAGGAGGCCTGGCAGCAGGTCCAGCAAAGCCAGGAAGTCGACAAGACAGCCAACGGCCTATGTAAGGAACTCAGTGTCTACACAGATCCTGTGTCACCCTAACTACACCGACATAAGCCCTACGCCTCTCGTGGAGGTGGAGTTATGATGTTGATGTAGTAGGGCACTTACATCAGCTGTCTTATGTTGACCTAACTGTAGTGTAGAGCAAGCCTGAGAGAGAAGGGATTTACCCAAGATGACAGCAAATCAGCTGCAAAGATTGAAACCCCGGAGTCCTGACTTCCACTCTCATGCTCTAATGACCAGACCACACATCCTCCTAAAGGAAAAGCCACCCTGGCCTCTCTGCCTGCAGTGGAAATCCCCCTCCCCACCCCACTTTCACAAGGCCTGCAGATGGAGGAGCACAGAGTGGAAGGGAGGGGGAACATACACATACCACTGTCAGCCAGGTAATGTGTCCGGGGAGCTGCAATGAGAGACAAAGCAGGAAGTCAGCACAGGAAAGAGGCATTTACTGTGATAAAAAGCCCTACCAGGCAAGAGGATCTGGGTTTGCAGAGACTTGCATCCCTCACTTTGCTTCCACGGCCAAGGACAACCTCATTTCACAGCATTCTCTGCTTCTCCCAGCACTACCCCACCCACCCTTCCACCGCTTTCATCTCCACAGCATTTACCCTTTCCCTTCACAGCACCTTCCAAGTGAGCATCTCAAAGTGCTTTATGAATATTGGTGAGCTGAGCCTTCCTACCTGTTGTGGTAACTGGGCCTGCAGACTTACCCTGACTGTGAGCTCAGCTGTAACAAGTGAGTGGAAGTTTATAAAGGTCATAATGTCCTGTAACAACAGCTCTTGATGGGAACAGGTATGCCAGGGAGACAGAAAGACTGAACGAGTCCACACACAAGCCTACTGATCTAACTCAAGAGTTAAGCTCATGCTCGATAAACAAGAAAAGTGTGGAACCAGAAATCAATGAACCAAAACTGGTGTGTCAGAAACTAGGCCTAACTGATGGACAAAATGAAGGGATGGGCTATTCCACCTGTCACTCCCTTTTGGGGTCCTTAATGAAAGAGACATTGGGGAAAAACTTAACTGCTGGAGAGAGCTTCACCATCATGGCTGCCAATCCCACCATATCCTGGGACTCTGGACTTTCTTTGTCCTAATTCTGAGATGCTCTGATCAGACTGGGACAGAGAAAGGGACCCAGATGACACCACAACTTCCACCAGTTCCAGCTAAATCCCAAATACCACCTAGGATATGAGACTTTCTCTCTCTCTCCCCCCGGCATATGTCCTCTTCCTTGCCCATCTTATTTCTTCTCTTTCCTAACCCTCTCCTTTTTAGCTTCTGTCTGGCTTAGCTGGCCAAGACTATGTATTTTGCAACAATGCTGTAAGCCTGTGACCAGAAAGAGGCAGCTAAAAGTAATGCCCTAACCAGCGCAATCCTGGTACGAGTTTGCCAGGTCTTGGATTGGTTGATAAGACCATGACGGGCCTGTGTGTTTCCAGCAGAGAGGTTGCAAGTGAAAGTCAGCACCAGAGACAGAAGCTACGTTTTCCATCTTTGCTGTTCTTTTCTCTCCCTTTGTGTGTTTGTTTTGTTCTGTCTTCTCAGGAAATGAGACTGGACTTTAACAACAGCGCCAGCCCATCTCAACTAACTTTTTTTTTTACTTAAAAAAAAACATCTCTCATACCACCTAAGAGACTGTCTAACAAAGGTTTTTTTTTGTAAAGGAAATGAGGGATGTTGCTAAAATGGAAGCCTAATTTAATACTTGACATTTCAAATGCTTTAACTAGTTTTCCATCTTTTTCTGTATCTTTAATAACAGGTTACTAAGGATTTTTAACACGGTGTTTGCCATGGTACTAAACAGGCTGATTGAAGTCTCCATATACCAAACCCCAAACCTTGTTTAACACTGTTTAATGTTGGACAGAGACCGGGTCATATTAACACCTTTGACTCTCTGTGCCCCTTTATTCCATCTAAATTAATGCAACCCCCCTGAAGGATTAGCCCGCATTTTACAGATGTGGAAACTGAGGCACAGAGCGAGAAAGGGCCACACGGTAAGTTGGTGGCAGAGTGGGGACCAGAACCCAGAGCTTCTGATACCTAGATCCCTACTCTAACCACTAGACATGCTTCCTCTCTACAAAGGCCTGAGAGCAGGGATTCAGGTGGGCCCCTCCTCCATGTCACTGTTAGCAGCTCCTGCAGCATCTTGCAGGCTTGGCCACTGGGGCTGAGGGAGGTGGCTCTGCCCATCTGCAGAGGGGAGACTGCCTCTAAAGCTTTGAGGAGACTGCAGCCTTGGGCAGCTCAGAGCTGCCTTTTAAGACCACAGTTACTCTGGCCATATGGATAGCTGCTAACCTGTTTGTTCACAGTGGCAGCAGGTTCTGCCTCTGCTGCTCCCTCTCCCCCACCCCCCCGAGAGCTGATGCTATTATGGGACTTCAGCTAGAGCGGCAGGGCTTGTGCATGGGCTGGCTTTTCCCCCTACCCTGGGCCTTATATCCCCTGGCGGACTTGACTCCAGGCAGCCCTGAATATCCCTGTTTTCAGAGACTGGCATTACTGAGACCCCATAGCAAGCAGGGGCATCAGCACCAGAGCAGCCAGCAAAGTCCTCCATAGGAACTCAGTCCAACCAAGAGGCCAATTGGAGGATGAGCTGGCAAGTTGTCTATGGTGCCATCTAGTGACCAGCCTGTGCAATTGCATGTGTGTAATTCCTTTGTAGGCCTGAATTTCCCAGTCCACAGAAAATGAAGGTGGGACTGACTGTGTGGCAGCCCTACAAACGTGCAACCCTAACTCACAATGACGAGGGGTTCCCAGAGAAACTCAGACAAGCCCAACGATCTCAGGAGCTGTATTTGTCTTTGTGTTTGTCATGGGCATTTCTTTGCCTCATGGATATAGCTATGGGACCAAACTAACACGAGCTCTGGTCTCCTCAAGGCTTCTCCACCATCTACGCACTCAAACACCCTACCAGATGATATGATGTTATTCTGGCTCCCTGAGGCATTCAAAAAACCAAGCCCAAGCACCAAATACCTGAAGCACAGACCCAAACACTGGGCCCTGCGTGCCGCCTAGGGGCACGTGTGTAAAGGACAGATGGTTCCCTGATGCAGCCATCAGAGGAATGAGTTGTCCAAGACTAATTTCTTGGGGCAAACTATGTCCCTTACAAACATCCAACCTCTCCAGCCGTTGAAAGGCCCTGGTTCAGGTGTCCTTCCTTCCCCACCATGTCAACACCTCATGCCAGGTCGTGCCCTTGTCATGGAAGTAGAAGTGGGAACATAGTATGAGGCGGGAAGAAGAGATGGCAAAGCCAATGGCTGATTTTTGTGATGTGGCCATATAGTTTGAGACCCACCAACTCATTCCCCGCCCCTCCCGGCCACAGAACAGCCCCCTGCTGGGAGAGATTGCTAGCCAGCCCCGTGGATCCTTTTACGCTCACATGGCTGGATCTAATCCAGCCTGTGTAGATCTGGGCATCGGGGGTGAAAGACTGTTTATCTCATTCACAACCCCAAATGTCAGCCAGCTCCCAACCAATTAGAAACCACAAGCTCTTCATCTTGTGTGAGCCAAGAAGCCCGCCCACTGCTGCTACGGTGCTCTTGGCATTCCTTACAGCCGTTCAGTGAGCTCTCGTAGCCGACTGTGTGCAGGGCCTCTCTGCTGCCGGCTGAGCTGCGGGGCGGCGTCCAGGGATCAGCGTAAGAATTGGATCGTGCCTTCATCTCTTCCTTCAGGATCAACCTGCCGATGCCGCTCTGGATCTAGGCACCACGAGGGGAAACGGAAAGGAATATGCTTCAGACACAGGTGTGAAGTTCTCTGCCAATCAGCAGCAGCAGCACCACCCCGCCATGGTGTCAGCACACAATGCCACTAACACTGGACTTTCCTGGTCCTGCACTCAGAGCAGGTAAGGTGCCTCTTGGTGAGCACAATGGTTCCTTCCCCTCCCCAAGCAACACCTGCCCCATAAGGCAGCTCCACGCTCCCCCTGGTCACATTTCATAGGAGAGGGTTCTTGGCCAAAGTCATTAGGTCTGCAGGTGCCTGCGCAAGGGAGGAGAAAGTCCATGAAGGGAAGGAAGGCACCAAAGAACAAGTGAGCCTGAGTGGCCTAGTGCATTGGCTTCCCCTGGGAAGGCCGCAGCCTGGAATGGAGGGGCCCACAGCATGTGGATGGCCCAAGACCCACTCCTGGAGCAGAAGCATTTGGAAAAGGCAGATGCCACAGATTTACTCCAGCTGTGATCTCTGAACAAGGAGACTGGGCCAAGGCAGTCTTTCCTGGCTCTCTGCCATGATCCCTGCCAGGGCGTGTGGCCTCCAACCTTGCTGCCAGCTCTCTTCTCGTCTCCTCTGTTGCATTTCTCTCTCAGGGGAGGAGTTGAGAGGAGATGCCAGTGGGGAGGTGGGGAAAGGATGGAAACAGCTACTCACCTTGTGCATCCCCCGGTCAAACCCATCCTCTTCTCCCCCTGATGAGAATCTGCGGGCTCGCGGTGCTGCAAGGAGACAGGGGGCAGGCCCAGTCAAATGCACAACATGGACAAATACAAACAGCAGGCAGACACCTAGGCGTGATTGCTAGCGATGAGCCCCAGGGTGAATGTGCATGGCAAATAACCCAAAGGCTGAGGGGACTTCAGGTCCAGGGTTCTAGATGTGTCATCATTTTCCATCAGTGCCTACCCTTGATTTAATTTACATGCCCTCAGCACTGGGCCTTCCCTGGGGAATAAAGGCTCAAAGCCAACACCTCCCAGAAAGTGACACATGCGGAGGTTGTTATTGAGTTTCCTGTGGCCTTGGCCACACCCAGGGCAGGTCTGGCTCCCTGCGTTACCTTTGGGCGAACTTTGGAAAGGCCAGTACTCGGATTCTGAGTGGTAGTACGGGTCCGGGGAATAGGCTGGGCTGTATTTGGAGGATTGTGCAATGTCTTCGCTGGTTTTGCTTTTCGTAGCTGCAGGTAGATTGTCTGCAAAAGCAACAGAGCACGAGATTTAGGAAGGAAACCCAAGCTCTGGAGGAGATGCTGTCAGCGTCACCATGGCCGTCCCACACAGACAACCAAGTGCCTCCCAGCTCCAGTAAGTGGAACCCTCCAAACAGGCTTCAGTTTGGAGAAAACAGTTATGGCGGTGCTTCTCCCCAAAGCCTGAGGGGCCAGGTATGTCCCCCAAGCAAAGGGCAGCCAATGGAGGTAGCAAACTGGCTGAGGCTGATGGGTCACCCACCAGACCTGGAGATCCAGCTGGGGGCGTGGCACATCCCCCTGCTCCACTCTCCCCAGTGGCTTGAAGTCTCCTGTCCTGATTGGTAATAGTCCACGATCAAAGTGCTGGACAAACGTTAACTGATCACACCTGGCACCGCCGGGAGGTCAGTAACATCGCCCCCATTCTACAGATGGCGACGCAGGGGCACAGAGAGGGGAAGTTAAGGTCACACAGCAGAGCAGTGGTAGAACTGGGAACAGAACCCTGTAGCTCCTAGCACCCAGCCCCAGGCTCAGTTGCAAACAGCTGCTCTGCACAAAATGGGTCGGAATAGGTTGCCAAGCATTCTGATTGTAAGGGCGCTGTCTCGTGTGCTCCACGCCAGCCTTGCATCTTGCTCCAAGTCCATGGCGCTGAGGTGCAAATGCCGTGACATCATGATGCAGAGCCTTTGGCTGCCAGGCTGAGTTACAAGGTAGCCATCAGGATGGTGCTGATCAGAGCCCACTGTGATGTTGGCTGGTCCTAATTTCTTGCTCTTCCTCTTTAACCTACAATTTTCCTACTGCGCCAACCAAGGAAGCAGGAAAACACAAGGGCTACTGAGATCAGCTGCTCCTCCCTCCCTAGGTAACCTTGCCTCAGGAATGCAATGTCATCACCAGAAAAGGGCAGTAAAAGTGCCATGGTGACCTGGGAGCCTGAGCAGAGATCCAGAGGCAAGGAGCACAGCCCCGGGACAGTGCAGAGGGAAGGAGTGCGCTTCCCAGAGGGCATGTTTGAAGGGATGGGGGGAGGTGACTTTGGCAGTACCAGGCTGTGAGGAGGCTGTGGTGGGTTGTGTGTGTGGGAGGGGTCGTCTCTAGCTAGAGCCATGAATACAGGCCCATGGCTCCTTTGCTGAAGAGCTACGGCCCGCAGCAGCAGTGGGATGGGGTCACCCCCCTGCACAAAAGGACTCTAGGTTGGCTTCAGGCCACACGGCAAACGTTGGAGGTTCCTGCTCTACCATTAAGAAAACAAAATGGCTGCCTCTTCAGAGCTAATCTCTTCCTCAGCAAGCATGCGAGGGGCAGAGGGCACCCCTGCAGGATTGCTGCCACCGTGGCTTATGGTGAGCTGAGAGAGATGGTGCCAAACTCAACCTCAAGGCCTGGCCAGCTAAAAGTGCTCAGAGCCCCCCAGTAACATACCAGGGGTCAGTCAGGAGAACACAGCAAAGGCAGCTACTTACAGCGCGGAGGGATGCAGACAGCCAGCAGGGGGTGTTAGGGGTGTTAGGCAGACAGGACAGAAGAGACGCACGGAGGGAGAAAGGAGAGACAGAGTTACGGTTTCACAGGGAAAGCTGCTACACAAAGCAGGTTGGTGAGCACACAACAAGCCCTCCTCAGCAAGGGCCTGGCTGGTGCCAGGGGCCCTTGTGCCACCTCCCCAGACATCCCCCACTCCCACAGCCCCAGCCCTCTCTACAGTTACCGACACTCTTTCAATCTGTAATGTCCGCCTGGGACGGTCAGAGGTTTTCAGGAAGTTGGGATTCCTTTTTTAGTTTTTTTCCAGGTAATTTGTATTATGGCTAGTGTTTAAAAAAGCACATACTGCTCACTCCTCTCTCCTCACAGTTCTGCCAGTGCACCCTGACCCGCAGCACCCTTGCTATTCCAGCCCTGCCCTGTGCTCTGCTGTTAATGCCTCTTGACCTGCAGCACCCTCTCATCCCTTGCCATTCCAGTCCCCGTCTCCCCCTGCCATCCCTCAGTCCTGACCTACAGCACCTGCTTTCCCATCTTTGGCAACTGCTGACACTGGAGACAAATATCTAACCTGCTGTTATATTTGAGGAGGGGATTGAACCCCCAAGTGACAGGTAAGCAGATAGATCTCCTGTGCTACTCAACTTCTCACTCCCACCACCTGGGCTCTTTGCTGAAGGCAATGTGAAATGTCACAGCTTTGTGCCTGCACCAAGTCCCACGCCCAAGGTTGCCAGCGCCTCCAGCCTTTCTCGCCACCTCCTCCTGCACCTGCCAGGGCAGCCCCATGACCTGACTCTCTGCCTAACAATGGCATTCCCCTCTGTCCTAGATTAATTTTATCTCGGTCTCACACCAGTGTAAATCTGGAGTAACCCTGTCCCAATCCAAGGAGTTACTCAGCAGTGTAACTGGTCCCTAATCTCTGTCTGGCTCTTCCGATGCCAGGACTATTAAGTAATTGGCAATCACCCCAAAGCAAGACTCAGACTATACCGTGTCGTTTATAGATGGGGGGTTTCCGGTAGATGTTACTCTCTCCGGCAGCTGGAGGAAAAAAGAGAGAGAGAAGAAAAGAAAGAAAAGAAAAGAAAGAGAAAGGACATGGAAGTCAGTGTGTGTTGGCTGGGAGCAGCGGATATGGAGAGGGCATGGAAGAGGAGATGCAAACCCCCAGTCACTCATCTGTTACGTTCAACGTTTTTCACCTCCATGGACTTTAAGTAAAAAAATGCAACCTAGTTCCAAGGCATTTCATCAAAGATGGATCAGGGTCTGGTTTGGCTTACGAGATGGGGGAGAAAGAGGGTTAAACCTGTTTTGGAAGCTAAGCACCCAGATACTATAGTGATGGGTGCTACAGAAAACCCTAGGGTGGAGAGGTAGTGTGTGTGTGTGCTAGAGGACATGCAGTGAGCATGCTCAGTGTTAACACCATGCACTGGCACTGACAGAATGGCAGATGCTTCTCCTTCCTGTCCCCGCTGTTGGCTCTTCTCAGACAAAGGTGTCTTGGAGGGGAAGAGAGAGGGGACACCTAGAGACCAAGGATCTGGGGGTACCTCTCTGTCAGTCAGCCCCATGGAGTGGGCTGTTACTGATGGATTTTCAGGAGGGAGATCATTTCTTGGGGGCATAGGTGTCTAGAAGAACTATCCATGATCCACCTGAGAGCAAACCAACATCAGCCAAAGCCTCTTTCAGCAAGGGAGAAATAGAGCTAGCTGGGAAAGGGAAGCTACCTGGAGACCGTGCCTATAACTACCCTACCAGCGCGAGGGCCTATCAGCTGAGTTAGCGGAGCAGGGATGGGGCCATCCATAAAAGACATCAGCAAAGGGGCAGGGGAGCTCCGGTCCGCACATATAGCTGTGGTGGTGGGGTGGCTGGACAGGGAGAGGGTCGAGATAGGGCCATTGCAGGGAGCATGGGACCCTGCAGGTGTGTGTAGAGCTGGTCACCATGGTGGTGGCTGCGGCCATGGATTGGTTACGTGGGCAAGCATGAGCAGAAGGCTGTGAGGCTGCAGCTCCAGTCCAGGCCCTCGGTATCCACCTTGAGAGATGCTAATTCTGTACTATGTATGTGCATACTAAAAGTAGCCTGGATTTTTTAAACACCTCCCCCAAAATCTGGGTACCTTTGGTCCCAGGTCGCCAGCTCGGCCCACTCTAGAGACAAGGGCTAACTGCAACATAAGGAATCTAGGTTTGCAGTCAGCACCCCACCACCCAAGTCTGGGGGTTTAAATCAGGCCCATCTCAAAGGTGAACTTGAGAGCCAGTTAACTGGCTTTAGAAGGGGGGACAGGTCAAAGGTCCCTTGAACTTATTAGGGTGGGTTTCCTTTACATGGACTGAGTGGATAGTTTTGGATTTGACGAATGGTCCAGTCTGTTCCTGTGACTGCAGCTGAGAGAGGGAGTGAGTACCTTCTTGCTGCCCTATTGTGTATCCTGAAGAAGTGGGACAGGTGATGTTTCCCTCCCAACCCCTCAGAAGATCAGTGGATGGATTGAGGGGGCAGTGGGCCTTACCTGGTGGCCCCCTGGAGTCCCTGCTGGAGGGGAGCAGCCATCTGGCAAGCCCAGAAGACTCTGGGGGAAGGGTGCACCGGGCCCTAGGGGGAGTAGGAGGAGTATAAAATAAATCATCTGTAAAGAATGGGTGTAGAAAAGCTTCTAATCAGAAAAGCTTTGCCTTGTGATCCTCTAGGGAAGGGAAGGCAGGGTCCTTGCAGGGAATTTCACTTGGGGGGCGAGGGGGCAGGAGGCAGTGGGAAATGGCAGGGGAGGTATAGCAGACTCTGGACGATGGGAAGTTTAGGTGGGGTTAAAGCTGCAGGTCTTGTTTATGGATGGCCTTTACCATGGGACGTGTCCTGCTGCTGCTAGCTGATTCTAGGCAGGCAGTGGTGCTACTCATGCAATACACACGTACAGCACATGCATGCATGCAATAGACACAGTGCTCCCCACAGGCCGGAGGTTTCCAGAGCCTACCTGGAATGTGGAAATGCTTGGGAGCTTGGTATGAGGTTGGAGTAGAAGACCTCACATCTAACTGGCTATAGTAGGGGGAGCTGCGCCCACTCTCTGTGCCTGGAAAGCACGGATCGGAGGGAGTGACAGTGATTGAGAGAGAACAAGAGGCAGAAGAAAACTGGTGTTAAATGCAGCCATGTTAGAAGAGCAGCAAGCCACCTGTGAGTCAATGGCTGGGGAGGAAGGGATGGATGGATGGGGGTGTGGTTTCCTACACACGTTGTGAGGGAAGAACTGAGGGTTTACAGACAGGGATAGACGGGAACCAGAGGGAAATCCACAGGTGCATGCCATTCAGGGGCCTAGCCCAGAACCCACTGCAGGGGCCCCAAACTCCTGTCCAGGATTTCCCTGTCATTCTCACTGGTATGGCAAAGTCTTTGATGGCAACTGTGCTAAGAGCTTTATCTACAGGGGTTGGAGCCTTACTGAACAACATGGAGGGAAACCCAGCAGAGGGCAAGTCTGCCAGACTCATTTCTCTCTGGGTTTTCCTGCCCATCCCTCCCCTCTCCCCCAGATTTCAAGGTACAGCTGTGCCCTTCTTCCTCACCCGAAGATGTGCTAGCCCAGGGTGTGTGTGAGGATTCACCCCCAGCATTGACAGGTACATGCATTCTGATGCATCCCTCGCTTCCCAGGATAAGCAAGTCGAGCATCAGCCGCACCGCTAGTTCCAGTGCCAGCATGGAGCCACCATCTTGGATTTTCTGTAGTGATGGGGCGATGCTGTGACTGAGTTGAGTATGAGACAGGAGGAAGGCCCCAGGGAGCGGAATTAGCTGAACTGGATTGTGCATAAGGCAGCCAAAGGCAGATCACTCCACCACTCTCTAGGGCACACACCTCTCGGAGAGGAAATCCCCCATCCCAGCATCCTGCAGGCACTGTCGAATTTAACTCCTCCTTGTTCGGAGTTGATATTTCCCAACATGACTTGCGCTGCTGCCAAAGGGATGGCCAAGGCCTCCGGGAGATCCCAGAACGCTGCTCTGCTGCTCTCCGCTGGCTGTTTTAACTTGGGCCAGGCCTGGTGGTGGGGGGCCAATGTCCTTACCTGAGCGGTAGTAATGATGTGGGGAGCGTGGGATGGTGGGAGACATGCCCTGGCGGCTGTAGGTGGGGGAGTCGATGTAGCCCGGGCTGGAGGCCCGTCTCTGCCGTATGTCAATACTTTCATAGATATCCTGGATGGGTGAAAGGAGATGTGAATAAAGGGCATGGGTCAGAGAAGGTGCATGCGCCTCAGGCTCTGGGGCATGGAGATAGCTGAAACAAGGCCTCATAAAGGAGTCATAGAGTGGGGGAAGGAGATGTTTGTATAGGCAGGAAGGAGATGTTTGTATAGCTTTTCAGGAAGGCAGGGTCTTCTCTTTCCTTCAGGGAAACGCCCCCCCTATCCCCATGACAGCCAGGGACACTGACTCTTCTCAGCTAGGACAGGGTAAAGCCTTTGTGATGTAAAGGCGCAGTGGGTATGGTGAGCTGGGTGGTGCACAGGCCTTGTGTGGCTGTGGAATGGGTGTACAGTGCAAAGCAGCCATCTGGCATTTAGAGACAACAAGTCATGCATCTCCCACGTGAGCTCTACTCCTCTCAGCATGCGTGGGGCTTAACAGCAAGAGCTGACTGGAGTCATGTGTCCCCCTGCAATGGATCTTTGCAAGCAGAGCAGCTGAGAAACACCACATTCCCATTATTTAGTGGTTTGACTTTCTTGGTGCCTGGAGAATTCCCTGTTTGTTCTCCTCCCAATGTCCCCAAAAGAGGGATGCCTCCTCCCCCACCCCAATGCTTTGGCCAAGGAAGGCTGGACATCTCTCTCCAGAAACTGTCAACATTGCTCCAGGATGCAACTGATGGGCCCACCTTTATGTAACAAAGATCTCCCCCCTCTTACATCAGGGCAGAGCACACGGGCCCTGCTCCCTGTTCCAGAGCAATCTCAGGCAAGCATGGCAGGACTGTGGGGCTGGCACTGCAGTCCTAACTTGAAGAAAGCAACTTCCAGTAGAATTACTGCATTAGCATCATAAGCCAGATTCACTCCCGGTGTAATTCCACTGACTTCAATGGAGTTACACCAAGAAGGGATTCAGCAGCCCAACAGCTGTCTCCATTCAGAACCCCCATTGTCAGGCATGAGGGGTCCCCTTGGTCCAGCCAAATCCTTAAGTTATAACTCCATGCAGGTCCCACCCACCTCCAGCCTTGCGGTCCCAGAGGTCTCTGGAGCACAGTGTATTTACCTGAGAATACGGAGACAGCGTTCCAAGGGACTGGAGGGAGCAGGAGGTCCAGAGACAGCACAGGAGGGAGAGAAGAGAGAGGGACATGATTAATGGATGATGTGACTGACCCGGGCCTCACAGCACTTCATCTGCCCAAAATTACAGCCCTCTTAGTGAAACCACAGCCACATTAAAATGGCCAGGCACTGAGGGAAGCCTGTGGGAGAGAAGGCTCCATCGATGGGAAATAAATAGCAGCCTGTCCCTCCACCTTAGCCACTCTGAGTCCAGGCTGGAGCACAGAGGGGCTGCTTTGATCCCATCCAGCCAGTGCTCCAGGAGAAATGCCTGGTAGACGAACTCATGGGACCAACTCATTTCTCCCCCTGGGGAAGAGACTTTGGGGGAATTCTTCAGCTTCTTTCATTTGGTGCAGAATATCCCCCCTCCCCTTCACTGGAACTGGCAGGCAGGTGCTCCCATGGTCATGCTGGGATTTCCCTCATGCTGGGATACACAGTGTATGGGAGAGTGAAGTCATCCAAGCTTGGCTTTCCCAGTTTGGAAACAACCAGCCCTTGGAGCCCGTAAATCAACTCCTTGCCTGCTCGTATCTACGGAGTCTGACCTGTTCACAGAGCGTCTGGCTCTGCATGTTTGGAGCAAGACTCCAGATACAATGCTGAGGGGGATATGATTGCTATCTTTAAATATATTAGAGGGATTTATACAAGGGAGGGAGAAGAATTATTCCAGCTTAGTACTAATGTGGATACGAGAACGAATGGATATAAACTGGCCATGGGGAAGTTCAGGCTTGAAATTAGATGAAGGTTTCTGACCGTCAGAGGGGTGAAATATTGGAATGGCCTTCCGAGGGAAACGGTGGGGGTTTTAAGATTAAGTTAGATAAGTTTATGGAGGGAATGGTTTAATGGTAAAACATAGTAGTCAAGGAAAACCAAGCAATGGTAGGTAAATAGTATAATGGCTAACAGGGGTCAGGCTGGAGACTCTTGCCTATATGCTCGGGGTCTTACTGATCGCCATATTTGGGGTCGGGAAGGAATTTTCCTCCAGGGCAGATTGGCTGAGCCTCTGGAGGTTTTTCGTCTTCCTCCGCAGCATGGGGCAGGGATCACTAGCAGGAGGGTCTCTGCCGATTGAAGTCACTAAAAACAGGATTGGGGACTTCAACAGCAGAGTCCAGGGAAGGGGTAGGGATGGTTTTATGGCCTGCAGCATGCAGGGGGTCAGACCAGATGATCATAATGGTCCCTTCTGACCTTAAAGTCTATGAGTCTATAAGTCCAAGAGGGTCCTGCTCTTGCCAACCCAGAGCCCTAGTGTTCAGAGGGGATTTCTCCTCTCTCCTGCCTGTCTGAGTTTCACATACAAATAATGACATTACAGCACAGACGGGGAGGTGAGGGGAAATGCCCTCAGAGGATGAGAAGGGACGGGCTGAACCTGGGAAGCTCCAGATGCGAATGTCTGGCTATGATGCTCCCCTTGGAGTTGGTGAAACAGCAGCAACTAACTCAATGGGGAGGATATAAACAGATGGGAGCTAAGCGAGGTCAGATGGGTTCACAGGAGACACCATCCCACTATGAAACAAGGCTTTGTGACCTACTATGCATATACAGGGGTCAGAAGATGCCACCAAGAGCAGCACTGGGCTGTCTGAACAACACACTGAAATTGCATCAATTCAAGGGGTTTACACCAGACAGCAGCGAATACAGCGAGACCCACTCAAAGCAAAAGGCTCCAAACCCCATCCCACAGCTTGCGAGCCCTCGGTAACAGCGTGTTGCTGAGCCGTCTGACACACAGTAGCTTCCCATGCTACCTTTCTGTTGCCATCTTAGTTGCACTGTCCCCTGGCGTTGGAGGTCTGTGCCGTTGCATGCCATCCCTGTCTGTGTCATAGGCCATGTCGCTGTCCATGAGAGGCCCTAACATGGCAACCTGCATTCTCTGCTTTATCCAGAGATTGTTTGCAGGCGCAGCTCATATGGATGAAAGGCAGCAGAGCCCCCAGCGCACAGTGCTGCAGAGCGCCTCAGGGGGCAGTTGCCTTAGCCAGCTCACAAGCCAACCACCTGTAGACCTGGGACAAAGACCCACTGTGAAAAAGCAGAGGTGCAAGGAATCCAGAAGCCAGTAGGGTGTTTTCTTAGCTACCCCCATATGGTGCTTTCCAGAATCCATGGCCCCATTCTCCTCTTGCCTACACCAGTTTTACACTGCAGAATGTCAGTGACCTCCATGGACTAAACCTCAATTTACACAGGTGTAAGGGAGAGAAGAACCAGGCCCTCAGTGCCCCAAGGCCCTGATCTGAGGCCAACAGGAAACTCAACACAACACAGTGAGGCTGTGTACTGAGCTGTGCTTCCTGGGCAGGTGAGAGCCCCATACAGCTCCAGAACACTGCACACAAAGGACAGCGTCACTGCTCCCACCTTGGTACAGAGGGCACAGACAGCTGAGTGCTCTGGACGGCTGGCTCACAATGAACCCTGGCACCTGCTTCACACTGGAGATTTCAGAGAAGTCATTGCTGGTTATTACAAAGGCCTCTTCTGTGACCAATTTAAAGGGCCCAATTCTGCCCTCAGCTTCTGCAGTCCTCAGTGGGACCTGGATCAGGCAGGATCTGGCTTTCTTCCAGGTCAAACCCATGCACTCATCTCCTTCCCATTTAAGTGGGTGAAATTGTCCAGCAGTCCCAGCCTGCCCCAAGGAGTAGGGCAGGGGAAGTCCCATGCCAAGGGCTGTGTTGGTTTCCTTCCACACAGCTCTTTCTAATATCCCCGTGGACATAGACAGCACCATTCAGCTCCCTGCTCCCTTCCCGTCCCCATCCAGTGGCGTCAGCATTAGATAAGGGCTGTCCTGCCGAGACCCTTGCTCTGCGGACACTGGTGTGGCTTCCCTGCAGCAGGCCATCTGGTGAGCCTGTCCTGCACCCCATCTAAGCAAGAGGGTGCTCTTTGGAAAATGGACTGCAGGGTAAATAGCTGCAGTTAAGGATCAGATTTTCAACAGCACCATTTGGTGTGTGAGCAGTTCAGTTGCACGTAGAGTGACCCCGCTGCAGATCTGTCCTTAGAGTCTGTGCTGGGCTGAGGGTGCTGCGGAGACACCCCCTTCCCCTCATTCATTTCCTAAGCTCAATGCACTGGGGGACATTCCCCAGAGGAGCCATTCCTTGGGGCCACCTTTCTCCCCAAAGCAGTCCCTTTAGATTATGTGGTGTGACCAATTGCCAATGGCCTCCATCAGCATGGGCAGAGTCATAGATTGTCACTAACTGATGCTGTAGCAGTTTTCTGGCTCACTCTTGTGGCCCACAGTGGAGGAGGCTGGGGCCAAGGTTCTCCTGTCCTGGCCCATCCTGGATTTCCAGACAACAGACAAGAATCCTCCTTGGAGATGTTCTAGGCCAGATTCTGTTCTTGGTTCCCCCACTGTAAATCTGAAGTAACCCCACTAATGCCAATGGAGTTATTCAGGATTTGCATCCACAGAACTGTAATAAGAATCTGTGTCCGCCCCCCCCCCCCCAATAACCCTCATCAGATCCTGAGGTCCCTGTCTGCAAATGCCAAGACTCAGTACCTCCCCATAGCTATATCTCTCCAGCGTCTCATCTGACGTGTATCTGTGATAAGGCTCGTAGGAAATGAGGTCGGGACGCTGCACCTCGTAGATGGCTTTAATCTTGGGAAGAGCTGCCAGGTCTTTGTAATTAAGGATCTCATTATCCACTTTAGCCTAGGAGATGGAGAGACAGAGGAAGAGAGACGGAGACAGAGAGAAAGATGAGGAGAAAGGGAAGGGAAGGCTGGAATATACAGTGTGAAGCTCCCATCAGAGCAAACAGAACTGGTGTGTCACCACAGGAAAGGTAAAAACGTAAGGAGATGTCCTCATGAGAGGCACAACATTCTCCCAGGAAGAGAAGAGGCAGCAGTGGGGAAAGGGCTGGGTGGGTCATGGTGTTGAACTGCCTTGGCAATACTCTTCTGAGATCTCCCATTCATCACAGAGGGCCTGCTGAGGTCAAGGCAGGCAGACACTCAGGGTAGACTTACCCCCAAAGACCCCTTCCCCGTCCCCATTGCTTGCATTGCAGATTGGAATTGAGATCCTGCTGCTCCCAACCTGATTTGTGCAGGGAGATCTCCTTCTCCTGTCCCCGTTGGAACATATGGAGCCACCCTTTCCCCATCATATTGGAGACTGTGTGACTGAGCTGTACTTACACAGATGACTCGGTTGGGGGAACCAATACTGGAACCAGGGGGCGAGATGGAGGTTTCTGATGTTCTTCTGTGCTGTGTGCATAGAAAACCACAAACTGGATCAGAACTTAAGCTGTCCATCATTCAAATTATGGAGATTATGGGACCAAATCCAGCCTTGACACAACGCAGGCATAACACCATTGAAATCAATGGAATTTCACTTGCTTATATCAAGGCTGAATTTTTCCCCACCATCTAACTCCAGGACAGGGACAGCACCCACGCCCCCAGCAGCGGGCTATAACCCTGTGAAACTGCCCAGCAATGCCCTCTGTACTCCCTCCCAATCACTAAGGTTGTTGTATATCGGCATTCTGTCTGGGTTCGAATAGGCCAAAATATCCAGTCCACTTTAATGGCCAGATTCAGATCCAGCAAGACAGGCCCTGCACATTAAAATCGAATGATTTTGAAAGACATGCAGCTGTTAATCATACCTAATGCTAACTGAGAACACTAGAGGGAACTTGTTGCAGGGCTTGGAAGGTTGAAGAGGCAATCTGTGGGTTTGCTTCCATAAAAAGTTGACTTCAGTCCTTCAGACTACCCCCCGCAACGGCCTGTCAGTGAATTGGCAGGCATGGTTTATTCCAGCATTGCTCTGGCATCTTGCACTACAACCGACAAGGCATGTTCAATGTGCACCTGAGGACTGTGAGCATGGCCAGCAGCCTCGCCACGGACAAAGGCCTCCCAGTGCTTCTTCTGAATGGCACACAAGGAAGGGGATTGAGCAGGCCGAGTCATCAAACTTTTCAGCAGGGTGGAAAGGAGCTTTACAGCAGCTTGCATCCAGCAGCGTGGCTGTCAAGCTGTCACTGAGACAGCAGGGAAGCAAGGAGCTGATCTGGCTTATCCTGATGTTAGGAAGGGTGCAAAGGCAGGCAGCTTTGATGGGCCATATGGTGACTGCTCTCCTGGCCTGGAACATTCCTGGGTTTGTGTCTACCTACAATTTAACAATCAGAACAAACAAACACCCACTAAAGCACAGAGAGTCTGGCCGGTCTCTGACTCTGTGGGCTGGAAGCATCTCTCCGCAGGGAGGAGGAAATGGCATGTGGAGTATGGAGGAATGATGCCTCCTCACACTGCTCAATAGCACTCCCTGCAGACATTTGCAGAGCTGCAGCTGCTCTTCAAATGGAGTCCTGCCCATGACTCCCCATGGCAAGAAGGATGATGGCTGCAATGCAAAACCTCTGAGGCGGGAGGGGGATCCTCAAAGTTCTGGGTTGCCGAGGACCCTTTGGAAAGCAGGAAGCTGAATGTGCTGACCCTTGGGCCAGGGTCTTGCAGCCTTTTTGGTATGGCGGGTCCCCCTCAGTTTGGGCCTTCCCCTCATAACTCATTTCCAGCCAGGGACCAGAGCTCTCAGGGGCACTTTCAGAGATGTCTGCTTGTCTTGGAGGCACACTGAAGCGTGCTTCTGGCCCAGCCACCTGTCACAGAAACTCCATCAGGAACCTCTGATGCTCCAGCTTACCTTCAATTTCTTCTCTGCTCTTGCTGCCTGTTTGCAGATCGGGTGCCACACTTCAGAACCTGAAAGCCAGGGGAACAGCAGAGGATCAGAGCCTTTCAACTCGCCACTGGAGAGACCAAATTGCCACTCATAGTCAGAACCAGGTGTAATAAGTACCCCTCCATCCTGACTGACAGCACACCCAGTTAGCTTAGTCCTGGACCTGCAAGCAGCTCTGCAGATGCACGTCAATCCTGCCCCCACTATTCTAGTCCTGGACCCCGACTGCTCCGCTGAGAATCCCCAGTCCTGGTCTGCAGCCTCTCCTGCTGTTCCAGTACTGGGGTTCTTGGGAGCAAAGCCTGCAAGTCATATGCATCTTTTAGATCAGTGGGTCTCAACCAGGGGTACGCATAGGTCTTCCAGCATCAACTCATCTAGATATTTTCCTCGTTTTACAACAGGCTACATAAAAAGCACTAGCGAAGTCAGTACAAACTAAAATTTCATACAATGACTTGTTTAGGCTGCTTTATATACTATACACTGAAATGTAAGTACAATATTTATATTCCAATTGATTTATTTTATAATTATATGGTATAAATAAGAAAGTAAGCAATTTTTCAGTAATAGCACGGTGTGACACTTATATTTTTATGTCTGATTTTGTATGCAAATCATTTTTAAATGAGGTGAAATTTGGGGTACACAAGAGCAATCAGACTCCTGAAAGAGATATAGTAGTTTGGAAAGATTGAAAGCCACTGTTTTAGATTGTCAGCTCTTTGGGGCAGGGGCTGTTTTGAGATTTGAATCTTGTACAGCGCCAAGCACATTCCAGCAAACTCCTTTCACCTGTGATGTAAACTTGAACTTGAATCCATGTCTCCACAGATAACAAGCCAGTGCAACATCCCCCTCCTATATCTATGGGTCTGTCAATGGGAGACCCTGTGAGCTTGTAAATGGTGCGAGTCTGCATCAAATCACCAAGACATGCCAATGGAACCCTCACTGATGGAGTACTGAGTGAGATTTAGACGGAATAGCTGCACAGCTTCTGCCGGATGGGAGGAAAGCGACAGGCACCCAAGCCCAGCAATGTCTCTGTTAGTCTTTGATTTTGTCAGGTTTATTGACTTTCCTGGGCACCTTCTATATTACAGTGTGGCCACAGGAATGTCCTTGGACTGGGGCTGATGGATAGGGGGGCCGGGCAGAGGCACTGGACCAGTGCTTTAATATGATCTTTTGTGCCTCAAAATAATGCGTAATTCTCCCTTTCCAATCCATTGTAGCCTCTCTAGCTCCCAAAGCCTGAGATTACTGGCTGGTAAAAGTCAGTGTACACTCACAGATCCTCTGTTCTCTTGGCTACATAAGTCATTCACTGTTGAATCTGATTGTGTAGATGGGTAGATAGAAGACTAAAACACTACCAGGTAAATGCCAGACAAATAACTCACCTCAGCGATGAAGAAACAGATTATTTAAAAATAAACTTTCAAACAGAAGAAAGGGAACTGCAGGTAGAAAACGGACAGAAACAACAAACCTCGACTGGAAAGTCCATTCCCCATTTACCTACCTACCAGGACCTGTGTTCAGGATTCCGTGCTTTTCCTGGAAACAGCGGAGCATTGTCCTGCCCCATCCCTGCTTTAGGTAGCCATATTAGAATCAGCTGTTCCTGGGGTAACACAGAATCTTGAACTCAGGTCTTGGCTGGTAACGTTTGACGTTCACCTGTGAGAGCAGGAACCAGCCCCCAAGGGAATTCAGGATCAGAGTCAAGATGAGAATGTGGCTGTAGCAGCCCCAGACTGGGCATGTACCAACACAATCCATCAGATAGTCCTGGTTCATAAATCATAAATTCCAGAAAACCAGACCCCTTTTCTTCCTTCACCCATTTGTAGGTGTTACATTTTGGGCCCCTGGATGCCATGACAGAACCAGCCTGTCACAGGCCATGCATTAGGGATGACAGCCAGGTGCAGAACTTTCATAAAACACCCCTGCCTCCCCACCAAACAAGGGATGTGGGAGCATGCTGGCTGACATTCCAGCATGACACTAATGGCATGGCCACTCCCCCGTGTTCACGCCAACACGATTAGCATCTCACGGAGGAGTCAGTCAGCCCCGGGCGGAGGGCTCCTGCCACAAATCCTGCAGTGCAGGAGGGGGAGGGACCCAGCCCTGCAATTACCCCACAGATCTACAGGGGTAATTAATGACTCAGGGTGACAGGCAGCTGCAGGTTACCAAAGGGAAAACACACCCTCCCTCAGAGATGGAAATAGCCCCAAAGGCAGCTTCAGCAAGGGATGAACATCTCCAGAGACCCGATTATTTATTTCCTTCTTGCTGAAACCAGCCACCTGTGCTGCATGGCTTAACACTTTCAGTGCCGCACTCAGCAGAACCTGGAAACAGAGGAGGGTTGGTTTTGTGGTTAAGGCACTGGAGTGGGACCCGAGAGATCTAGGTTCAATTCCCAGGCTCACTGTGAGAGCTCAAACATGTTCCTTAAACCAATAGTGGCCATTGATTGTGGTGTGTCTGTTTCTCAAGTTGGGCACCCAAAACCTGTGGCCATTTATGAAAATGCTGGTCCTGTTCTCTCTGTGCCTCAGCCTTCCCACTGCAAAATGGGAACAAAGAGGCAGCTCCTTACCTCACAGGAGACAGCAAGGGCTAACCTCTGAACAGTGTGAAATGCTCTAGACACTACAGTGCTGGAGGCCAAAGAAGTTCCTAGATAGGTGGCTCTTTAGCCATGGCTGGGAATACCCCACCTGGCCCAGTGGCTTGTGTGTTCCAGTGGTGCTGGCCAAGTGCATGGGCAGGCATGCTCCAACAGCGCTGATGAAGTTAATATGTTGTGTGCACGTGCGTTACTGACAGTGACTCTGAGCGAGAAACAAGCTGCCCAGGAGGGGCAATTTCTCCTCCAGGAAAATGTCCCCAGGTCCCTGAGACCTCCCTCTTTCGCTCTTATAGATATGCTCTGACTAGGAATTATTCTGGGGAAGTTCTGTTGCCTGCATTATACAGGTCAGACTATGATTACAGCAGTCCCTCCTGGCCTTGGAATCTATAGCATTTCCTGACTCACTGAGCTGGAACGTGGGAGGCAGGGGAGAGTGGGGTGACTGCAGGGCTGAGAGTTCTGGCAGGGCGTGGTTGGTCACTCCCTCCCCCCACTAGGAAAGAAGGAACATTTCACATAACAAGATGACTGCTGAGTTGTTGTGTTCCCCAGCGTGGCTGGTGAAAGCAGCTGTTGGGCTGGGAGTCAGAGCCGCATCCCTGTGCGGCCCACAATGAGCAGACAGGAGCTTGGGTTTGTAGGAAAAGGAGATCTGATCCCCAAAGGGATCCAGTGGGAGATTCTCTGACATCATTGGAACACAGCTAACCTGCATTAACCACAAGTCAGCAACAGCTCTGTGGATCTGGCTGCATGAGCCAGCCAGGACTGGGCCTAATGTGATAGCCACTCCAGAGGGCTCTTCTGGGGCAAGTCACCACAGGGATTTTGATTCCTAGTTTACCTGCTAATTTCCATCTGCCTGCTGTGATTGGGTAACCCCACTCCCAGTTCAGTGCATCCCTGCATTGCTGGTTTAGAAAGTGACACTAGTGACCATCAGCTGGGGGAGGTTTGCACGAGGCCACTCTTCTGATGTTGCTGGGAATCAACAAATTATGTTACCGGCGGAGTTCAGTGGCAACGGATCCGTGGGGCACAGAGAAGGTGTTAATCTGCCCATCCCACAGCCTGAGCTTTCTCCCTATGGCGAGGGTGTCCATACCTGTGAGATACATCTCCTCCCCTTCCGTGAACATCTGGTGGCAGCGGACGCATCTGGCACAGGTTGGGTGGTAGTGCTTCCCTCCTGCCTACAAACAAGCAGAGGAAAATGGTTCCTAAGCAAGCAGAAAATGCAGATCCACTTTTGCCTCCATTCTTCTGAGCGGGAGCTGCCCAGTCCCCTCCACACTCCTTCCGCTTGCAGTGCAAAACACAAAGCAAGATGAAAGAGCCTAGCAAAGGAGAGGTGGGGCCCCAACAAGGAACCACAGATGGCAGACCAGCCCTAGACACACTAGGACACTAATATCTTTGCCATGGTGCATGAAGAGAACCCATGTCCAGGGTCCCATTTCTTTCAAGCAAACTGAGTGCAAGGTGGATGTACAATGTTACAAGCTCTGCCTTTCACACTCACCTGGCAGTGGAGTAAATGACTATCCAAAGTGCAGGGCAGCAGAGAATTAGGCCCAGGCAGCCCCAAACCAGTGAACTGGGGACCAAATCCTGCAAACTTTGACTCCCAGAAGCACACCTCAAAGTCAACAGTATTACTTATGTGAGTAAGGACTTACAGGATCAATTTCTGCATTTGCTTTCAGAAGGATTCTGTAGCTGTAGCTCAGAAATGTCCCATTGTTCAGCTATGGAGACAGATTTTTCACCAGTTCCCACCCCAAGCATCTCCACTGAGGTTGGACAGGGTGCCCACTTTGGCCCAGGGAGGGGGTCACAGTTGTGAAATATCATAGCAGTGGCATAGGCTTCTGTTTGGCAAACTGTCACTGGGATTTTTACCATCTTGGGAGAGGGAGAGACACACCCACAACAGTACAAGAGGCTCACTAGGTTTCATTTTGCAGCCCATTCCAATGCAGTGAAAGCCAAAATGATTCCTGCTTTATTTTTTTTCCAGCCCTAATTTCTTGGGACTCTCTAGAAACTTTTCTGCTGCATTCAGTGCAAATGATGCCCAAACTTTAGAAATAACAACCTGCTATTTTCCCAGTTGTGATGTGGCTGGTCTGTTCTCCCTGCACTCTGACAAGGATAATAGGTTTAATTGGTAGCTTGCTTCCACTCAAAATGTCTGCAAGAATTTCAATTATAGACTCATTTGCTGGGCTTCTAAGCTCAGAGGCAGCAGTTGGCTCTGGGCTGTACTGAAACCTGGTCTGTATTGTATACAGCGTAACCCCCAAGGGACATTTTACAATAATATCAGAAGGGAGAAGGACTAGTAAGGCTGGTAAGGGAATGAAAGAAGAAAGAAGGGCTGTTGTAACTTACTGTATCTAACTTAACTGTTTCTCTTGTATCAGGAAACAATGAGGAGAATGGGATAATTTGCTAAGAGGGGATCACTGACTCCATCATGAGAAAGGTTCTAACTAGATTATCTGTGGGGCATTGATAATCATAGACAGAGCTTTTCACCATCCTAGTCTTGGCTTCAGCAGCAGGTGTCAACATCACAGAACGCTCCCACCTGACTGGCATTAACTGTCTATTTCCAGTTGGCAGCTTCATCAGACAGGCCCAGGAGCAAATGGGCCACGGAGACTGAACTCCCCTCACCAGGTACATTGGCAGGGTCAGTGTGTTAGGGAAGCTCACTCTGCTGCTACCCATGCAGTCCATGTTTTGTAGACAAGCAGAGGAGCTCAGGGGCTCGGGCTTCAAACACAGCATCCATACTTCACTAGTGCCAAATTCACTTCCTAAAGAAAGGACGAAAGTCAGAAAAGCCACTTGTGGCACTATCTGTGGAGGAGGCTCTGACCCTAGTAAAGAGGCAGAAGAACGAAGGGCCAAATCCAGTTCTCACTAAAGTCCAGAGGACTTTCCATTGCCTTCACTGAGGGCTGGATCGGTCTCCAAATGAACAAGGACAAGTGGAGCGGTCTCCACTGTCCAGAATGCTTTCGGACCATATCTTTCTTTTAAATACATTGTATATTTTAAATAATCTGTTCAATTGTTTCAAGATTATGCAAATCCTAAACCTGCCCTGCCACTAAAAATCCAAAACACCCCCTCTTCCCCTTGGATTTGTCAGGAGCCCACTCTGTATTTCCCATTGTTCAGAAAGCCTTGGCTATTTTTATTCTTTGGCTTTGGGGAGGTGTACCCCGTGACTGGAATAGCAAGGGTTACTGCAGGTCAGGTCAATACTAAGCTGTATTGGCTGAGCTGTGTGGAGACACAGGCCTTAAATAGGATGGGGCGCTGCCAGCCAGCACTGAGATACACTAGCTGGGCTGTGCAGAGCAGAGTACACCGCAATTCAGGCCTATCTTCCCCTCTAATCACAAGCTCTGAAACAACATCCACAATTTAAAACTCAACAGTCCCTCTGCAAGGAGAAGTGATTACACTTGAAAGCAGAATGCAACAATCTTGTTTATTTTGTATTGATTAAAATTACAGCCATTGTAAAAGCCTGCTGGAAGCTGTGAGTGAAGAGAGCTACTCATTATTACTTGGGGTCCCTTAAAGATTCATTAATCATTCAAGGCTGACTGCTCAACTCACAGTCATTTGGAACACCCAGAGGGTCATGGGATAGCACAAGAAAGCTCATTACGGCCTAAAATTATTTAAAGGAGCCTCTTCTATTTTGAGCTCTGCCAGACAAGACAATGAAGGCCTATTGCTTTAAGGAAAATAATTCATCTCGAACTCCTGGGCATCCCACCCTAGCCTAGTGACTGGTTCGTGATTGGCATTGGCTGGCCAGAGGTGCAGAAGGAGCCCTCTTCTGGGCAATGCAAGAGTAGAAGAGACATGGGAGAAAGGTGAGGGGGTCACTCACATTTCGGCCATGACTGAGCAGAGACTGTGAAGTGACACTGCACTGGCTTTCTGGAAAGATAGGTCAAGTAATGCCCAAGGAGCTCTCTGCGTCTCCAACCCTCTGCAGCCTTCACTGCACAGCACATCCACTCCCCATGCCCTCTTTCCCTCATGTCCATTCCAATAGCTGGATGAAAGTCAGCAATAGAGTCTGCCCAGAGGTAACCCAGAGCCCAGCTGATTTATTTCCAGCCCACTTGGTCACTATTGCACAGTTCCCTTGCCTGGGCACAGGGAATCCCACCTGCCAGTCGCAGCAGAGGTCTTGAATAACGGGGCATGGCTGATGTTCAGAATGCTGCACAGACATGAACCAATTCTTCCCCACAGCGGGCCATGAAAGGATCATTATCCCCCCATCGCAGGTGGGGAGGCTGAGGCAGGAACCAAGGACGGAGGTGGATGTGAACAGTGGTGTCAGTTACAAGCTGGTGAGGTGGTGTAACGTGGACACAGAGGAGGCAGAAGAGCAAGGCAACAGCATGAAGAACAGCCTCAGGACGGGGTAAGAAAGTGGAAGGCAAAGCAGCTTCTCACACTCTATATTCCCCCCTCGTGGTCACTCTCTGGTACAGCTCTGCCCTTCTGCTCCCCAAGCACATGCACGCTGACCTCTGATGGAATGGATCCAAAGAGGTGAGGTGATTTGGCTGAGGTCCCAAAGGGAGTCAGTGTCAGAGCCAGGAGGAGCTCAAGAATGCACAGCACCCAGGTTTCAGCTTCAGCCATAGTCCCCTGAAGGGGGTGGGGAAGGGGCTGGATGGCCCAGGGGGCTGGGTACCAGGGTCCAGAGACTTTTGCCTCAAAGTCACTGCTTTGGAGCCAGTCCAGGTCAGTAGGGACCAAAAGCAGCTATCATCTCACGGCTCTTTGGTGGCTCCTGCACAGAATGAGGGAGAGAGGCCTCAGCCCAGCTACCACCACAGCTGCTGTCTGGCTCAGCAGGGAAGCCATGGAGACGGTACCCCGCTCCCTCCAGGGCAGCAATGAGGCACACTCCCCCGCAGCTGTCCATATAGCGCCCATCATGAGGGTACACACAGGACCCCACTCTCCAGGACACTAAATTCACTTGAAAAATGTCTTTCAAAAAATAGCCAAGTTGAGTGAGAGCAGCGGCCAGCAGGATCACTCTGCTAGCACCTCTGGATTTCAGGCCCCCCTCGTGTCCCTGAGGGTGTCGGAGTTAGAAGAGCCCTCCATGCCTTCTGCCTAGGACTAACCTGGCATGGGAACCATGAGGAGTCCAAGACACCTCCTTTGCAATGCCCTCCCTGACGAACAGCACTTGGAATGAGCTCCATTAAAGGGACAGAGTGAGCTACTAAAGAATCACACCTAAAGCCCTGCTGGGATGCAGAAACCAGCCAGGTCCTTTGTGCTGAATCCCTGCTAAAAGAACAATACAATGCTGCTTGGGCTCGCTAATACATTCACATAAACCCCTGCTCCTCCTCTAGACTGGCCTGTCTCTCTGGGGTGCTTGCACCTCACCGCTGGCTCATTCCACCAGCCTAAAGGGCGTGGCTAGTGGGCTTGGCTCGGGCCTGCTGCTTCCCCTTGCAGACAGCTCTGCACCTCTGCCAAGCTAGTGCACAGCCGCATGACTAGCAGCCGTGTTGGATGTGTTGCCATGGCAACGGGTAGGGGGAGTGGAGTCTGGTTACAATCAGGCTCCTAGGTGACTGTATTGAGAGAAGCATCTGAAAAATGAGCCAGTGTCACCAGGAGAGCAGGGGCAGTAACTGATGGTTATCATGGGCGCTCAGCGATGCCCATGCTATCCCTGGGAGATCAGACATGTGCTGGCAAAGTCCCTGGCCTCCAGTAACAGGGGAACGTGGCTAGGATTGAGGAAGGAGGGGTCCCTTTGAAGAGGCACTGAATTCCAGCTCAGGTGCTGGGGCAAGGCACTCTGTAGACAAATACCACACTGCCTCTGCCCATCCATCCATCCCCGGTGCTCAGATATGGTGTTGGGCATGGTGCCAAATTAGAACCCACACAGATCTCTAGGAAAACACCTATTAGGCGCCCACGCTACATACACATGCTGGCACCTGCCATCTGGGAGGACTGAACCAGGGGATTCTCCTTCACCCTGCCACTTGTGCTAAAGGAATAACTTCCTCAGCTTCGAGTAAGTAGCAGGCTCTTGTACGTACCTATCACCTGGGCCACATCAGCCATATCTATTACCACAGTCACCTGTACCACCTTGCTACTGCCCTGCAAAGTGGTGCTGCTGCTTCTGCGGCTAGACTCCAATTCCAGAGGACAATGCTGCTCTGTCCCACCCCAATCCCTGGGAGCCAGCCATTTCTGCACTCAGGATACCAAGGTCAGTCAGCGTCCAGACCTCCATATTATAGAGGAGGAAACTGCAGCCCAGCAACGACAAAGTGCTCACCCCCAGGTGCACAGGGAATCAGTGGCAGAACCAGGAATGGAAGTGAGGACCCGCAGTGGCCTGCTCTAGCCCATAGATCACACTACCTTTCAGTCATTTGCATCACCCGAGTGTGACCGGAGGGGCCGTGGTTTGCAGAGAGTGTGATTTAGGGAACACCCAGTTAAAATGGCTCATGACAGGGCTTAGGTCACTGACAAAACTCTCAGGGGGTCCCCTTGCAAAGGGCTGGCTAGATGGTTCCTCTTCACCGTGGGTGGGATTCACTCGCCCAGCCCTCTGCTGCTGGAAGGAAGCTAGCAGTCTTCTGCCTGCCCCAACTCACCTCCAAGACCCTGCCACTGATGTACCGGTCACAGGTCTCACACTTAATGCCGAACTGGGCATGGTAGTCAGATTCGCAGTATGGAACGCCGTCCCTTTGGAGGAGAGAGGGAAACAGGAAGTGAGAGGAGGGCGAGGGCATGGGGCAACTGAGAGACCCCCCCCACGTGATACGTGGCTTTCACTGCATCAAATGGCTCAACTGAGATGTGGCCTGTATTAGAACGACTTCCCCAGAGGGGTGTTTGCTGGAAGGCTCTTCTGCTGTCAAGGGAGCAAGCAAGTGACCATTGGAAGGTTGGTGATGAAGCAAGAGGGCAGCTTCTTCAGTCGTCACCCCTCCTACCACAGGTTCTCCTCACCTACCCCAGCCCCGCCCCTTCCCACCCTCTCCCCCCACACCCCAGCCCCGCCCCTTCCACCCTCTCCCCCCATGGGCTCTCCTCACCTACCCCAGCCCCGCCCCTCCCACCCTCTCCCCCCACACCCCAGCCCCGCCCCTTCCACCCTCTCCCCCCATGAGCTCTCCTCACCTACCCCAGCCCTGCCCCTCCCACCCTCTTCCCCCACGGGCTCTCCTCACCTGCCCCAGCCCCGCCCCTCCCACCCTCTCCCCCACATAGGCTCTCCTCACCTACCCCAGCCCTGCCCCTCCCACCCTCTTCCCCACACAGGATCTCCTCACCTACTCCAGCCCTGCCCCTCCCTTCCTCTTCCCCCCCAGGCTCTCTTCATCCTCCCCCCCCCCACTCTCCTGTGGGCTCCCCTTCTGTTAGCTTGTTTCCCCTGCAGGCTCCAACTCATTGCTCACTCCACGCAGGGGCAGGGCGAGGATTTTATTACAGGCTTCACCTTCACGCCTCAGTGCTTCTCTCAGAGAGCAGCAGGAGAGCAGTTCCAAGTGCAAGGGAACTCTTCCTGCAGGCCAGGTGGTCTGATCCCCCCACACCCCAGCCAGGCCAGGCTCATGCAACCCCTCCGCCCCCAGGAGGGGATTCAGGACTCCTGGGCTGCCTTTCAGAGGGCCCCATGCTACCCTTGGTGTCTCAGACCC
This sequence comes from Trachemys scripta elegans, assembly GCF_013100865.1. NCBI lineage: Eukaryota > Metazoa > Chordata > Testudines > Emydidae > Trachemys > Trachemys scripta. The sequence continues at coordinate 21,269,279 of NC_048305.1, read as the reverse complement.
ACCGCATTTGCACAGACCACAGCAATTGTTTGGAGCTGCTGGCCCTTGACCAGCTTCAGAGGAGGGGATGGAGTGGGGCTCCTGGGGCAGCTAAGCCCTGCTCTGGAGTCTGAGGAGGAGGAGAGGAGTGGTACGAGGGTACAATAGAGTTGCTCTTGCCTGCTAATGTGACTGAATGCGCCTGCAGCCTCCTAGGACCCATCTAAGCCTGGCCTGTAAAAGCCTGACGGCGGGCATGCTTCATGAGCCGAGACCGTGCCAGAAACCCTGCAGCCGGCCAGCATGCAGAGCAAGAAACCCTTTCCCTGCTGCCTGCTCTCAGCCTCAGACAGTCACAAATATACATGGAGACCACAGCCCACAAGGCCGCTGCTGTGCCCAGCACCACAGCCACCAAGGGGTGAGGGACAGTGACAGCCTGCCTGGACCAGAAGCATGGGCCACTCGAGCTAATGGAGACTCTGCCCCGGGGGAGCAGGACCAAGGCCTATGACAGGTACTTGAGCAGATGTGCTGTTCCATTCAGAAGAGGGCATGCGTGCCACATACTCACCAGCCAGCCCGTTCCCTGCGCAGTAGCATGTCTCGGAGGGATTCCGACAATCCCCCTCCCCATCATGGTGAGCCCCTTCCCTAAGTCTCCTCAGAGACATGTCTAGAACTTCCAGGATGCATCCTTCCCACCCAGCTGTGGGGTGTGTGTGGAGACAGGTGATCAGCTGGCTCCCCACCCAGAATCCATTTCTGTGGTATGTGCTTCTGCTGCCCCTGCAGGCTGATGGGCGAGGGGACTCGTGAGCCTGCAGCAATCCCAGGGGTGTACACTAGCCCTCGGCCTCCTTGTTCCCTCCCCAGTGAGTGGCCATGGTGCAGTGAAGGATGACGGGTAGGGACGAGGAGACACTCACTTGCTGATGTACTCGCCAGTCAGGATGATCCCGCAGGTTTGGCACTTGAAGCAGCTGACGTGCCACTGCTTCTCCAGGGCCAGGAGCGACTGGCCGTGCTTGATCTCCTCCTTGCAGCCCGCACAGTCTAGGGAGACAAGGGATGGGGCAGAGCATGAAACCACCACAGCTTCCTGCTCCAAGGGGTTCTGCAGCCTGGCAAAGGCACAACTGGGAAAGCCATGCATGGTGAAATTGCAAGAGTTGGCAACACTGAAGCCCCGCTCTCATCTCACTGTCATCTAGAACAAGGTGCTGTGACTGGCATATTTCAAACTCTGCCCAAGCTAGAGGGGACATATTGAGACAGTTTGTTGACTTGTGCCATCATTCCCTAAAGTCTTGGGAGCTGGGACAGGATCCGGTGCACACCGAGTGACTCAAACGCACAGCCCCACACTTACAGCAATGCACACAGACACAGACACACACTCACACTGAGGGTAGGTCTGCACGGCATTCGGCGGTGTGATTGCAGCTCAGGCGGGCATACCTGCACTGGCTTTATTCTAGCTAGCGCAACTGAAAATAGCAGCGAAGACCCAGCGGCATGGACCCTGGCACAGGATTTTACAAGCTTGCCCAGAATCCGGAGTACATACTTGTGTTGACAGCCCACACCGGGGTCCATGCCACTTTATCTTCACTGCTATTTTTAGCCAGGCTTGCTAGAGTCAAGCTTGCAGTGTGGACATACCCACAGGTACACACAAATTCCCATACACAGACTCAGAGAGAAGTGTACACACACATAGAGAATCAGACCATTCTCTCCCTGTTCTCTCCCAGAATCAGACACCTTTTCACCCTCTGATATGGGTGCTGGGAGAGAGGCCTCTGATGAGAGCTACCCCAACACACATTGCATTTTTTTTCTAATGGGAATATGCCTCTTCAGCACATTCCCTAATGAGTCCCAGCACTTTGCGTATTGCATAGCAAGCTTCCACAGTTGGTGCTAAGAAAGAGCTGGGCTCCTCAGAGGAAAACTGGGTGGAGTGCCAGGAGCACAGACAGCACAGGGGCAAAATGCACTGGGAACATGCCACGATTCTGCTGAGCAACTGGCACCCCCAGCCTCGCTCAAAGCAGATGGCCTCACTTGGTGGGCATCAGGGTGCGGCCAACCTGCTTGGCTCGTCCTGGTTTTCGAGCTGCTTTTCTGAAATCCTTAGAGCGAATGCTGGCAGAGAGTTATGTTTGGAAGGGGAATAAATACCAGTGACAGCCACTTCCCAGCTTGGGTGGATGGGGATGCAGCAGTCTGGTGTAGCCATGGACTCTTTGCCAAAAATTTCCCAGTGTTACTAGCAGCAGTTCAGCTCTACCAGTGGAAGCCCTGGTGCTGAGCAGGGTTTACCCAATGGGTCATGAGCTAGGTGACCCTGGGGTTAAAATACTGGCAGCCCTTGAATCGCATCCGTATTAGTGCTCCTTGCATGGCTCCCCCCTCGGGTAGAATGGTGGGAAGTGTCTGGCAGCAAGCTGAGCATAGGAAGGGCTGTTCTCTAAGCTGTGTCTACATCAGCCCACTGCAGTATTTACCAGCCTTCCTTCCTTTCCCATTTCCCTGGGCTCCCATCAAGGCTGGAAGCAGGAAGCATATGGGCCTGAGAGCCCTGGCTTTGACTCCTCTCTGCCCTTCTCTCTCTTTCACATCAGGGACTCTCTAGGATTTCAGGAGTCTGTGTGATACATGGACAAGGTGTTTCTTTTTAACCTCTTTGCTGCCGGGCTCCAGGGAGATTTCAGTCCCCTGTGCTATACGAATGCAGCAAATACAGTGCATTGCAAGCCAACTGAGTGGTAATCTCGACAGCACCAAAGGTGTGTTTTACCCACCACACTTCAGGGCAGCTGTGCAGCTCCATTTTACCCCCATGCATCTGCCTCATTGGGCAGAATTGGAGTGGCACACAGAGCAGCAACTCAATTAGGCCCTTCTCGCGTGAGTCATTCTCTGCTGTGCTCTGGCACCTGCCCCTACATGGCACCACTCCCCCGGGTTTGCTGCTCACCCGCCTTTCAGGCTTGCTCCTGTTCTGTTGGCAGTCAGGGGGTCTTGGAGGAGACTTGCAGAAGCAGCCTGCAGCCTTCTTTGGGGATGTCCTCATCCGAGAACTTACCCTTGCTTTTGCTACTGGACAACAGTGGCACTTCCCTCGCCTCCCCCAGGGGTCCAAGGCTCTGCAGTCCCCAACTGGCTGCAGTGCCATGGAGGTGATAAGGGTGCAGGCCAGGAGCAGCGAGGGAAGCTGTCTTGGCTTATGCACATCCTGGACGTTGCCTGCAGCTAGTTATGAATAATCCATGCTGCCCTTGGGTAACCTCAGCTCTGCAGCCTAGCCGAGGAACATCTGAGAGAGGATTTCAGAGGCTATGGTCTCCAGGGCACCTGACCGGGAGAGGACATGGAAGTGGGTGGGAAGAAACAGATGACACATGTGGTTCCCCTTCCCTTCCTCTCTGCCAAGAGCCTCCTAATGGACACTGGGGGTGGGGGAAGCAACCTTGTGCTGACTCAGCGCTAGTCTGCTCTGGCTCGGATAGATCTGGCCTTGCTGCTTTCATCACCATCATCTGGGGTCTTTCATGTCCAACTCTGCCAGGAGTGTCCCCATTGGGGCAGGGGGTTCACTGGCCTCTCGTGCCTGGGGCCGACAGGAGCATGATGCTAAGGCCAGACCCCTGAGCTAGGTTCACACCAGATCAAACCATTGGCCTCTCCAGTCCAGTTCCCCATCTCTGTCAGTGGCCAGTACCAAATGCCTCAGAGGAAGCCCTGTAATGGACAGTAATGGGATAACCTGCCTGGAAGGGATGTTTCTTCCAGACCCCATCAGTTTTTGTTGGATCATGCTTTGAAGCAGGAAGGGTTATAGCCTAGCTATATTTTAAAATCCTGTCCAGTGTAACTGTAGCCTCCACTCAGTTGGTGGGGGTCATGGGATGGAGTGGACACACGAGAGAGAAGTGGGGGACCTACCATTTAGGGGTTTCCAAGTTTGGAGCAGACCAGACATCCTTAAGTCAAATTGAAATTAAAATGAACTAGATTTAAATAATAAATTGGGTTCCTCCCCCACTTTCTCCCACACCTCCAGTGCAAGAGCTCCCTGAACCCAAGAGCTATGGCTGGGATGCGAATCAAGCCCATGATGGGAAACTCCACAATTCAGGGGCCCACACCTTGGCCTTAGGTCTCGAGTGGGAAAGCAAAAATCCACCTTTTCCCCTGCCCAGTGGTGTGAGGGTGGATCAGCCAGCGCGGTGGGGTCTGTCTGGGTTCACTGGGTCAGTGCTGTGACTTTCACATTCTGATCCACAGACTTTTATGCATTAAAATCCCATTGAAAACAAAGAAAAACAGAAGGAAGAAGTCTTCCATGTCAGTTTCTAAAAATGGACGTTGTTCTCCTGAGAGGCTGAACCCCCGCTCCATTGGAGCTGCCACCTGCTCCCCTTTATGGCAAACACACATGCAAACTTCTCCACAAATGCAGGGCTGGCACTGCCCAACACACCCTGTCTGCCACCCACCAGCTGACACGGCTATGGTCTCTTGGGCACCTGCTGAACAGTGCAACATTCGCAGGACTCCCACCAGACTGTCCTGGCAGAGCAGTGAGTGACTCCTGCTGGTCTCAGTGGTGTCCCTTACTGGTGCTGCAGTGAGGGCTTGTGCTTCTGCCACTCAGCAGCTTGGTCCAGCTGACATGACAGGAGTTTGGTCACCAGGGCATGGCATGGCTCCCACTTATCTCGGTCTTCTGCCATCTGCGCAGGAATTATGCTGATGCAGTTCTCCCATGACTTGGATGGCAGCATACGCAATATATGTGGGTACCAGCAAAGGATGGACCAGTTATTAACTCATTACAATCCCCTTCCTTGGACAAGGGCCTCAGCCTGTTCCCTCCACAAAGGGAGGGAGAAGGTAAGAGGTGAGAGCTCTAAAAGCCAAAGTGCAATGTAACTGGGGAGAACCAGCACAGAAAGAAAGAGCGAGAAAGAGAGAGGAAAAAAGAAAGATACTGTGAACATAAAAGAAACACCAAGACAATCTTAGGCCTAATCCAAAGTCCATCAAAGCCAATGGGCGCCTTTCCACTGCCCTCAATGGGCTTTGGCAGGGCCGCCCAGAGGATTCAGGGGGCCTGGGGTAAAGCAATTTCAGGGGCCCCTTCCATAAAAAAAAGTTGCAATACTATAGAATATTATATTCTCATGGGGGGCCCTCCGGGGCCGGGGGCCTGGGGCAAATTGCCCCACTTGCCCCCCCCCCCCCCCGGGTGGCCCTGGGCTTTGGATCAGGCCCTGTGTGTGAGGGTATAGGAGGTGGCTGTTCAAACCCAGCTACCATAGCAGGGCGAAGTGAGTAAATAAAACCCTAGCGAAAACCAGTGCCTGTTTCTCTTGGATGGTGCTGCTCATGTACAGAGAGAGAAGCCCTGGAGCTCAGTACACTTCTGAGGAAGAATGCGAATGAGCAAGCAAGACCCTGCTTTTCCAGAGCACCTGTTGGCAGCCCTGGGCACTAGATTGCTCAGTTACCTGTTGATCGCAACAAGTGCGCTGAATCTTGCTCTCAGATGTCACAGAGTGCCTGGCTTGTACCTCCTGGGTGCAAGGACAGGAGGAGTGACTTGTCCTCCTACTCCTGGCCTTCCCTTAACAGGGCAATCCCACCTCAGACTTACACAGGCGAGGGGAAATACAGCATCCGCATGGGGATCACAGCACTTTGCCCTTCCTCCCCTCGCTGCAGATTTTGGGTTTGGGTATTGTCCCAACAACCTAGGGCTGTCTTCAGAAATCCCACTGCAGACTGCTCCAGGCTGCAAAGGGCCCACTAGCAAAGCCCTGTCAGGTCATGAATACAGCATGGGATTTCCAGACACCAGTGGTGACCTGCGACAGCCATAGGGAAAGCCCAGGTGGAACTGGGAGATGCCCTGCCTGAGATGCCAGCTCCACAAATGAACCCTAGCCACGCCCGCCTCATCAGTGCTCCACTACACTGCAATACTGGGGCCCTTCCCGTTATTCCCAGCACTGGGGAGAAATCCAGCATTGGGCATGTGCACTACAAGAGAAGCCTGGCACTGGGAGGGTCCCCTGCCCTGGCTGAGTATCCGGGTTCTAATAGCATCTCTGATTGCTCGTGGGGATGGGAAAGCGTGGGTCTGTAACTGGGGTAGGGAACGTAGGGGCTATGAGAAGAGTTGTACAGAGTACATTTAAAGAAACACCAGGCAGCAAACAGATCACACTGCTGGCCCCACAAATGGATCCAGCTGCTTCTCTTCCTGGTACCTGCTACCATTGGATCTCTTAAAGGCACGGGCTACCCCAGTCATAATGACTTAGCATGGAGCAATGCCTCCATGATGGGCACTCTCTGCCAGGTCACATGATAGCACCAGGGATCAGAACCTGCCGGATCACCTGTCATTAACCCTTTGCAGACATCACACATGAGAGAGCGAGATCAAATCTATCCAACTTACGGCTCGGCCCGTGAATCTTGATAGGCTTGGAGCTGATCAGCGAATGGGAACAAGCTTGGCAGACGCAGTCTTTCCCGCTGAATGTCACTTTGTCTCCAATGGGGAACGGCTTCCTGCAGCCACAGAGAAGGCAGGAAAGCATAAGAAACACACCTCCCCTGCTTAGAACTCCAGCTAGGCTTCATGGTGGCTCCCTGGCCTAGTCTATCCTTCTGATCCCATCCATGGGCCTCCGCTTATTCCCTCATGGGGCAGCCATTCAGGGCAGGGGCACCAGCTGCTGCAGTGTTGGTCCCACTCCGGAGTGACTGCAAAAAGCTAAGCTGCACCTGTCTCTTCCCTAGTTTCTCCCGTGGTGAGATCAGACTGTCCAAGGGAAGGATGGAGCAGGTGTGGGGAAGATCTTGGAAGTAGAAGAAAGGGTGCAAGGGGCAGACCAAGCAGGGTGTCAGCCACACAGGGATTTACAGAGCTGCAGGGGAGGACTGAGGCAAGACAAAGGATTGCATTCGGCCCCTGATGAGAAATGGTGATATAGGAAATGTATACACACATCTAGATGAATGCACACACCTACAATCAACCACACAGTGAGCCATACACCTGGAGAAGTGTACACCCCTACATCCAACCACAGTCACACACATAAAGATACCCCCTGCCGGAGAACACACCCACCCACACCCGAACACAAGCACACACAGGGGCATGCACCCACCCCCAGAGATATGGGTGCAAAACATCAAGAGACACATGCACAAACATTCATGGATTCCAAAGGCACAAGAGACCACAAGGATTATCTAGTTTGACCTCCTGTATAACACAGGCCAGAGAACTTCCCAAAGTAATTCCTAGAGCAGATCTTTTAGAAAAACATCCAATCGCCATTTAAAAATGGCAGTGATGGAGAATCCACCGCAACCCTTGGTAAATTGTTCCAATAGCAAATTACGCCTACTGTTAAAAATGTGTGCCTTATTTCCAGTCTGAATTTGTCTAGCTTCAACTTCCAGCCATTGGACTATGTTACACCTTTCTCTGTTAGACTGAAGGGCCCACCATCAAATATTTGTGCCCCATGTCGGTACGTATAGACTGCAATCAAGTCACTCCTTAACCGTCTCTTTGGTAAGCTCAATAGATTGAGCTCCTTGGGTCTGTCCCTATAAGGCATAGCTTTTAATCCTTTAATCATTCTCGGGGCTCCTCCCTGGATCCTCTCCAATTTATCAACATCCTTCTTGAATTGTGGACACCAGAACTGGACACAGCATTGCAGCAGCGGTTGCACCAGTGCCAAGTATAGAGGAATGCATCAAAAACATGTAGGAATACAGCCACACAAAGGCACAGATGTCCACAGGGACAACACATGCACAGAGACAAGGACATGCACACAGTCACACATGCAAACACAGGTGGCTGTCTCTGCACTGCTACTCTGCTCGGGCGGCAGGGCACACAGAATAAGGCGCTGTTGGTGGGGAGGGTGAGTTTCAGTGCCTGGGTGTCAGAGTACAGAGCCAGATAGGAATAGCAGAGTGGGCTATGGGTTAGCATTGAGGGGCTGCAGCAGAGCTGGGTTGGGGGTCCTAGGACTGGAGTAGCAGGGGTGATGTGAGTCAGGAATGAGGTGCCCTGAAAGGGCAGTTTGAGGGGAGCCTGCCCAGTACCTGGTTCCAACCCTCACCCTTTAACGGTCCCTTGATTCACAATGTTAAAGTAATAGCCCAACCCCCTCCAGCACTGCTCAGAGCTGCCCTACAGGAATAGAATGTCTAGCCCTCTCCAGACAGATTTACAGTTCCCCATGAACATTAATAGCTCCCTGTGACACACTGCTGGTGGTTCACTGCTCCGTGTCAGCAACTCTTCTCAGGCCTGACAGACTCACTACACCTAACACACTGTTGTCATGAGATACCCAAAAGGTGGCATGTAATATATCACTGGAAAACTAATAACTCACTGATAATTAATATTCCTGCCTGAACTGTGTACAGTAAACCCACAAAGGACTTTATAGACAGATGCTGGAAATATGTGACTGAAATGTGTTTAAACCAGGCATGTCAGGGGGAGCTTATAAACTGGTTTTCTCCAGACAAAGGAAAGAAGCCAACACTTCAGAGCAGGTGTGACCAAATTCAGTGGGCTATTCATTGGTATGGGAGGTTGTAGGAAGAGATAATTTGCATTGTGAAAATCGCCGGCAGGGGAGAAAATCACCAGCAGGAGAAGACAGCCTGGTGTCTACACCAGACAGCCTTGTGTCTGCACCAGACAGCCTGGCATTCACACCCAGCAGGGAAAGGAACTTTATCTGGGGATACATTTCAGAAGAACACATTTCAAAGGTTCCCTGGACTATAAAGAGAGGGGGAGTGAACCCCTAAGTTATCCTTCACCTGAGGAGACAAGGAAAATCAGCACCTGGGATTCTGTGGGGAGCCTGACTAAGCTAGCCAGCCATTGCTGGAGGAGGAAGATTGCTTAGGAAACTACCTTGAACAAAGACTGTAGCTTGTTAAGTTAGGTCTTAGCCATTAGAAAGTGGTATTTTTACTGGGGGGAAGGGGTTGTTTGTAACTCTTTCTACCTTTAGCCCTTAGACCTGAGCTTGCTTAAAATCTCTCTCTTTTTGATTAAATAAACTTGTTTCACTTCTACCTAAACCAACCCAGTGCTTTAATTGAACTGAAGTGATTGCTAGCTCCAGTCCAGATACATGCTGCTGTTTCTGTCTCTTTAAAGGAGCAGTGAACTTAAAACCTTCTGTGAGCATTTCAGGAGAGGGCTGGACACTGCAGGGAGACAGTTTGGGGGATATTTGGGACTGGGTGTTGGTGTCACTCTGCAGCAAACAGTAACTGGGTAGGAGATGTGACCTGCATTCATGTATGCTGGCTGTTGGTCTCCGGGCTGAGGGCCACAGCACCATAGCATGCATTTAAGATACCTAGAGCTGCAGGGCAAGTGGTGACACAACCCCTTACAGGTCCGGGTTGAACCCCAAAATGTCAGACCCCTTCAGCGTCCGCAGTAACATTTATTCACCTTGTACTAAAACTTAGCGCGTCAGATCCTGACATGCTCTTAGTCCAGCTAATGCACCTTGGCAGTAATTACCACCAGTGCAAAAGGGAGAAGCAGCAGCAAGTCACCTCATTCCCTTGCACACGCTGGCTCAGGGAGCCATATGGCCATGAAGACCTTAGCTAGGGTTACCATATTTAAGGTTTTAAAAAAGAGGACACTCCATGGGGCTCTGGCCCCGCCCCTTCCCCGGCCCTGCCTAACTCCACCCTTCCCCAAAGTCCCGCCCCAAATCTGCCCTAGCCCGCCCCAACTCCACCCCTTCTCCAAAGTCCCCGCCCCAACTCTGCTTCCCTCCCCTGAGCGCCCCGCATTCCCCCTCCTCCTTCCCAGCCACGCAAAATAGCTGCCCAACAGCTACTGTCTTCACGGTTTGCCAGGCAGCCCCCAGACCTCCAGACCTGCTGCGCCCCCGGCCGGGCGCTTCCCCAGCGCAGCCGGAGCCCAGGAGGGGAAGCGCCCGGCCGAGGGCACAGGGTCTGGAGGTCTGGGGGCTCCCCGGCAAACCGTGAAGCCGGTAGCGCTCAGGCAGCTCGGCTCTTCAGCTACACAGAGCTGAGGTGTCTGAGGGGAGCAGCAGCAGCTGCTGCCGCAGCAGGGAATCTGCCTGCAGCTCACAGCCTGCCGGAGCTGCTCAGGTAAGCAGGGGACTGCCAGCATTTTCCCGGACATGTTCGGCTTTTTGGCAATTCCCCCCAGACGGGGATTTGAGGACCAAAAAGCCGGACGTGTCTGGGAAAATCCGGACGTATGGTAACCCTACCTTAGCACCACCTCTGCTGAGGAACACGCTCTCCTGCTAGTTCTTTCTTTCTCTTTCTTTCTTAAACACAGTTCTATGCAGTGTCTCTGCACGGCAAGGCCATTGTAAGCTTCTCACACATGATGCTGCCAACACACCTCACCCCTGCCCTTAGCACCCTGCTATTCCAGTCCTGCACCCCTGCAGCTCCGTCAATGCGCCTCAGCCTAGCCCTTAGCACCCTGCTATTCCAGTCCTGTACCCCCGCAGCTCCGCCAACGTACCTCAGCCCTGCCCTTAGCGCCCTGCTATTCCAGTCCTGCACCCCCACAGCTCTGCCAATGCGCCTCAGCCCAGCCCTTAGCGTCCTGCTATTCCAGTCCTGCACCCCCGCAGCTCTGCCAGTGCACCTCAGCCCTGCCCTTAGTACCCTGCTATTCCAGTCCTATGTGATGAACAGATTCTCTCCATTCAGTCAAGTCACTAGTAAGCTCAGCCAGGCTTGGAACCCAGCTCTCCAGGGGTGAAAGGTGAGGGTTCCGGCTTGCTTCCCTGTGGCTTTCACTGAGGCAGGAGATGGAAGACTTGTTTATTGGGCGAAGTGGGGCAAGGAGAGAAGATCCAAAGAATTTATGTATGACCCCCCTCCCCCCCCGCAATGTCCCTGATGGGAATAGCATGTTTGCTATGTCTGAGGGCACCCATTACAACAAGCTACAAAATACATTTAGGGCATTGCTGAGATGGGTGCATTTGCCCCAGCGCTGGGCTGAAAACCAGCAGTACCTTCCCAGCTTCAGGCATTGGCCTGCTCCTGGGGTGGGGGTGTGGTACCAGGCAGCTGCATGTCCAACTCACCTGCACATGCTGCAGACAAAGCACTTGGGGTGGTATGTCCTGCCCAGGGCAGAGATGACCTCTCCAGTGATGAAGTCACGGCAGCTGTCGCAGCGGGTCCCGTAGAGCTGCTGGTAGTCATGGGTGCAGATGTACTCCCCGTTCTTAAAGAAGAAGCCTGATTGGGCCAGGTCACAGCCGCACACTAGAGAGGGAGAAAACAGCCCCGAGGGGAGAAGAGTCAACCCAGCAAGCACCTTCACAAGATGGGCACGTTTCCTCCAAGAGCTTCCGAGAGGTGCCACGAGGTGAGACGTTTCTGAGTCAAGGTGAAGTCATTGGGGGTCAGCCTGGGCTAGCACTGTCACATCATCTCAGCAAAGCACTTGGTACACTCCTGTGCATGCTGCACCCATTCCCATAAGGACAACAGCTGAGGGCACACAGGGAGTGAGGCCATGTGTTCCCCCCATCACTTTTACTGAGGTCCCCTCAGTGGCCCTGTATCTTCACTCCTGGTTTCCACATTCCTCCCTTCCCTACAGCCCCACTTTTTTTCAAAATGGTTGCAACTTGGCCTACGCACATGGGAGCTTTGAATTAATCCTCAGAGAATAAGCATTAAGGTGAAGCACTAACTGCTTTGACCATCATAGCCTGCTGGGCTGGACTTCTCTATAGAACTCACCATCCGCGTCCCAGTGCACACCAGGAGGGTCTCTGGGAAAACCTAGCATGAATTCTTCAGCCGTAATCTCTCAAATATGATTGTTCCAAAAACTTGATCAGGAGCCTTGGGAGCGGGGATCTGGCCTGAGGACTGCAGACATCTCAGTATGTTCCTTCCTTTCCACAGCCGGCCAGCCCTCCAGCTCTGAAATGCTGAGGGGCCAGTGGGCACCTTCTTCAGCCCCACAAGATGTCACTGTTGGGCTGCGGGCCCGGTCCAGAATGAAGCCTCCTGGTTTTGGAAAGGGATGGGCCGTGCTGAGAGGAAACTGTAGGCCGCACCCAATGGTCAAAGGAGCTGGCCAGCAAGATGATTCCAGTACATTGCAGCCTGGCATGACCGAACATGGATTGGGCTAATCTAAGAGCTGCATTATTCCCTCACCCTGCCCACCACACCTGATGGCACCTGTTAGAACAAAGGCCATATACTCGCCTATTATCCCAGCTGTTCCCCATGGCTATAAACTCCCTTTCCCATATATGAACATATAGCACGACAATCAATCAAAAAGGCTCAACAAATGTATCCTATTTACAGCCCCAACAGATGTATTCTATTTACCCCTAAAAAGGAATTTAAAAATTCCTTTGGTCAGCAGAATGTATGCACGTTAAGTCATTTGTTAATGGGTATAAAAAGGCTTGCTCTACGCTTGTAAGGTGTGCTCCTCCCTCTGGCATGAGTCGAGGGGGACACCCGCTCAGCTGACTGATCAATAAAGAACTTGAAGCCGTCTTCTAGACTCCCGTGCCTCCTTGGGGTAATTGGGCAGCTCCAGGGGGAAACGAGCCCATTTGGCTAACACACCTAAACAGGGTCAGGCACATCCCCCTTCCCTCTACATTTTGCCTTTACAAATATCAGAGGTTTTTTTTATTTTAATTGCTTTAGTGCTCGTGAAAGTGATTGCCAGGTAGTATTAGCTAGCACCAGGCATTCTGGGGACAGGTGCCATGCAAACTTCCTCCACACAGACTCACCCCTAGGGCTTATGCACTGGCAGGCTCTTCCTGTAGGCTTGGCTAGGAAAGAGGCCATGTAGCTGCAGTAGCTGTCCAATGACTCTAATGCACCCCAAGGACGTCAGAGCTGCTGTGCCAGGTTTGGAAAGGCAGCCACCACCTCCTTCATCACCTGCTGTGGCACCAAATTACAGCGGCACCAGCATGAAGTGAGTTTCACGATTACGAGTCTGACTTTTACCCTGCATCTCTTTCAATACCAATAAAGCATCACACGCTCCAGGGACTGTCCTTTGAGCAGGGGTACAGAACTGAGGGTCTTCCAATGAAATCCCCCCCTTCAGCCCAGGAGCTCTGCGCAAGATGGTGCAACTGCAGAGAGTAGCAGAGCAGAGCATTCAGTGGCACAACCCATCCAGCCTGGACGGTGGATCTTCTGCTCCCTTAGTTTTGCCCGTGACTTGGGACTGTTACCAGGAGCTTTTAAACCACCCCAGGAAGCTCCCATGGGTGACAGGTGCCTCTTCAGTTTGCTTCTTTTAAAAGAAATCAAGAATCAGCAGGATTCAGTTGCTGCTCCTGTTATCTTGTCATGGCAAAGGCATTCACAGGCCTGGAAAGTCGCAATGGGAGTAGGAGCACAGGGCTGCTGATGCTGGAGACAGGAACAGAACTAATCTCAGCCCATTAACTTCTCCAGGAGAAAGAGGCTGCCTTCAGAACTGCCATGCAGGTGGCATGGCTGAACGATGCATGAAAATGTCTGTCGGGGGCTGAGTGGCCAAGGAGTGCTGCTTGCTTGATGGGGCAGGCAAAGAGCTAATTCTGGTCTGCGAATGGATGAGCCCCAAAGCCCTCACAGGGTGTGTGTGTGATTTGACATCACTGCATCAGCTGGGGAGTGAAAACTCTTGTTTCAGGCTCTCTTATATACCCTCCCATTCCCCAAGCTCAGCAGAGGGATCTGAGCACCCAGGAATGAGGCAGCAGAAAGTGCCAAGATGATCTCAAAGCACTTTATTGGCATTAATGCCCCAGAGTCCCTTTGTGCCATAGAGAGGTATCATCATCCCTATTTTACAAGTGGGGAAACTGAGTCACTGGGAAGGGTAGTGACTTGGTGCTCCAAGGTCACACAGGAAGTCTGTGGCACCTGCCACAACACTGGGATGAAACTGGCCCTTAGTTCCATGCTCTAACCCCTACCCCATGCTCCCTCCGCTAGTGCCAAGTTGTAGAACAGAACAGCTAAGCTGTGCGGGGAGTCCAGCTTACATTCAGGGGGGCTGGTCTGCACTTGGAGAGGGGGACCAGACTTGCATGGCGCTTGGAGAGACTTGAACATTCAACAGAAGTCCAGCAACCCTTTGGGGTATTTAGCGCTAAGCCGAGCAGCTCAGCGTCCTGCCAGCCACGCTCTGTGCAGCTCTCCTGTGCGCTTGTCCAAGGCATCGCTGGCCTGGGAGTAGATGTCTGCCCAGTTCCCCGAACCTTATGTCCTCCCAGGGACACTTACCATGAGGTCCCAGTCAGTCTGCAAGAGGAGCTTCTCACCACAACCCTTCTTCTCACTGCCTCCACTGATACGCCCTGCTCAACCCTCAGTGCCTGGCCTAAGTCAGTTCAGGAAGCAGCTGGAACGCCCCAAGCTGCAGAAGCAGCACGCAGCCCCCCCAAAGCCTGCAACCAGCTGTTTGCAGTGCTGTGCTTCTTTGCACAGATGTGCTTCCATTCCCAGCTGGGGACAGGGCCACCTGTGAGGTAACGCTCAGCTCCCCGGGCCTCTCGGAACAGACAGCGCTGTTGCTTCACTCGGTAAGCAGCTATTGGGCAGAACAAAAGCAGGTGCCTCCTCATTCCTCCTGCTGCATCCTCCAGGTACCGCAGTGATGAGGCTGGACGGACTCAGCGCAGGCCCAGACACAGAGGCAAGAGTTGCAGAGGCAGGTTTTGGCCCCATCTGCCCCAGGGCCAGAAGCACGTTGGTGCTAACCGTTGGGCAATGGCTATCGAGCGCTCTGGGCTGAGGGCAGGCCTGAAAGCGAGGAGGCCAGTGCAGGGGCTGGGGAAAGGTGAGGCTGGGTGGGGAGGGAGCTGGGAGGGGCAGGTGGGGGAGGAGGGTTTCCTCTCATAATTTATTCCCTTTCACTTTGAAATCAGACGGCAGCCACTGCCAAGCTCGTCCCCTTTGAAGTTGGAGCCAGTCTGAGCTCTTTGTCTGGTGGAAGAGTTTGCAGTTTTGCACAGATAATGCAGTGGGGGAGGGGTTTCTGCAGCAGAGCGCTGTGCACCTGCAGGCCAGCACCGAGAGCGACCTGGAGCCGGTGGATGGGGGTGTCTGGGAATCGGAGTCTGGCTGTATCCTGGGGAGGTCCCTATGTACACGCAGGGTGGTGCGTGCATGCAAAGGAGACATACATATAGATATATATATTCAAAGAGAGAGATAGTGTGTATATGGAGTTGGTTCTGACTGTGGGAGAGACCAAAACTACCTGGGAGAGAGAGACCCTCCTCCCCTCCCATGCATGAAGGAGTCATTAAGTGCCAGCGATTTGTGCCCGGGTTAGCGTGAGGCGATGGGAACTAGGAGGAGCAGAGGTCTTTAATAAACCCTGGTAATTCTGTGTTTTACAATTTATAGATCCCGCTATTGGCCCTCCTAAGAGCGGCTCTTTAAATAAACGGACTAAGGAGCCCTTTAGCATCTGTTCAGGGCCATTAGCTTTAACGGCCTCTCAGCTCTGCTCCCCTTAAGCCCCTCCTCAGGACCAGGGGAGGAGCCCAACTGGCCCACAGTTGCTCTCAGCGGTCACTGCAAATGGTCCAGGAAGAGCACAGGGAGCTGTGCTTGGGCGATGCACAATGGTGGGCGGGGGGAGCTTTATGCCTCCAGGAGGCAGGCTGCCACGCAGCTCAAGGCACTGCGTCAGGAAGGCCTTGCCAGCTGTTGGGAATGGGATGGCCCCTGCATGAAGTGAGTTGGTGACTCTCACAGTGCAGTTCCTAGTGGACAGGTGTCCACAATACACAAACCACCGTCACAACCATACGCCCCACCCTCCACCCCCAGTTGGCTCATTCCCGGAATGAGGCAAGTCCCAGGATCCGGCTGAAATTAGAAAGTAAGAAGCCCGCACTTCTTCTGCACAGGTTGGTGAGCCTTGTCAAATTAATTAACTGCTATTAACCGTTCATTTATCCAGTGCAGTAAACGTACATGGGACCTTGCGAACACAGATGGGGTCAGGTGCATTTCCCATCCCAGCTCCCGCAGGAGATGCACTGGAGCCAGGCTTAACATCCCTAACTTGGCATCTTTCCCGATCTGCCTTATTAAGCGTGAGAGTGTCTTTGAAGCCCTGCAGCAGCACATGGAGGTTGGGGGTGTGCTGGGGGTTTCTCCTTTGATCAGCCTGTGTGAAAGCACCTCTGGATCAAATGCGCTGTCCCCCGGGAGTCCCCTGAGGGAGTTTAGCCCGAGCTGCAGTACATGGCCTCCTAGAGCACACTGATTTCATCCCCATTTCATATCAGTCAACTTCATTATTGTGGAATTAGTCAGTTACCAGTCGACGACCCTGCCAGGAGCAGCTCTTGGTTTCTGCCCCCTTTTCTCTAGGTTTTATCTCAGCTGGGGCCAGCTTGCATCCAGGAAGCCTGGGGGCAGCAGCATGGCTCAGAACAGCTACTCCCTTCTCCCCTCTCCCTGGGGCAGGAGGACTACTAGGATACTGGCTGAGGCAGACTGCAAGACCATGCATGCAGATCAGAATCATGATGCATGAGCAGAGCTGTGCACAGGTCCAGGACTAGGAAAGCAAAGGGGGGCTGTAGGGCAGGATTAAGGTGCCCTGGAAGACTCATGTAGGATACCAGGACTAGACTAGCAGATAGGGTGACCAGACAGCAAGTGTGAAAAATCGGGACGGGGGTGGGGGGTAATAGGAACCTATATAAGAAAAAGACCCCAAAATCGGGACTGTCCCTATAAAATCAGGACATCTGGTCACCCTAGCAGAGAGGTTTGCGGATGTGGAATTGAGGTGCATACACAGAGCTATTGGGGTAGGAGAGAAGGTGGGGAGTTTGTGCAGCACTCCCCCAAGCCTGGCTCTAGCCAGCTCTCTCAGTCTCTTCTGTGCACAAGCACTAAATCCCCACCCCCACCCAAGGAATCAGAACCCCTTGTGAGATCCACGTAGGTTTCACCACAACTCAGGGGGGCTGGATTAGTCACACACAGGCCTTTCAGCTTCCAGCACAGATACCAGGCAGGTGGGGCAGCACGACCAGAAATCCTTAAAGCTGTAGCCTCCTACCTTGGCAGGTGAAGCACCTGATGTGGAAGTGATTGCTCTGGACGCGCACCACCTCTCCCTTACATGTGTCTCCGCAGCGGTAGCACTGGATGACGGTGGAGCTGCCCCCGGAGCCGTACGGGTTTTGTTGATAGGGAACTGCTGGTGAAAAGGAGAGAGTGACAAAGACAGGGTGTGTTACCACGAGGGAGGCAGCTGGTCCCAGCTGGCTGCAAGTCATGATTCCAACACAACTTAAACTGTGAGCTCTGTCTTTTTGTTGTGTGTTTGTACAGGACCTAGCACAATGGGGCCCTGATCCATACCTGGGGCTCCCGGGTGCGACTGCAATACAAATAATGAACACTAGTCATACTAGTGATGGAGAAGAGCTACAACAGTGAAAATGGTCAGCAATTCATCACCTCTGTGAAAACAATACATGCCCCAGATGGGCTGTCAGTGAGAGGTAGCTCTAGTGAGCAGAGCAAGGGACTGGGAGTCAAGAAACCTGGTGTTCTGCTCCTTGCCCTGCCCCGGATTCACTGCAGGCCACTTCCTCATCTGGGCCTCGGTTTCCCCATCTGCACACTGAGGACAATGAGACTGACCCAGCTTTATAAGCTCCGCAAGGTCTTGAGACAACAGGTTCTAAAAAGGGCAAAACATCACTCCTTCTTCTCCTCATTCTAGGTGAGTGGGCTTGGAATAAACCACCAACTGCCCCAGGAGATGGGGCAGGTCTGCGTTATGGGCCACGTGCAAGCCATGTACTCGCTTCTCAAAGGCTCGACAGTTGGGTGCACAGAAATGGAAGTCAAAAATGAAAATTGAGCTTGGCCACTGGACCCAGTCTCCCTAGGTGCAGCCCCGGACTCACCTAGCCCCAGATTCTGACTGGCTTTTACCAAGCAAATGATGCCAAGAACCTGCCGCCCGAAAACTTGAGAGCCCGGGAGCAGGAGGATCCATGGGGACATGTACTGTTCTCCCAGACTCAAAGAGCCTCAGGTCTTGCACTGGCAGGTGGAGCTCCCTGAGTTCCTGCTATCCCGGGGGGGCGGGGGGGGCGGGGGGGCGGAAGGGGGCGGGAAGAGCAGGGCTCTGGTTTTCTGAGGTTCCTTTCTGTACCAGTGCAACGACATAAAAAACAAACAAAACATAGCTGGAAGGATGAGAAGTGAAAGCACATGCATCCTGCAGCCGTGCTGAGAAGTACAGCCCCAAAGGAGTCTGTCCGCACCCCACACCTGCCCCCGCCCCGCTGTCTCCCCTTCCCTCCTGTTTGGGGTGTATATTTACTGCTGCAGCCGGCAGTGTCTCTGCAGTTCCCAAACATCTGCTCCCCAGCCCTCGGAAGAGGAGCTGCTGCCTGAGTAAACACATCCTAGTCCAAACACTAACCCCACTCTCCAGCAGATGCTTCCCAGCTGCAGAGTCAGCAAGGAGCCTGCCGAACAGCAAGCCCTCCCAGAAACTGCATCTCCTCCCTTCCGAGGCCAGCATAGCTCCTTCCCTCCCCACCAGGACAGCTGTCCCTTGCTCCTTTTGCATGATCAGCATGAGGCCACCTTGCTTTCCTTTTCTAAGATGAGTCTGGGGCTGGGGAAAGGCCCCACCAGGCATCCCCAGGGAGGGACATCCCTTCTTTCTCCACAAACCTGGGGCAGTAGGGACAGTGGCTGGACAAGCGTCCTACCCTCTGCCAGGCTGGTGCATCACAACAGACCTGGAGGGAGAGCATTAGTCGTGTTTAGGGTGACCAGAGAGCAAATGTGAAAAATCGGGACGGGGATGGGTGTGTGTGGGGGGGGTAATAGGAGCCTATATAAGAAAAAGACCCCAAAATCAGGACATCCCCTATAAAATCGGGACATCTGGTCACCCTAGTTGTGTTCTGTAGCCCATTCAGTCCTGGGCGTCTGCTGAGAGAGACAACAAACTGACAATGCCAAACTTTGTGGGGGGGTATATGGGGGGAGGGATTTTAGTGATGCTGACACCTATTTCATTAGGAACTGGAGTGACACCCACTCATTTATTTCACCCAGGCCTCCAAACAGCTGTCAGGAGATAACAACCTTCATTCTATATGGACCTAGGCTGGGATCGGACCTAGGCTGGGATCAAACCTGCCCCCAGGAGGTGAAAGGCTCCACTTTTCATCATCAACCCCCAGAACTGGTCCTCATCACCAGTCTGTCTGGAGGATGGGACAGCTCCCCTGTGGGAAGTGTTCCACTGGGAGCTAGAGAAGCACTGGAAGGGAGCAGCCTCTCCAGAAATCTCCTTGGGATCCCCCAGGGAGTGACTCCGCTGCGGAATGCAGGGCAGACACTGGAAGGGCGGTTAGACTGTGGAGTGGTTTGTTTGTCCAGGTAAATGGTGGAAGCTTCACTGCTTGAGCCATTAAACTGGAGAAAACCCTGGAAAATAGACTGTAGGGCAGGAGTGCACCAACTTCCTCAGTCTGATGAGCATGGAAAAATCCTCTGGGGGATTCTCCTCCAGCTCCCCTCCCCAAACCTGCCTCCCTCACTGCTAGCTCAGCAGAACATTTCACACTGCAGACCACCAGGAAGGGCTGTGTACACCGCAGTGTGAGAAGGACTGGGGAGCAGAACAGATCCCTGCTCTTGGCTCAAGAGAAAGAGGAGTCCTTCCCCCTTGGATTTCTACAAACAAGCTCTCCCTCAGAACACAGACATCACAGAGGGATAAAGAGCATCTCCTGTCCGTTACGATTTCATAGTCCTTTGTTCTAGGCGCGTCTCTCCCACGCAGTGTGCAGTAGCTTTTGGACACGGGACTGGGTTTTTAGGCCCGAGCAGCAAAGTGTTTGTTCCTGCTGCCACTACTGTAAGAATGCAAAGAGCGTGTGAGGCTCGGAGGAGATGAGTGGAAAAAGGGCAGTAGGCTGAAGTCCCTGAGCAGGAATTTCAGTGGCTGGCGAGTCTGAGCCAATGGGCTGGAGGCTTGGTAACCCCAGGATGAACTATTTAGATGGGGAAAAAACGAAACTGAGGTTACTGAAAGCCTGGTACATGAACAGAGGCCCAGAGCTTGAGTGAAGGGACATCAAACAGCAGAGATCTCTCGGCAGAAAGACACATCATTAGCTGTAGCGATGGGGCTATATTCAGCAGATTCGGTGACAGACGAGAAAGAATCAGCCCACTGTGGATTCTTATGCTAAAAACCCAACACAAATTAAAGAGTATCTTGTGCCCAAATCCCATCTGATATGTCAAACCCTCAGCCAGTGATCATCTGAGCTCTTTTACCGGTCACTGAGACAGGCTCTTTGGGTGCAAAACAGTGTCCACAATTAGTGACTTCTAAGGTGTGGCCGCTAGTCCTGCCCAGACAGGCAATCCAGCCTGCTGTAATCCATCTCCCCTCCTCAGCGTGGAAAGCTGCTGTCTAGGCAGGGCATAGGAAAAGCACACTTTCCCCGATGCATTTGATACAGGTCACATACAGACTCAAGCTCAGGCCCAGATCTGGAGCTGAACTTCCAAGGTTTGCTGGACTTTTCATCCTGCAAATGTTTTGCATACACAGAACTCCCGGTGACGCCAACCCAGATTCTGCAGGTGGAGGGTTGCAGGACTGAAACCTGGAGCTGTGGTTTGGCCTATCATAGAGATAGCAACTAGCTCCAATGTTTGGCTCTGGACCTGAGCTTCTCCAAGGTCCCAAATGTTGGTTCTGACTCACTTCTAGTTCCAAGAGATGAAATTATTCCCAAATGGGCTGATTTTCCTGACGTTTGAAATGGCTGGGCTGCCCAGTTGGCGGATCCAGTAGTGACAGCATAGGAATCTCCGAGTTCTGCCAATAGAGCTCATCACTGCAAACTAAT
This sequence comes from Trachemys scripta elegans, assembly GCF_013100865.1. NCBI lineage: Eukaryota > Metazoa > Chordata > Testudines > Emydidae > Trachemys > Trachemys scripta. The sequence continues at coordinate 21,248,283 of NC_048305.1, read as the reverse complement.
AAAACTCAGCAAGAAATCCATGTGCTTGCTCAGACATCACCCATATGGAAATAAATAACAGGGCATGACTCTGAGGTCCTAGATCAAACCACAGAACAAGGCACTAAAAAATAGACTGGCACGAACTGTTACAATAGACAGCTTCTCAGCAGGGAGCATTTATAGTACGATCACATGCCTATGTACAGGCGATGTCTGGGGCTGTAGAGAACTCTTCTCTCAGGAAATGCTTGATGAGAGAGGACTGTATATGTGGAGGAAGGAAAAGAGCCTAAATGCTACACTGGCTAGGCTCTCTCCCTTAGTATGCTCAAACACTGACCAGGAAGAAACCTACATTGGCCTCTAGAGGAGGGTGGACTGGGTGGCGCCTAATAGTCCCTTTCCAGCTCTTATTTCGGAGAGTCCAAGAAATCCAAGACTGTTCCGCAAACCTGGGGCACAACTGTTAACATCACATGATCCAGGGTCCCTACTAGACTAAGTGGTCAGGGTCCCCCAGGGATATACATGATACTGATACCTGGTATATTGCAATAGCTGGTGAATACCGATATATTCTGTATGGGATGCCAGCAGAGAAAGCAGTGCCAACCTCCTCTGCCAGCCCATGGGATAGAGCCACGCCACTCCGGAGGCCTTGGCCAGAGAAACTGGGGATGTGAGTCAAGGAATTAATCAACATTTGAATAAACATTAATAAAAATCTGTGTCGGAAAATTCATCCATCAATTATGGGCTTCTTGTCTCTAGGGGGAACTTCCCGGTGACCATAGCAACCTGTCACCAAGCCCCTGAGCTGACAATCTGACAGAAGAGAGGAAGGCAGAGAGAGAGAGAGAGAGAGAATAGGAAAGAGTAGGAGAGGGATGGAAGAGACTACTGAACTCAATTACACCAGTGTAAATCCTGAAATCAGAGGAGTCACTCCAGATTTACAGCAGCATGTGTGGGATCAGGATCTGGCCCAGGGAATCATCACCTTCTTGCATGCTCACTTTGTTCAGCATGAAGTGGAAAGCTCCCCCAAACTGAGATTAACCTCAGGCTGGCTCTGGAATTTCTCCCTCTAAACATCAAAGCTTTGTTTCGCCCTGCCTCTGTTTGTTTTCAAGAAGCTGGCTGTTCCCTCTTGGCCCTGCACGGGAAGTATTACACATCGCTACACCCCCTAACAGAGGGACAGCTGATCAGGGCAAAGCTCATTATGCCAAAATAATCCAGTAATAATGTAAGTGGCATTAGGCAACTCGCAGGCTGAGATGCAGGAGTCAGGGGCAGGGGGTGGGGATCTAAGCTGCGCTACCACAGGAATGCCTTAATCTCACCCTGATTCACTCCTGCCCGAGATGGACATGCTTGTTTAGCAAGAATATTAAGCCAAGTTCACCTAATTGTTAATGCACTAACTCCCAAGTGCAGCACTAAAGGCTGCGGAGGGCTAGATTCCTCCCTGGTGTAATTCCAGCCTCTTCCAGCAGGGATGATTTGGCCCATAGAGTCCGATGTGGCCCCCTGGCTGCTGTTTACCTATTTTTACCCTATGCATTGGTAGGGGTAGGGAAGGGAAGCCATCTGGAACTCACGGCTTCCCAGCCTTGGGCTGTATCTCTTTCCAATGCCTTTGCCGCTGCATTTGTCATCTCCAGTTAGTGATCAGGACCCCCTGTGCCTGGGACCGGTGACCACATCACCAAGGGCTGTGATCTTGTCAGATCTTACAAGCTGAGCGGGGCTGGGCCTGGTCAGCCCTTGGATAGGAGACCACTACGGGAAAACCAGATGCCGTAGAGGCAGATGCAGGTGCTATTCCCCGGAAGTCAATCCTGAAGCCGAACCCTAGCAGAGCACCAGGCGTACTGTGGTGTTGGGACACCAGCTGAGAGGCCACATTCGACTATTCACTAAAGAGCTCCTGAGGCACTTCCCCTGCAAGTGAAGAAGTTCGTTCCAGTATTCGTCGGTAATAGCTTCCTCCTAAGGCCCTGCTGCAGTCTCAGTTAGGTAAACTGTTTTCTTCCTTTCCTGTCCTATCCACATGCTGTCTGTGTCCTAAATCGCGGTGTGGCATTGCTATGCCCTGCCAAACAGCTGCTGCGTTCCTCCCCAGAGGAGTGGCCGAGGGAACAATCCCCGCATAGTCCGGGATCCTTCGGGATGAAAGAAATGATCTTCATCAAAAAGATAGGGGAGTGAAGCCTCCACAAATAACAGGGCAGAAGCCATCTGCCAGGAGGCAAAAGAACCTGCTGTCCCCAACCATGCTCCCTACAGACATTGCATTCATCGGCCAGAGCTAGTGGCACCACCTGGTGCTGCAGTGAGAGTGACGGGTGCCTAGATACTAGCTGCTTAAGAAATGCTGCTGATAGATGTCCCAGGGACCGTGGGAGCCGATCTAACAGGGACTCAGCGCAGCATGCTTAGGTGCTGAGAAAGTGTGAAGTACCTCATATGGCTTTGCACTGCCCCCTGCTGGCTGTCCCAAGAGCCACTGACTGGCTTAAAATTGTTATTAACAGCCCGCGAAGGGTCTTAAGTGCCTGATATAAAGAGTGTACAGACCAGCTTGGTGCTGTGATGGAAGCCGCTCAGACAGGGCGATATACACACCGAATCAGCTGGCTTGTGGGTGCGATGTAGGCAGCACAGCACAGGACTGCCTTAAGGATGAGACGTGATCAGCAAATCACCTGATTGAAAGGTGTGACAAACAGAGTGTAAAGCAGTTCAAAGGTGTGATATAAACAGAGCATAAGCTGCCTCAGCAATGAGATATAATCAGGGGGTCAAACTGACTTGGAAGTGTAGAAAGCAGGCTGGATCCCTGTGTCCAAGTGCCCTGTTAAACCCTGCGTGCACCGAGCGGACTGGATGAGTGTTTCAGTACAAGCTGGATTGAATTCATGTACTCAACAGGAGGAAAGTGTCCAGATGCACAAACTGGACACAACTGAGGCATGGGGCTGGAAGGGGGGCAGGGGCTGTAGCAGACATTTCGTAGCAGCTGGAATATAAGCTGTGCGGAACAGGAGACCAACGGGTTTTTCTAAGATCTCCTTTCCATCGTTCCTTATAAGCATCCCGCCACTGTCCTGTTTTTTTAATCCTTGCTCACCTGATATAACCCTGTCCTGTCTTGTATGCCATTAGTGCTCCAGGACATGTCTGATGTGTGTAAGCCAGGGGTCCAATTTTCATAGTCAGGACAGGAGCATGCAATTGCAAGCTGTCACACCTCGCTTAGAGATCCTGCCTTTGTTTGATACGCGTGTATTTGAGCGATACCTACCCCCACAGTAGGATGGTGAGGCTGAGATAATTAACTATTGGTAATTAATGTTTGCACAACGCTTGGAAAGCCACAGGTGAAGGGTACTGCAGAAATGCAAAGTGTTCATTATTAACCAGTATGAGTATTGTGCATTGTTGTGTGAAGTGTATTCTGGTGTGCCGATGTGTACGATATGGGTGTGCAGGTGTAGAAGAGCTGAGTGTGATGTGGGTGTGCAGAAATGCATGCATGTATATGATGTGGGTGTGCTGGTATGCATTGGTGTGCAGATGTGTGCATGGATGTACGTGTAGCTGGTTGATGTGGGTGTGTTGGTATGGATGTATGTGCAGATGTGTGATGCGGGTGTGTCGGGGTGTGTGTTGGTATGGATGTACGTGTAGCTGGTTGATGTGGGTGTGTTGGTATGGATGGATGTGTAGATATGTGATGTGGGTGTGTCAGGGTGTGTGTTGTTATGGATATATGTGTGATGTGGGTATGTTGGGATGTGTATTGGTATGGATGGATGTGTAGATGTGTGATATGGGTGTGTGTTGGTATGGATGGATGTGTAGATGTGTGATGTGGGTGTGTCAGGGTGTGTGTTGGTATGTGGCTATGCAATGGATGTGCTGGTGTGTGAGGTGTGGGAGGGAGTGACTGTCCAGGAACACACACCCTTATGAAGGAGGCATGTGCAGTCTCTGTAACTCTACAGAATGGGTTCTTGGGTCAGCGCCCTATGGACACTTGTCCTGCTCCCTTACTGCACAGGAAGGAGCTAGTGAATGATTAATCCTGTTAATCCGCTGCACATTTCCTGCAGTAATTGGCCTGTAAATCAGCCTCTCTGAAAATCCACACTGTGCAGTGGTTGCCAAGTGCAGGGAATGATAGCGTGGTAGGTTTTCCAGGAGAGTGGCTCCTGGAGGCTGTTCGCATTGCTGCCAGGTGTGGCACAGTGTGACAAAGGACTGAGGGGCAGCCGCATGGGAGGAGCAGGGAGCAGATGACTCGACAGAGGTGCAAAGGGGAAACTTGCACAATGAAATGAACACCAGACTGAAAAAGGCACTAGGGCCCCAATCCAGCCAGCGACTAAACACATTCTCAGCGATAGGCTGGTCCCATTGAGAACATCTTGGAGTAAAGCACGTGCTTAAGTGCTTTGTTGGATCAGGGACTAAGAAAGAAAAAAAAAAGGAGATTTAAGAATAGCCCATCGCCAAGTAGTGGATTATTGTCGTTAGCAGCTGGGCTTCGGGATCCTGGGGTAGGGCATGGGGAGGTAAAAAGCTGAGTCTGCTGCTCTTAATCCCCCCAAAGCCCTGCAATGGGCTACCCTGGCCTTTCCCCTGCTTACCAGCTACCCTGCAGATAATACCCTGCATGGGCGTAGTGTCTGTGTTTCCTGCCAGGCATTGCTGGAGACGCTGCTGTCATGAGGGAACTGGATTAGAGATTGAATCTCAAAGTGGGTATGCCCGGGCGGGCTGTGGGTGTCTCAACATCCATCCATTCAAGGCTGCCCCACACAAACTGTAGCTGCTATATTTGTTTGTTAGCTGTAATTAGCTGCAGCCCTCCTAGTGGCAGGCAAGGGTTAACTGGGCGTGGCCTGCCCAGGACGGGATTCCCAACTGCAGACAAACCCACACAAAAAGGAACTACAACCCTGCCCCTTTATTTACATAAGGAGGAGGACAATGAGCACAGTGAGCAACCCGCGTGGGTGTGGTCACCAGGAAGGTCCCCGCCGCATGGAGTGCTCCTCCGGAGCTTTCGAACATCCCGAGGTGCCACGCCCTGTGGCTGCTGCAATCCGTTACCCATGGCGCTGCGTCATGGTGTCAGGGCACTGCATCTGGACCAAAAGGAGCTGCCAGCCGTGGGCCCATATTGAAAACAAGCTGCTGAAGGCAGCTGATGAGCTTCTGAGCGGAAGGATTAGCCATGAGCCTTGGCCTGTACTGACTGTGGCTTAGCAAGAAGGGAGAACAACCCAGCTTGCATGGGGAAAAACCAATCATCATTGTTCCCCTGGGAAAGCTGGTACCTGCCTGCCTTGCTCTGAGACCTGAGCCCAACAGGCTGGTGGACACTGGGAGGTCAAGGGACGTCCCTCAGTGAGTGGCCAGGAACATTTTTTGCTTCAAGTTCTTTTATGGAAGGAGGTTGGGGCAAAATGCCAGATTGTCAGCCATGGAAAGGAGATGGGTAGAGGTCGGAGCCAGAGGGAGATCCCTGCTCTGATGACTGGATGGGAAGCCCATGTGTTGGTGCCCCAAGGGAGAGAGAATCCCCTGAGGAATCTGTGGAGATGAAATGGGGAGGAGAAGGGGACCCAGCCCCCAATTGAGGGTGTGGGCAGAATGGGGCCTGGGCCCACATACAGATACCACTCTGGACTCTTTCACTGAAGAACAGGCTGGCTGTAATCTCTTCTCCCAAACTCAGATGTAAACAGTTGCTAAAGTCCTGAGCCAAATTCTGCCTGAGGTAAGGCCTTGGAGTTGCACCAGAGAATCTGTGTATGAACAGCCACTTTCCAAAGAGGTGACCCCACAAATGCAGTTACTTCTGGGGGATTTGGGGAAAGCCAACTCTAAATCCATTGAAACAGGGAACCCAGGGAACTCCCAAATACCTGTCTGGCTCTGCGGCTCTAGTATCCCAGGCCCCACACTGACCACAGGGCTATTTGCTCAACCTGGAATGAATTTATCTAGCAAAGAAAAGAGCAGGGGCAGCAAATGTCTCCTTTTAGTATTCTGAAAGCATTCTAGGCTGGCCCTGGCCACTGCTTATCCCCACATCTCAGACTACCATCAGTCAGGATGGAATTCAGGCCTATTTCTCATCCAGGGGACAAGCCAGCAGCATGGGAGGAAGGGAAATACCCCTGCATGTGGAGATTTAGTTAACCCTTTCCCCACAACTTCAATGTATCCCCCGAGCCTCTTATCACCCAATAAGCAGAAGCAGGGATTAGGGATGTGGAGTCTAGTGGTTAAAGCAGCAGACTGTGGCTCAGGACTCCTGAATTCTCTTCCCAGCTCAGCCACTTAAATCATTCTGTGCCTTGGTTTCCCCATCTATACAATAGGGATAATGATTCCTCCCTATTCTATATCACAGCGTTGTGTGGACAGAGCCATTCTATGGTGGAGACGTGGAAATTCCTCGATAGATAGAGGGAGAAAAGAAAACCACAGCAGTTTTACTGCAAGACAGAGGTGCACCTTCCCTGAGGAACTTCATGCCAAATCCATTCATCCAGTGAGACCAGGAGAAGGAAAGCTCCCAATGCCAGTTCCCAGTAACACAAGCACCTTCCTCTAAGATCCAACAAGCCCATCATTTCAACGTTGACTAAAAGAAGTAGATGATCTTGTTAACCATACGACCAGCTCTGTGAAGGTCACAGATTGCAGAGCACGTGGTCAGGTGCCTCCTGCCACTAACAGCATCTGAGGACACAGCTCTAGGCTGTCAGTGCTCTATTATCATGGATCTTTCTGACCTCCCTTGGGTGTGTCTCATTTCAGAATGCCGACCTTCCCTATGCATGGAATAGCCAATTCTGTAACCAACAGAGCGGGGTTTGATGTTTGCATGCAGGGGGTATTGAGATTAGAGTTTGGAAACTGATTTGGGGTGGGAGGTGTAGGATCTTGACCATTTCTGGCACCTTGATATCCTGTTGATGGGCCCATTAGGAAAGCCCTGCTCGGGAGATAGTTGGTAGGACTATAATCTAATGAGCATTGACAGCAGCTTTCGCCTTTCTTCCTTAACAGGTGAGGGGGGTGAATGCAGAGATCCGTCTCTCTCTCTTCTCTTCCCACAGTTGTCACCATACTGTCTGATAGAGATGAAGCTCACAAATCAGTAAGTGTGTCCCACCAAAGCAGGCACAAGCAGATAAACAATGAGCGAGAGAATCTCTTTGCCACCTGAATGCAGCAGACAGCTTTTTGGTCAACATTTTCAGCCGGGGCGGTGATTTTGTACATCCAGCGTCATGTACCTTGGCCCCGATTTTCACCCGCACTGATCATTCCCAGCTCCAGTTGAAGTCAACAGGACCTGGGGGCACTTGGTGCCTCTGAGAATCAGGCCGAAGGGGTCTCAAGTTGGACACCCAAGAACTGGAGCACCCAACATTAAAGGCCCTATCTGAGAAACAGTGTCATTTATAAGTAGCTGGAAGAGAGGTGACCGAAACAAAGGGGCAGAGGGTAGTGGCTGAGGGCAATAGCAGCTCTGGGGCAGGGATGATGGAGTGATGCTGAAGCGTTGGGTGGGGAAAGCCGGCAATAGTGATGCCCACTGGATTCTGCCCAAGATGGCTACATAAATCGGGGCTATCATACATGTCAATTGGAAGAGGATACGGTGATCCAATCAGTAAGAGGAAAGCTGGTAAGTTGGCAGGGTCTGTGCTCACACGTAGGCTAAATACACTGTACCCATTCTGAAACACGTTGTGTTAAGGGGTCCAGAGCCCTGGTCTACGGTAGAAGGCACACAATGGTGTGCAAGGCACTATGCAAATTTGGAAGAAAGTTAAAGGTCCCACCCTGCCTCAAGAAGCTGACGATTTAATTCAGATACTTGGGACAGGGGCGGGGAATCAATTAGTTAGAGGGTCAAATCCTCAGTTTTGCACCAGAAATTCATTCTGCAGGCATGGCAATGCCAACCAAAGTTTTGCAGATGGAAATTGTGCTCACAAATAAAGAGGCCAGCCTCAGCCTTGCTAAAACTTGCCCCGTACGGTCTCTTCTGTCCACAGAGGCACAGGTACAACTGTCACTGGGATTTGCACAGGTGTGTTTGAGAGCTGAGTTGGGCCCATGTGATGCACGGCGTAACATCCAGACAGATATACAGATACAAAATGCACTACGGAAAGTATTGAGCATAGATCTACTGACTTCAGTGCAAGTCCCACACACAGAGGGCTTGTAGGGTCAGCCTACTTAGTTTGCATGAACCTGTCATGCAACAGGGACGTTGAATGCTAAGACCAATCCCTTCGATCAGGTGCATTGTCTCTTTAAGTTTGCCTTTTCTGATGCTGCCCGACTCTCATTTGCCAGCCTCAGTGAAAGAAGCAGTGTGTTGTCCCTGGTGGTCTGAGGGGATCTCCAATCCAAGAGGCGGCACTGATGTGTGGGAAGGAGCATGCACCAGCTGAAGCTGGATGTTTTACTCACACTACAAGCTGCTGCCAGGCAGACGAAGGTGGGGAAGAGCATCAGGAGCTGGCACAAAGCCGTTCACTAGCTGACAGCCTGGCCTGAGGGCTAGCATAAGCACAAGGGAAAGGACTAACTCAGAGCCATGGTAGCTGGCTGAGAAACTCTGCCTGCAACCCACAACAGCCTGATCTGAAGTACTGGCTGGTTCGAGCAGTGTAAAAACGGCAGTAGTTCCTGGTGGAAGATCAGGACTGCTGGTTAGTGCCCAGCTCTCAGCTGCACAGGAATCGCTCCAGGCTCCCAAATACAAGAGGCACAGGTGCAGGAACTGTTTTCTGGGTAGGAAGCCCATCAGGACAAACGCAGCCGTGGGCTAGGAAATGATGCTGCACTGATCCCCCGCTTTGCCCTGCCCTCCCCTCCCCTCTCGCTCCCTTTTCCACACACATGCATCCCCTGCCCTTATCGCCCCTTGGCATCGGAGCTGCTAGTTACAACCACAAAGGGTCAAACACTTATATCTGTATGCTTAAAATGTACCACGATAACTAGGCTGAGGGCCAGGGTGATTTACTGATGCTTTGTAGTGAGAGAAGATGCGCAGAGAAATTGCATCCACCAGGGACCGCTAGGCTTGGGAATTGGGTCTGGGTCTCTGGCCCGTGGTGGAAAACTAGTATGCTGGCCTAGTTTGGCACTAGCAGGTTCAGTGACCAGGCTGTTGCTGGCCAGCTCTACTGAATACGGGAAAACCAATTCTTCATCAAAACATTCTTGGAGCGACAGACGGCATTCGGACTGAAGAGAGAATTTTCACAGAAAATTTTCATTTGGGACAAAATTTTCCTCAATGAAGCCCCAGAATTTTTTCAGTTAACGTTTTCAGGTGTTGGTAAAAAGGTTCAGATTTTGTTTGTTGAAAACAAAACGTTCTTACCCAACCCCAATTTTGTTTTACAAAAAGTGGTTTTAAAAAACAGAGCATTTCTTCTGGGTTCTGAGGACGTATTGGAAGCGCTGCAGTTTTGTTTAATTTCATATGAAAGATAATTGGTGGATTTTCTGATCAGCTGTAATATAAATTCCTGAATGGTCTGGGGTCTGGCTGCCTGGATGCCTTCATAGTTCCACCAGGGAAAAGGGTCAAGCTAGCAGCCCCCAGGTTTAAGACGGAGACGACATTCTCCAGGAAGGGCCTGGACTCTGCAGTCACCCCCATCCACAGCCAGGAGTTGTTAACCTTCCAAGCTGGTTGTTCACTCCCCCCTTTCCCTTGCACTCTCCTATGGGGGTGGCTTGCAGGCAAGTTTCACTAGTATATTACTATTCTAGTTGAGAATTTCTAGTCCAGGTGAGTCTGGCTGGGATGTTGGTTTGCATTTTTCATTTTATTCCAATAGTTGTACGTTTTTGAACGATTGTCGCTGCACCCAGAGCCAGGGATATACACTTCTAACAAATCACAAATAATAAAGGACGAAAACAGCAGAGGGGCTGCAGGTCAGAAGTGAGGTGCACTGGCAGGGGGCAGGGATTTTAGTAGGCAGGGCAGGACTGAGCTGTATAAGCACTGCTGAGCGTGGGAGCCCAGCACTGGACTAGCAGGGGGAAGGCGGGGATTTCAATAGACAGGGCAGACCTGTTGGAAGGCCCAACCCTTGAACAGCAGGACTGAGGTATTTCCACCCTCTCAGCGAGTGCTGGAGTTAGCTAGTGCGGTGTGTCATTCAGGCAGGATTACAAACCTTAGACAAAATCATGCTTCTCTCGCCTTTTCCATCAGAGCCATCTGCAGCTTACAGCTACAGATCTAAACTGTACTACTGCTCCTAATCTGGCTCCCCTAATTAGATCACAACCAATTATTGCTTCCACCTGCCTTGCGCTGTCACCCTCCGTAGCCCCGGCGTCACCTCCTGCAGCATGACAAGGGAAATAAACAAGATGTGGGTGCTCAGGAGAGCAGTGAGCAGAACCGAAGTGGCAGAGGCCGACTCAGACGACATCAGATCTCTGCTGGCTGCAGGACAGGACTCTTAAAGGCAGCCAGACACATTGCACTCAGCTGGGGCTGGCATACACAGGGGGTTGTGTTTATTTGGGGTTTTATAGGGAGGAATTTAATGCAATTTACTGTTCATGAATATACAGGATAACGCTAGCCAGGCCAGCTGTGGCTAAGTGCTGTGCAATCCTTCTTTGCATAGCTCTATCAATGATCCTCAGTCCTGACTGGTAGTTGCCCCTCTGCTCCAGTCCTAGCACCCCACACTGCTCTGCTATCAGACTCCTACCTCACAGCACCCCCTGCTCTTCCAGGCCTTGGTCTCTCTTGCCTGGCAACTGCTCGAGCTGCTCAGCTCTCCCTGAGCTGAGTGAGGATACAAAAGGGGCATGAAGGGTGAAAGAATGCGGCGGACTCTGTGAGAAGTTGCTTGCATCCACTAACGGCAGGGAAATGTCAGTCAAACACACATAAGTCTTTGAAACAACAGCTGCTGGACTATGATGTGGAAAGACGCGTTAGTGGTGCCAGAGCTCCATGCTACCAGCAAAGACATGTCAGCACCACGTGGTGAAGCGTGCTTGGGAAGGAGCTGGACATGCTGTAGGGAAACGCTGCCATGGCTCGAAAAAGGAAGCAGCAAAATAAAAAGAGAAGGGGAGAAAGAAAGAGGGAAAAGAATCAAAGGAAAGACAACACAAAGGGGCTGGGGAAAGAAAGAAATATGCAGAAGAGAAAAAAGGAAAGAAAAAAGGAAAGAAAGAACGAAGCAAGAAGAAAAGTCATAAAGAGGAGAATAAAGAAAGGGGGAGAGGAAAATAGGATGCAGGGAATAAAGAAAGGGCTCAGAGCATCATTAGTTTCTGGCTGGGCTTATGGAAATTGTATGCTAAACACAAGTGTTGCAGGAAACTGGTGATTGTCTCTGTGCGCTGAGTAACCCCACTACCTTGCAATGCAGCCAGTGGCTTTCATAGCATGTTTGCTGTTTGCAGGATGTTTACTTCCTGAGGATCTGGCAGAGGATCTATCTATAGAACCATAATATACAGAAGGAAAACCAAAGACCCGAAAGGCATATCTACACTGCAGCTGAGCGTGAGCCTCCCAGCCTGGGCAGACAAACTCAAGCTAGTGGGGCTCGAGCTAGCATGCTAAAAATAGCAATGTGGACACTGTGCAGGCTGGAGCTCTGGCTCTCAAGCCCTGGGGGGTCGGCTGAACCTGAGTGCCCGAGCTCCAGCTTGAGTTGCAACATCCACAGTGCTGTTTAACACACTAGCTTACGCCTTACTAGAATGAATCTTTCTACCCGGGCTGGGAGGCTCGCTCCCAGCTGCAGTGTAGGCAGTCTTTGGTTTTCCTCATGTATATTATGGTTCTAAGGCAGGGGTGGGCAAACTTTTTGGCCCGAGGGCCACATCGGGGTTGCGAAACTGTATGGAGGGCCGAGTAGGGAAGGCTGTGCCTCCCCAAACAGCCTGGCCCCCGCCCCCTATCCGCCCCTCCCACTTCCCGCCCCGACTGCCCCCCTCAGAACCCCCGACTCATCCAACCCCCCTGTTCCTTGTCCCATGATGCCCCCTCCCAGGACCCCTGCCCCTAACGGCCCCTCCCCCGCCCCGGGACCACACCACCTATCCAACCCCCCCGCTCCCTGTCCCCTGACTGCCCCGACCCCTGTCTACACCCCTGCCCCCAACAAGCCCCCTGGGACTCCCACGCCTATCCAACCATCCCCTGCTCTCTGTCCTCTGACTGCCCCCCAGGACCCTTTGTCCCTTATCCAACCCCGCTCTCCGCCCCCTTACCATGCCGCTCAGAGCAGCAGGAGCTCGCAGCCCCGCTGCCCAGCCACAGCCAGCCACGCCGCCACACTGACAGGCAGGAGTGGTGGGTCAGAGCACTGGCGGCGCGGTGAGCTGAGGCTGCGGGGGAGGGAGGGCAGCGGGGAAGGGACCAGGGGCTAGCCTCCCCGCCCGGGAGCTCAAGGGCCAGGCAGGACGGTCCCGCGGGCTGGATGTGGCCCGCAGGCCGTAGTTTGCCCACGTCTGTTCTAAGGGAACCTCTTGACCCCTCAGACTGTTCCAAGCCATGCAGCTAAGCCTGGCACCTTTCATTTGCTACCCTGCAAGCTACAAGCAGCCCATCCCGTTGGTAGGGTGTCATGTCGCACCACACCACTGCAGCCTCGTTCCATCCCCACAGCAGAGGTTGGATTTTTCTCACCCCCTTGAAATTGTTTTATGGGACGTGAGGTGAAACATGGGCAACTCTCATGACATTGGGTGGTTTTCTTGACACTCCTCCAGCTGCTGGAGTCATGTTATTACACGAGATTATCAGCTTTTGCTAAAAAAGGGACTTTTCTAGCTCTGATGGCTGCAGAGAAAAGCTTGAAAACCTGACCTCTAAGTGCTCCGAAAGCAGAAGGCAAATGAAAATAGCCCAATATTTAATGCTTTTAAAATATCCTGATTTTTGAACACTCAGACCTGCCAGTAAAGGGACAGACTTTCCCAGTTACGGCCCCCTTGCGAAATTCAAGCTACGGAGCAACACAGCCATCCATCAGAAGGTTAATATGCTTAACAGTAGTTGCCAGGTAACCCTGCCTGGTCCTCAAGGAACACTGATCAGCCAATGAAAGTGTTTTCTGATGCTATAATGCTCCTCTTTGTGTTTCACTGGCTGAGTGTGCTGCCACTCCAGGGACCATATCCTGCTGGGGGAGCTGTGTGGGTGGAGTTTCTGAGGAAACCAGCAAAGTGCATTTGGTGGGGGGCTGGTTTCATTCTCTGCTGTGATCAGCCCCCTTCATACTGCACCCAGAATCCTGCAGAAGTGACGTGCCCATAAAGGAGTTTAGCGGGTGGTACAGAGCTTCTGTAATTGCTGTGCTCTGTGCTCATCACAGACCCCAATGCAGGGCATGCCAGGAACATGTGGGAGGAGAGCGGTCATGGCAGGAATACTGGATAATTGGCTGTGGAATGGCCCTGCAGCCCTGAGGCTGCTCTAACTTTTACCATGGGCTAGGGCCAGAGTACCGGCGGTGCAAAGGTGCCTTAAAACAAAACTTCGGAGGAACGGAGATCCTGTCCCCATGCAGGGCCAGTGCTACCATTAAGGCAAACTAGGCGGTTGCCTTGGGTGCCAAGAATTGGGGGCACCAAAAAGCTGTCCCCCCAATTTTTTTTTACAGCGTTCCTGGGCTGGGCTGCCGGCGGCGCACTGACACGTGCCGCTCAGACTCCCTCTCCCAGCGCAGCGGCTGCTCCACTTCTCCTGCCTCCCAGGCTTGCGGCGCCAATCAGCTGTTTGGCGCCGCAAGCCTGAGAGGGGAGGAGAATTAGAGCGGGGGCGGCGTGCTCGGGGAGGAGGCAGAGCAGAGGTGAGCTGGGGTGGGGAGCTGCTGCACGGCTCCCCGGGAGGGAGGGGAGGAGCTGTCGGGGGGGGGGGCACCTCAGGGCGGAGTGGGGGCGGGGAGCTGCTACAGGGCTGGGGGCACAAGGTGGAAGTTTTGCCTAGGGCGCGAAACTTCCTTGCACCGGCCCTGTCCCCATGTCCCTGCTTGCATGTGCAGGTGATCTTAGTTCTTAATCAAAAGTAGCTAATACCAATGGGCTTCTTCAGGGTGACTGCTGTACACGTAACAGTCGAGCCCCAGCTACGACCAACGCAGGCTGGGAACAGTGTGGGGCAGGTGACGCTCTTGCTGCCAGAGCAGCCCACAAAGCCATACTGCACTCTCAGTGCCCAGGAGAAGAGCGGGTGCTGGCTGAATTCTCAGCTCCCCTGTAGCAACGTTCCAGGCTCTGCTAAATTTGGGGGTGTTCTTGGGGATACCCCTGGGAGTCTGGCTGCATTCCAGGGGGTCTCCCCTGACTGCCTCAGCTCCAGCATTTTCTCTGAGGTTCCCCCCAACACAGCAGTGGAAGAGCGAGGAGCCTGGATGTTAAAGGGACAGGGGACATAGCGCAGAGTCTCGGCTCTGAGCCGCTGGATGTAAGTAAGGGGATTAACCGCCCTGCCTTGCTGAGAGGGGACGGCGGGGGTGACATGGCTGGAAGGTAAAGCAGGTTCAGCAGCACCAAATGGGCCTGAAAATCCTCCGAGTCCTTTCCATTAAAGCAGCCCTTTTAGTCTCCCTGCTGGGGCAGAGTGAGCCCTCCAGGAGCAGGGAGGCTGGCCCGGGCAGATGTCACGGGGGTTGTGATAGTGGGGGAGGCCCCCTGTGCAGGGGTAAGCAGCCTGGGTAGCAGGCAGGTTCAGCCACCACTTAACTAAAGCTTGCCCAGGGCCTGTGCAGCCCCCAGCAAAGCTGCTTAATCGCTAGGACACATGGAGACGAGCCAGTGTGCGGCACCGCATTAGTGCCCTGCTGGCACATGGGAGCCTGCCACGTGTCTGTGCACGGAGGGACAAGTTGGGGGGCTGGCGAAGAGAGGGTGCTCTGAGCCAGCTTGCTGGGGAGCAGGCCTGTAGGTGTCGCTGTGTTCCAGCTGAGGTGGCACCCCCCCCGGTATTCCCACAAGGTGACCCCCCCAGACACAGTGGTCCACCTTGGGGCGGTTAGGGGGGCTCCCCGGCTTTCCACCCAGCAGGATGCCTGCTTCCTAACATCTAGACTCAGGTTTTCCTTCCGTAGCTTCTGCCCAGCTCTCCTTTTTCTACGGCACAGGGGGGGTCAATATCTCCACAGACGGTTTTTCTAGCTCTCAGGATCTGCAAACACAGCCTGCGCCCGTGCGGGTGGTACCACCGGGGGTTCGTTCCTCTCCCACGTCAGCACCAGGGTAAAGATTCCCCTGGGGTAGATTCTGTTGCTAGTGTCCCTTGCGTAACCCCACCGACAGCAGCCAGGCTGTACAGGGGACCGTGTTATGAGGGCAGGCTTTGGCCCTGCCGTTGGAAGCTAGGCAGCAGCTCTGGAGCTGAACGCGACTCCCTATCCTCCAGCCACGCTAACTCTGCAGTGGTACAGGGTATTAAGGAACTTGCTAGTCCCCCACGGCAACGACTCTGAGCTGTGCAGCGAGCAGCTTGGCAAGGTGCGAAGGGGCCATGTTTACAGAGTCCCTTTCCAGCACAAAGCCACATTTTAAAGTTTAATCAAATAGCCTGGCACTCACTAACCAAAACAGCTAAATAAATGAAAAGGCAAATGGTCTAAAGAGAGCGTAATGGTGGCACAGAACTTCCTGCCACCTGGCAGGCTCCGTATTTCAGGACCAGCTTCTAGGCAAAAGCTTCTCTCGGGGGACACTGTTAATATCTTCAGCTGCCAGTAGGAGGGCTGTGCCGGGAACACTCTACTTCTGCCTGGAACAGAGAGGGAGAGTGGGAGGGATGGGTATAGGAGGGGGGGCGGGAGGGAAGAGGCGTGAACAGCAGGGAATACACGGAGGAGACAGTGGGGGTGTGCAGGGTAGAGTGTTTGTACTAGAATGAAGATGCATGTGTCAGTGTGTTACAGTATATACTAGATTGCATTTGTTAGTGAGTTAATATATGCATGCTGCATTCTAACATCATAATGCAGTCTAACCCATGCAAACAGATACACCAATACACATGCTAAAGCAGGCTGCCTGTGTTAGCAGGCAGGTTTTATTGCATGCAGGTGTATTAGCATGTGTACATCGCAATGTGTAACCCTATCCTGGATGGATCTTCCCTACCTTTGACAGATACCTGAGGGGCTTGTCTTTAAAGAAAAATAAAACACACACACACACACAAAACCACCACCTTGGTTGCACTGGTAGGACAAGCTGTGCAAATAACATCTCACTGAACTGAAATTGCTTCTGTGTGCTCATGAGCGTGAGCACACCTGTATTATTGCTGTATCCATGTAATGTATATGTTAGCATGTGTGTGCCAAGAAAAGTGAAGAATCAGTAAGCAGCTCCCTGAGACCTGCAATGATGTGTGGGTGGGTGGAGGGCGAGGGGTTGGGAGGGAGAGGAGGACTACAACAGTCTTACAACAGCTGGTTGCAATTTCTCCATGAAATTATTGCTTCTCTCTCCAAGCCAGGCCCAAGCGGTCTCTGGAGCCGGACACTAGCTGTGGGGTGTGTGTGTGGGGGGGTTAGGCTTTAAGTTAAAGATCAACAAACAACTCCTGAAAGTTTCTTGCATCTGTGAGCTGAGCTCATTCACTTGTCCTTGGGAAGGGTCTGTGGCAAATTCAGCCATCCTACCTTAGGCCAGCCTCCTAGGGTACGTCTACACTGAAATTAAATGGCTCGGGCTTGCCAGGCTCAGGCTACAGGGCTATAAAAGGGTGGTGTAGACGTTCAGGCTTGAGCTGGAGCCTGAGCTCTGGTACCCCACGAGGTCTACACAGCAATTTTACAGCCCCGCAGTCTGCGCACGAGTCAGCTGACACAGGCCAGCCGCGGGTGTAGAGTAGACGTACCCCTAGAGGCTCCCTGGCCTGCCTCTCCCCATCTCTGGTGCTGGAACTAGGGATGCTGCTGCACTCCCTGGCTTGACGTAGTAACAACCACCCAAATACATAGTTTCCTCCTTCAGCACTCCCACTAGAAAAATTGTTCCAGCCCCACTGCCTGCAAAAGACAGGAAAAACACCCCCTTTTTCAGAGAGGAAACGACTAACTGGACAGGCTGTTGTAACAGGGGCCACACATCTGAGCAGCAGGACAGACAGCATCACCTTCGTGGCTAGTACAAGGTAGCTTGGTATTCGGATTCTGCTGCCCTTGCTCCTGGTCAAAGGAAGCCAGTGTAAAACACTGAGAACTGCAAGCAAAAATCACTGCACAATCTTCTGATCCTCTGGCTGTTGTTCACTGTCATGAAATAGACAGGGCTAACTTCCCTCCAGGCTCAGCTTGGCTCCCCAAGGAGAAAGAATGGAGCAACTCAGCAGGAAACTACTGTTATGACTCTGAATTTCCTAACATCATCTGGCTAGGAGAAGTTCATGTGATGTTGATGCTTTCATAAAAATCAGTCTGCTTGAATACAGTACAGAAGCATACAGGTTAGAGATGGGAAAGGCCTATTAGATCTTCCAACACATCTCCCTGCCAGTGTATGACCGTTTCCCACCACGCACAGCCTAGTGTACAATAAGTCTGCACTTGGGTATTTCCACATATGCTGACTATATCACACAGCAGTGCACCATACGTCTGTAAGGGTGATGCATGTACCATGGATAGGTAACCACTGCATCTATGCAGCACAGGTCTCAATGTGAAGCAACTGACAGGTTCCCCTAAACTGTATTAAATACATTAATTTATGTTTACACTCTGACAGCACTTATCAGTCACTAAGGGCAGGAAAAACTACCCTAATATACAGAGATCAAGTTCCACAGTAACCGTTTAATTTCCTGGCCTATTATACCAGAGAATATTTCAGCAGCTCCCAGTGCCTCTTGGAGGGGGACAGAGAGGACTGATATGTTTTAATTAATACTGGCGAAAATGTATGGCCTCCGGTGGGTGGGGAGTGATGGTGAGCCAGGAGTAGTGAGGCTAGGGGACGATTCAGTGGAGCCACGGTCTCTCTAGGCATTTACAATGCTCTCAGTACTGGCCTCCAAGTGAGCTCTTAGTGAATGTGTGAGAACAGCTGGGCGGCACCTGCTTCTCTCTCCAATGCCAGCTGGAAGGGAGGGTGCTCAGCATGTCCCAGAGTCAGAGTAGAGCTTCCAGAGCTCCTTTCATCTCCACAGTGCTGTGCGGACATTAGCTAATTAATGCCCTGAACCCACGCCCCGTTCTGACATGGAAGCAGACTGACGAAGGAGTCCCAAAATAGCTCCACTTCCAGAGGGAGCCACCCTGAGCATGAATCCAGGGTGCAGCTGACATCTGAAAGGTGGCAAAGGGCCCAGCAACAGCTGCTATGTCAGGAGACAGCAGCAGCTTCAGAGCAGTCAAGCAGGATGGAACGCCAGCCACCAAGTCCCAGTCTGTGGCTAGCGGCATGTGGTGTCCAATTGTGGAAGAGACAAGACAGCACTTGGTTATGAGATGTGCTCAGTGGAGCTGCTCAGATCTCGGAGTCCCCAGTAACTGGGGATACTCCGCTCTCCTTCAGAGACAGCCCCTCTCAGGCTGTTTGGGGCAATAGTGTTTTAAGAGTCCCCTGAGGGAAGGTAGGAAACACCCGAGCAGCCCAGACTGGAGAGAAACTTCTGTAGACTCCACGGAACTCCAGCTCCCCAGCAGGGCATAGCAAGTGACAGCACTCTCAGCCAATGAGACAGCAGCCGCTGGGGTTATTATTAAGCTGCCTCCTTTTCCAACATAACCATTTAATGGGTGTCACAGGCACTAGGTCGCCTGCTCACATAGCCAAGGAGTGAATGCTCTCCTGCCCCCCAATCACAGCTGGAGTGATCGAGGGCAGGACATGTGCTGCAATCACAGCATCAGTGATGGGGATGCAGACTAGTGGGGCCAAGGGCACCTGCAGAATGATTGGGATTATTGTAACGTCATCTTCCTTGTGGCTACAACATGCCTGATCCTCTGAGTGCTGGATGGTATACCAAGGCATCCTGCACTACAGCCACCATAGCTGGCTCTGGCCAGAATGTTATGAAAGGCCCTGGCTTGTTCTGGTTTCACTGCTCTCTGCCATTATCAGCTGCAGCAGTAAACCAGTCTGGAAACACTGGGGACAGAGAAGGAGAAAGAAAGTGAACGGAGCTGCTCTGTGGACTCGAACACAATGCTCTGATGACTGAGAGGTGGAGAAGTTGTATTCTGGACTGGGGCTTTGGACTGTCCACAGTTCTGTGTAGGCCTCTGGCCTGGCTGGCTGAATTCTACAGAGCTGGGCGGGAATCATTCTAGGCTTTCATCATCACAGACCTCTCAGCTCCAAGGTAGGGCAGCAAGATTTCTCCTTGAACCTGAATTTCCAACAGGTTAAAGCCTTGAGGATGGGTCTACGAGAAAGCAGGGTGTGGCAGGCCAGTCCCTGACCACATACAGCAGGGAGGCCAAGGAGCTGCCAGTGGAGATGCAGAAGGAATAGTCAGCAAGGCAAGAGAGCCGAGTGGCCGGAGCTGAGGAGAGAGAGTGACCAGCAGTATCAGAGATAGCCAATGCAGGGAAACGCAGAGCCAGGCAGCCTTATCTAGTCCAGGGACAGTGCAGTAGGTCTCTGGGAGAAGAAGTCTCTGGGGAAGGAGGATGTCTGGGCACTGAGTGTGAACATGCCACACTGAACACAGACCTTGAGGCCATCACAGAGCTGAGAAGTTTGACTGTCAGCTCCAAATTCTGCAGCCAGCAGTCTGAGCCTTCCCTGGCCAAGTGCCTGCTCCAGTCAGGGAGCAGACATAACTGCAAGGGCCACACAGCCTCTGCTCCTTAGAGTGGCCTCGGCATGATCCTGAGCAGTACAGAGAGGCTGGTCTCACTTTCTGCAGCCCTTCTGCACACCTGCCACAGGAAGGATCCCAGAAGCAGGTGGGATGTCAGTGTTACCAGCAGTCATTCCATCCTCCCCCTAGTCAAGTCACTCTTTGGGGGCTGGAGACTGAAATCTGTCTCCTGAAAGATGTTTCTCTCCCCTTAGAGCCATCTGAATAGCATAAAAACCCGCTTGCTCGCAGGTCACTGAATTAGAAACTGGTTTTCAGTGCAGCCTGTTCAGGTTCCTTTGATAGTCGTTGTTTGCAAGCCGTCACCTGACCACAGTTTTGCTCCTATGAATGGTGCGCACAGCGGTTCCCTGGCCCATTGACCAAGAGTCACTTAGCCAAGAAACATCCATTTTGGGATGAAGGAAGAGCTCTGTTTGCAATGTTGGGTTAATCTCCCTCCCATGAAGTCTCATCCTATGTGCCTACCAAGGGATTTTTGCACATTCCTCTGAAGCAGCTGGTACATGCCACTGGCAGAGACAGGACACTGACCTAGATGGAGCTCAGGTCTGATCCCATCTGGCAATTCTATATTCTTAATTCGTCAGCTAACTAATTCAGCTAGCTCTGCTCTCCACTTACTGGTGTGTTTCTTCTTCTTCTTCCCCTTATCCCATCAACTGGAGTTGGGTCATTATACAAGCATTCACCAGCTTCATCTGTCCGAGGTGGCACAGAGGTCCACTTGCTTGCCTTCTTCTTTGATGCAATCCATCCATCGTTTCCTTGGAATCTCTTTCCTACAACCCTCTCCTGCCATGCTGTCTTCCCCAGGTCCCCTTCACTCGTCATCTGCCCATGTCTGAGCCAGCAAAGTCACGTTTCCTGGATTTCGTCAGCTGCCTCATGGACTTTCACTTCCACCCTAATGCTTTCATTTAGCAATCTGTCCATTCAGGTAACTCCTCTATGACACACATCTCATCTCAAACATCTGTCGGCGTTGAACCTGTCCTCCCTTTACCACCCACACTTCTGCACCACAGAGCACTGCGGGGCATACCACTGTTCTACACAGCTGGTCTTTTACTCTCAGTGGCATACGCTTGTCACATGCAACCCCTGAGATGTTATTCCCCACTTTTCCAGCACTCCCTAGTCTGGACTGCATCTCACGGTCAAGCTCGCCATCTTCCATGACCCCATCACCAAGGCCCTTGAACTGGTCAGTCCGGTTTAGTCTCACTCCATTAATCTCTAGGTCCAATTTCCGTGTGACCCACACATAGGGTTACCATACGTCCGGTTTTTCCCGGACATGTCCGTCTTTTTGGTAATCAAACCCCCGTCCGGGGGAAATTTCCAAAAAGCCGAACATGTCCGGGAAAAATACTCCTGGCTTACCTTAGAGTGGGCGCCGGGGGCTGCTGTGCTCCCTGACTCCTGGGCTCTGTAAGAGCCGAGCTGCCCGAGCGCTACCGGCTTCGGGCAGCCCCCATGCCTCTGAACCCTGCGCCCCCAGCCGGGCACTTCCCCTCCCAGGCTCCGGGGGTGCAGCCGGGGGCTGCCCGAAGCCGGTAGCGCTCGGGCAGCTCAGCGCTTACAGAGCCCAGGAGTTCAGGGAGCACAGCAGCCGCCGGAGCCTGGGAGGGGAAGTGCCCAGCCGGGGGTACAAGGTCTGGGGGCTGCCCGGCAAACCGTGAAGCCGGTAGCGCTCGGGCAGCCCTTTTCGCGTGGTTGGGAGGGAGGAGGGGGAATGCGGGGCATTCAGGGGAGGGGGCGGAGTTAGGGCGGGGACTTTGGGGAAGGGGCGGGGCCAGGGCCTCGTGGAGTGTCCTCTTTTTTTATTTTTTAAATATGGTAACCCTACCCACACAGCCTCAGTCTTAGTCGTGTTCCTTTTCATACCATACCAGTTTAGCTGGTCTTACCATTTCCTCTAGGCCTTCTTTTGAGGATGCCCTTATTGCTATGTCATCTGTATACAGCAGCTTCTAACCCTTTCCCACTGGGATCTGGTTTATTATTGTAGGGTGGCTCCAGAGGGCTGGGGCTGGCAATAACTGTACTGTTGTCAGGAGCACACGGCTATGCACACTGGTTTGCTGTCGCAGAGTTCCTGGAGTGCTAGGCACACCCTGGTTAGTGGTGGTAGGATGGTTCCTGAATTCCGGGATATGATTGTTTGCATGTTATTGTAGGGTTGGCTCACAGACACTGAGGTGTGTCCCCTGGTGTGCTGCTAGAGAACTGTTTGTGGGGGCTGGGCTGTGTACACCGCTTTGCTATCATAGGACTTCTCCTGAGTGCTGAGCTGCTGGTAGAAAAGAAAATCAATTTCTGGAGAATGGAACAGGGAAGCTTTTTTCTGGGGGGGAGGGGAATGTGGAGGAGCACAAGGAGGAATTGATATGAACTGTGCAAAGGCACTACCAGATCATCATATTCCAGCCCTTCCCAGCCAAGGACTGTGTCTCTTGACGTGTGTGAGTGTCCTGGAAGGAGGTATTTGTCTCCTCACCCTCACACAAGATGACAGAGGTACTTCCCCTCCTGTGGGACGCACATGCTCAGACAATCCACCCTTGCTTGTGAGCATGCACACGCATCCCCTTCCCAGTCCAGGAGGCTGCAAATGACAGATAAGAGAATTCTGGATTAGGCCCCTGTGAGCTAGAGCAGGGTTATCTTTGGGGATTACAGCTCACGTCTGAAGGGTCACCCAAAGGTTAGTAGGTCTAACCGAGAACCAAAGTCACAGAAGGAGATATGTGGTCTCCTCTTGGAGACCCCATTCTGGATCATAAACCTACATATTATGGCACTGTGTCCCACACAGCCCTGACTGCCCTTGTTGCTGGAGAACATGAGTCACCCCATAAAGATCCAGAAAGATCTCATCTCCTGCTAAGTGATCACCCCAGCTGATCCCACACAGGGGCCATGGCATTAATGAAATCCCTGCATCTCAGCTGGGCGACCTGCCAACAGCAAACCTAGTGTGCTGGGCTTTTAGCCATCACATGGTCTGCCTGCCCCAGAACAGCATGGGCAGGAAACAGGCATGGGATGACACGCACACACAGGAACCTGCACAGAGCTGCGAGGGGTCACTTTACGTCAATGGTCTCACTCAGAGTCTTCAGTGTGGTTCTACTCAGAAAAGCGACCCTGTGAAGCAGCACCTTCTGACTCTACAGACCTGCTGCTGCCGCCCACGTGCATGGGCAGTCAGGGCTCCTAGCGTTTGGGACGATCCATTTTTGGTTGGCTCTGGATTCCAATCAGTGTCACTGGAGCAAACTGACTGAAAACAATGGGGTTGCACAGGCATCACTGAAGGAGGCATATGTCCTGCAGAACCTTTATTACAGTGATGATCTTTGAGAAGGAAAGAAACCAGCTTGACTCTCAGAGCTGAGGGCAAGTTGGCAGAACTGGCATTTAGAGCTATTGTTTAACTTGCAAAGAAACTAAATTTGAGCTGGAAATAATTGAGCACTGGCAAATATCACTGCCCCAAATGCTGTTGTATTAGTCACTTTTCAGAGCTGCCCTGCCCTATAAGAGTTCCCTGACCTTTGTGTATGGCACCATGATTATACCACTGTCTGTCCCATCAGTTTTTTTCCCCACATAGTTCCTGCCAATCCCTCCCTTCCCCCCATCCCCACACCAGCACATGTGCGACATGTTCTGAGATCAGCATTTTAGGAGGTAGAAGGGTTCATTTGAGGAGAGTCCCTGCTGAGAAGCTGGAGATGGAATTTCATTGTTACATCTGTTTTGACTTAAAACTGTTAGAGATGCAAATAAATTGTGGATGATATTAAGGGAGTGTGTGTGTGTGTGTATATATAGAGAATTGCATCCTTAGTTTCCCTTCTCTGTAGCTTGCAGTGTTTTGAACTTTTGATGGTTCACAGGCCAGGGGACAGGAGTTGGAAATACCCCAGGAAAGAGTCCTAGGTTAAAAACAAACAAAGGAAGAGTTCAGAGAGAGAGACATGTCTCCAATCCATGGCTGTTTTCTGACCCCAAGCCACAGTGGTATTGGCCATCAATCACATCCTTTAAAGAACATGATGCCCTGCACAGCTCAGCCAGGATAACTACACTAGCATCTTCCACCCACTGCTTATCCCAATTTTTAGGAAAGGGGAAATGGAAGCCAGGGCTGGCTCCAGGCACCAGCCCAGCAAGCAGGTGCTTGGGGCGGCCAAGGGGAAGGGGCAGCACGTCGAGCTCTTTGGCAGCAATTCAGCGGTGGGTCCTTTGGTCCCTCTCAGGAAGGACCTGCCGCTGAATTGCCGCCGAAGAAGAAAGTGGCGCAGTGGAGCCAATCGCGATTGTGGCTTTTTTTTTTTTCCCCCGCCGCTTGGGGTGGCAAAAACCCTGGAGCCGGCCCTGATGGAAGCAGACTAAGATGAAATGAAAATCCAGGCCTGTAAAGTGCCAGCCACCCTCAACTCCCACTGATCTCAATGGAGATAGGCCATTCAACACCTTGTAGGAGGATGTACTCAGGACCTCACAGGATCAGCTCCTTAGATCATCAGCTACAGCTCTCAAGCTGGAGTCTCCATTGGTGTGCACCTTGTGTAGTCATGCCCACCAGAGAAAAATAGGTGTAAAACTGCTACCAAGTCAGTACAGTGGCACTTACCTGCCTCTAAGCTAGTGGTGCCTCATGTTACCAAGCCAGATCCTATGGGAACGCTACAAGGCAGAAACTCCTCAACTAGGCCTAGCAGTGGCTTACCTTTCTTCACCAGGTGTGGCCACTGCTTCATTCCCACCCTCCTGAACCCTCACCGTACTCTCTGGGTAGTTTAGTCCTCTAGTCAATCCAAAAATTCCATTCCTCCCAGGGTAACCAAAGTCCTCAAACAAACATTAATAACATAAGTCCCAAACCATCCCCTTGGGTGCAGGGCTCACAAGCAGTCCTTTACGAAACCAAAAACAGTTACTTCTCCCCAGGAATCCAACCTGTCCAGCCCTTTCACAAGCTCCCTCCCTAGTATCATCTCAGGTAGAATGGAGATGGAGGTAAGGTACTTATAGTCTTACCCCCTTTCCCAGCATGCCTCACTGCCAGATGTAGAGTGTCCGTTCTCCATGGGAATTACAATCCCCAGAATGCTTCTTTCCTAGGCTGAAGACAATTGCAAGACAAAGCTAGACTATGAACCCCTGTTAAAGGCTCAGCTCACTCATTGGCAGCTGAATTCCCCAAGAATTGTCCTCAGGTATTCACAAAACACCTTAGTGGCAACTTCAAGGAGTGTCTTCCTCAGGGAACTAGGCAAGTCAATGAATGTTAAAATGAAAGGAGTCCCATTTTTGACTTTGGGGCAGGGAGTGAGACCTGATTGGGGCTGGGAAGGTGGAAAGGATCCCGTGTATTGTGTTGTCACCTGAAAAGCAGTGCTGATTTCCAGACCTGATGTGAGTCAGGGTGAAAATTACATGTGTCAAGCAGAGGGAAGGAGCAACTTTGAGGCAGGCTGTGAACTGGTGAGTGGAAGTGGCTTCACAGAACCACCGAACTAAGGGAGAAACCCCAGTCTGGACTCCAGCCCAGCGCTGTGCCAATTCATAGAATCATAGAAGATTAGGGTTGGAGGAGACCTCAGGAGGTCATCTAGTCCAACCCCCTGCTCAAAGCAGGACCAACCCCAAGTAAATTATCCCAGCCAGAGCTTTGTCAAGCTGGGCCTTAAAACCTCTAAGGATTGGGGATGGAGTTCCCTCTTCTTAGGGGATTTGCCCCAAACGCCCACCACGGGGCTGCCCCATATTTTCTATATAGAGTCTGGTTGGGATGCCCTGCTCCATCCCTTAACCCTGTACAACTGCAGGGGGACTAGGCAGAGAGCAAGTTCAGCTCTTATGCCCTCGTCTCTCTCTCTCTCTCTCTCTCACACACACACACACACACACACACACACACACACACACACACACACACGCACTTTAAGCAGCATTTATGGCTCATTATCCAAAACTGGTTGCCTAAAGAAATCCTGCATTTGTGCTCAAAATGGCAGCCGCATGCTAACTGGGCCCAGAGGGCAGGGCAAAGTTGTCCCGAGGACATTGGTACCTCGTGGGCACAGCTGAGTAGACTTCCCTGGGCTCAGTTTGACTGCCTGCCTTCTGCCCCCTGTGAGCGAGTGCTGGGGATGCTGCAGCCTCCCAGAAGCGTTACTGGGAGAGAAACGTCAGTCACCGCTGAATGAGAAAGGCTGACAGAGCACTGAGGAAGGGGAAGGACGAATGAGCTCTTACACACATACACAGGCGCTCTGTGACACAGCGGCAGCTTATGCTGAGCCAAGGAGGAGGCTGCGGAGATGGTGCCATGGACAAGAGCTGACACAACGGAAACATTTAGGCTGGTTCCTTGCATGCACATGAATGCACCAGAAACATCCAGGACAGAAACAAGTGCATTTCTGGCTCTCTGCTGCTGTGTTTCGTATTTGCAGTTTCCTGTATGGAAATACTCTGTCCCCATAGCCCTTCCCCCTCCACCCACAAACCTCATGGATGTGTTACATTTGCTGAAACATATGGTATATACATCAAAGACAAAAAAGAGGATGCTCTATTTAAAATATTACAAAGCTAGCTGAGAGCGAGGATGTTTAAACTAGGACACTATCTGAGTCGTGAGAGAAATGTGGGGATTTAGGGTTTGCTGTTCCAGATCAGAAAAATGGTCGACCTCTACTAAAGCGATAGATACAATCTGGTGTCCTGCCACTCTGCATCAGATCAGTGGGCCATCTAGGCTGGTCTCCCACTTCCTGCCATACCAGATGAGATGATTAGTCCATTTAGTCTGGTAACCTGGAATAGCAGGGTGCAGCTGAGACTGCAGATACGTATACACAGCGATTAAACAACGGCAGCTGGCCCAGATCAGCTGACTTGGGCTTGTGGGGCTCAGGCTGTGGGGCTGTAAAATTGCTGTATAGACATTAGGGGTAGTCCTGGAGCCCAAGCCCCATCCTTGGCTCCAGCCCAAACCTGAATCCGTCTACACAGCAAGTTTTAGCCCCACAGCCCAAGCCCCACAAGCCTGAGTCAGCTGACCCACGCCAGCCTTGGCTATGCCATGGGTCTTTTCGTCCAGTGTAGACATACCCTGGTCCACCTAGGCCACTATGCCATCTCCTGCCACACGGGGATCTCACCATTCAGCATCTTGCCTCCTAATTGGTCTACACTTGGTGCTTCAGAAAAGTAGGCAAACCCCCAGGTTGATCTGAGTCCATTTCTTCCTGATCCCTATTGTGATCAGCTGATTCCTTAAAGCAGTGGTCCCCAACCTTTTTTGTCTGGCGAGCGCCAAACGATGAGCCACGGAGGACCGTGGTGGCGGACGAGCATCCGCTGAAATGCCGCCGACAAGCGGCAACATCAATAGGCGTCGCTGCCGAAATGCCGCCGACAAGCAGCATCATCTAGAGGCAATGCTCGTCCACCAACCAGTACGCGGGCGCACTTAAGATGCCCCGGAGGGCGCCATGGCGCCCGTGGGCACCGCGTTGGGGATGCCTGCCTTAAAGCACGAGAGTAGATTAGCCAATTCTCTATTATGTCATACCATATATTTTGAATAGTTGCACTGTCAATATATGTGTAACGCATTTAATCAAACAAATCGGACCAATGTATGGAAGAGAAATTTTTGTCTCTTATAGGCACAGGGTAGCAGACTGGAGATTCCTTTACCTTCTGAACCTCAACTTCTTTCCAAGAGGGGTTGGTTCTCCCATATTCCAGAGCAAATGGAGTGCACTCATTGGTGTTATTTTAAATCTCATTCACTCTGATGCTGAGCTTCCAATTTGAAAAGCTGCCTAATAGCCAAGGAATGAGGAGCCCAATATTTGCTAATTTTAACTCTTTCTACTCCAGGAAGAATTGAAATGAAATCTCTATCCAGGGACACTCTATAGCTCTCAACGCAATGAAATGGGAATTTAGCCTGGACATGACAGCTGGCACACAGAGCTCTGGCGTCTGACAGGGGGCAACTCTCTCATAAATAGAGCACCATGGGGTGTGTGGGGGGGTGTACATTTACAGGGCCAACATGGAATGCTTTCACTGGGTTGGGAGGCAGAAGGTCCAGGAGCAGAAGACAGCAAACAGCCAATCATATTTCAGCTGATTAGTTATTGGTTACAGTTGTAGTCTAAAAGCATATAGGCGCTTTACTGGATGGATTCCAAGTTCCATTATTCCTATCACAGTTTGAATACAGGTTACCAACATCTGGAATATAATTAGTTGTGCCTGTATATACTTCACATGTGTGTTGTCTGCACATTGTGTAACTTAGTCGCCGTTCCTGCAACTGATAGTGTATGGCTGGACTGCTGCATCCACACAAAGCCCCATGGAAGTCAATGGGGTTCTGCCTATGAGCAGCAATGTGCCTGCAGGCTACCAACTGGAGGCTCGGAGCTAATAAATAATAATAAAAATGAGCGTGGAAGTGAGTGGATTCATGCTGCTGGAACCTGCCCATGCAACGCCATTGAAGGCAAATAGGGTTGTATGGGTCTAAATGCAGGGCAGAACAATATCTTTCTTTTTTCATGAAAGTGGTTTTCAAAGGGGTTAATTCTGCAAATGGGAGGCAGAGGCACAGAGACTTGTCAGCAGTCACCCAGCAGGAAATCAGGCCTGGAACTCACCTCTCCTGAGTCCCAGTCCAATGCTCTATCTGCTAGGTCATGCTACCTCCCCGTGTGAGATCCAAAATGCTAAAGGAAAGGGCTTCCTTGGGAGCATTCATTCAAAAACAAACAAATGAATCACGTTGCCTAAGCCTTTCACAGTGACAGGTCTTTGTGTGAGGATGTTGACTGCACGAGCATGTGCGCTTGCGTGCCTGGTCTGACTACGTGTGTGTACAGTAGCCAATGTGCCACATAATGGAAGATACGGTGCATGCTCATTTTTCTTCTTCATCTGTCATAATTTCTCCTGTGATTAAGTTAAAGATAGGAACTGGAGCCTTTAATTGGTCATAAAAAGATCATATCCCCCTGTGAAGCTTAAATTAGACACTGGAACATGTGCTCAGGTTGTGGAGAGGGAATGCTAACTGGTGCTGATGCTCCCCTGGTAGCTTGGTGAGAAAAGTATCGAGGCAGCATGGCAGGGAGATCACACTCACCAGAAATCATTCAATAGCACAGTAAAGTCTGAGGTTGGGAGAAGGGCTCAGGCAGAATTGCTAGCTCCCTGCCCCTTTACAGCAGCACACTGACAGCCTACAGGGTATAGCTACTCTGCAATCAGAGGTGTGACTGTACAGCTTGTGTAGACATACTCAAGCTAGCTTTGATCTAGCTAGCTCCAGTAATAATGGCAAGGAGGCTATGGCAACGCAGCCAGCAGCTTTGGCTGTACTAACCCCCACGGGACCCTGAGCAGGTACTTGAATGGCTCCTCACTCCCCTCTTGTTTGTTTGTTTCACCTGCCCGTTACTTGTTGTCTTAGGCCTGGTCTACATGTAGCCACAATGCTCAGGGCACTGACAAATCCACACCCCTGCGTGCCACAGTTAAACCAACTAACCCCTGGTGTAGACATGGCTAGGCCAACGGAAGAATTCTTCTGTCGCTTTAACTACCACCGCTCAGGGAGGTAGATTAACTACAACAATGGGAAACCCGTTCCGTGGCTATAGGAAGTGCTACAGGGGCATAGTGCTATAGCTGTCCCTATATAGCTTCCATAGTGTAGCCATGATCTTACCCTAGGTTATAAACCCCCAGGGGCAGCCTGTCTTCCACTGGGTGTTTGTATAGCACCCAGCACAATGGGGGCTGTCAGCACTCCTGACATACACATAATAAATAAATAATTCTCATGGATACTAATGGGAGCGTCTCTGTCTTTTACTCGCCCAGCGGCTCAATGCTCCACAGTGTGCAGCAGTTTGGGCTCCTTTAGCATCTCAGGTTATGCCTATACTACATGTGTGACAGCAGCACAGCTACATCACTGCAGCTGTGCCGCTGGAGATGCTTCCCACAGTGATGGAAGGGGTTTCTCCATCACTGTAATTAATCCACCCCTCCAAGAGGCAGTAGCTAAGTCGATGGAAGAATTCCATCTACACTAGCAGCATCTTCACTAGGGCTAGGTTGACCTAGCTACATTGCTCAGGCATGTGAACTTTGCACTAGGGCTAGGTGGACCTAAATCTTAAGTGTAGACCTGGCTTATGTTGTCCTCCATACTGTACCTATTGTTCTCCTCTCTATTCCCTGCTTCCTGGACCCATCCTCCCTGGGAGGATTGCTGTGCACCATACAGACCACTTGCCACCAGCACTGTTTCCCCAGATGCCACAGTGGTGGGCATCTGTCCCCAAATTCCAGAGCTTTTCCATGAGCAAACATCCCATCACCCCCCCTGCAACCCACATGTCAAGTTCCTGGAGGCTGGAGATACAGACATTGTAATAAATCGGTGCATGTTGTCTGAGTCACCAGCTTCCCCTCAATGGAAAAGGCTGCACCTGGTCAAGTGTTTTTTGGTCACCTCTGCTCTGGAGCCATAGCTTTAGCTGGGGGCCTGGCTGGAAGAGCCAGAGGTTACGAGTTCCAGCCTTGGCCCTGCACTCATTTAGTTAGCTGCCAGCCATGTGTGCCAGCATCCCAGCTCCATGCATAGGCTGCTGCCATGGAAACAATAGTGCCTGCTCACTTACACAGAGATAAGTAAAGGCCCTCCATGGCCTTAGCTTCCTCTGCCTGGACTTACAGGACTTCCGAGCAGCCTGGGGAAATGCTCTAGTCTAGTCCAAAGCTGTTGCCATTCATTTTCCATCACATGTCAGTTTCACTTGGCCAGAAACAAGGCTTTCACTATCAAATGACAGCAGTTTTTGTTCTTCTTGCCATCTGTATGTTTGTGTATTTCCCTTCCCAAAGAAATTAGCAGGCTGGACCCCCGCCAGGCTGAGCACTTAGTAAACATCTTCGCATCCGTCTGGACAGCTTTGCCATTTCTTTATGGCTCCACAGACATAGGCCCAGTTATGAGGCTTGTCATATGGTTCTAGCTGCCATCTCGATTACTTCTACAGACGGAGGAGGGCAGCATGGACCTGTGCTCCCAATTCCAAACAGCCACCTAGGCATGCAGAAAGGAGAAGGGAGCAGGCACACCAGCAGATCTCTGTGAGGGTGTGTCAGCTAAAGTCTGACCTGGCCTAAGGAACCAGAGCACAGATGACCACATGCTCTGTGGCACGGGGGACACGGAAGCCAGGAGGGAAACACTCAGGGCCGGCTCCAGGCACCAGCCGAGCAAGCTTGTGCTTGGGGCGGCAGATTCTACGGGGCGGCATTCCGCCCAATCCTAGGGCGGCACGGCCGCTTTTTTTTTTTTTTGTTCACCACTCTGGCCGCCCTGTAGGGGGCGGCGGTGCGGAGGAGGGGAGCGCCCTGCTGGGAGCGGGCTGCGCACTCCGTCTGCCCCAGTCGGTGCCAGGTCTGTAGCAAGCCCGGCAGGGCAGCCCACGTCCTTCCCTCCCCGCCGACCGGAGTGACGCGGACCCCTCCCAGAAGGCAGCATGGCACGGCGGTTGGGGCCGTGTGGCGAGCAGCCCGCTGAAGCCCTGGCCGCCCCCTTCTCTCTCTACCCCCCCCCCCACTCCCTTCCCCTCCTCCCTGCTAGCCGGGGCATGTCTGCAGCACAGG